>NC_090250.1:39898900-39958900 GCF_037325665.1 Littorina saxatilis
AGAAATTAGCACATACCTGAGAGAACAAGTTCCCATTGGATACTACTTTCTCTCAGCCCTCTCTTCCGCACACCCCTACCCAAGCAACCCCACCCCCACCCACACCCCCAACCCCACCCCCCAAGTTCTGAACTTGTCTCAATGTACTGACAGTCTGACACGGTGAAGTTTATAAGCGATTTATTGTTACTTTGTGTTATTTTTATTCTCTTGACTTCAGATACACTTTTTGATTAATTGTATCCTGGACATTTTTAGCGGCTTGATATCAAAAATCTAACGAATACATGTTCCTTTTCTTTTCCGAAAGTGTCGTTGATAGTGTGGGGACATGCTACACATAGTAAAAAGACCCGAGAAACAGACAGACAGATTGTCCAGAATATGTATTATCAAGAACATAAATGCTTGATGCAACACAGAAACTGTCCACTTTGGAGAAGCGGCACGCGAATAGTTATTAGCTATGACAATCAGATGAACATAACGGGTGTACGCAAAATGCCGAGAAGTTCAGTTCAACTAAAAGTCCCCCATCCCTTCCTCCCTCTCCTATCCCGGCTTCAAATAAGTCCTTCAAACGCAGCGGGATGAGCCAGTTGCTCAAAGCTGATTTAGAGAACTTACTCCTTGCAAAACAGAAAGTCTCACTCTCCTTTCATTAGTGTCAGTTAAAGACTGACATAGTCCTATTTAATTATTTTAATTACTTCCAGGGCTTTTCCCATCGTTGCGGGGATGTATAAATTAAGCTTCCTGCAAAGTTTTAGGTTTGAAGTCCTTACCAATTACGAGAAATAATTAATTCTTTATTGCATTGTTTAGCAACAGTTCTCCAGGACTTGGGCTATTTTTAGACCGTTGACGTCACTTCGTGACGTTTCGTAAACCAAAGATGGCGTTTGAGACTGTTCTGTTTACATTCGACACTATCAACACCACTTTGCAATACTGAAATAATTTTTTCTGTGTTCGAAAGCTACAGCCAATCGTTATTATATATATCCCCTTAGCTACAGTTTTATAACATTATTGGCACATGTAAACAATATTAATTAATTAATGAACGCTACGAATATGGCAGCCTTTAATATGTAAAGACTCGATTTCGAGCTTGAAAGTTTATTTTCTCATTAGCAGTTGTGTGTGTGCGCTTTGGCCGCCAGATTGATTTGGAATTAGCTCTTTTCAGTTGTATTTTGTAACGCTCAAAATAGAACTACTTTTAATGTCATACTCTTTCGTTTGATTCAATTTTTGCTATTTCAACTTTAAATGACTTCTCAGAATGCCAGAAGAAGGAATTAGGGAAAGGGGAGAGAGGCCTTAGCCCACCGACCTCTCGTGTCACATTTTTGACAGAACTGAGAGAAAAATGATAACGCAGAGAGAATGAGGGATTGGAGCAGGGCCCAGTTAACTAACTTGCTTGAATTTGAAAATTATTTCTGTGCATCCAACTGCAATAAACCAGATCTCAGCTGACAGCTTCCAAAATTGCTCTGACAGACTCATTTTCGATACGGCAAAATCTGCCGTGAGGGGTCTGGTGTCGACAGCTGCATGGAATGACAGCGCAATTTCTGGGTGTGAAAATAATCTATGGAGGAAACCTGAAAGTTTTGACCCGTTAATAGGGCGTTGATGGGAGAAGGCTCAGGCACGGAAGAGAGGGGTTGGGGTGCCTGAAACGGCCGAGTACTGTCCAGATTTTGCAGTCCATTTCATTTTGAATAAGATTGCATACAGTTCATTGACAAACAGCAAAGCAAGATACTCCCTCATCTCAACTCCTTTTCCCCCAGACAGAAGCCTGATAGACCGACAGAGAGACCTGTAGACAGATACACAGACAGACGCACGCACGCAAGAATGCATGCACGCACGCACGCACGCACGCACGCACGCACACACACATACACACACGCGCGCGCACACACACACACATCTCCCCCTCCCACACCCACCCACACACACACCATCTTCCTTCTCACCAAACTTCTCCCCCGCATCCACCTCTGGAACACACACACACACACACACACACACGTTAACCCGCAGCAAGCAGAGCCCAGAAAGAAGCAAGCTGTCTCCGTTTTGCCTGGTCTTTTGCACACACACACACACACACACACACGTTAACCCGCGGCAAGCAGAGCCCAGAAATAAGCAAGCTGTCTCCGTTTTGCCTGGTCTTTTGTACATTTCCGGGAACACGCGGTGAAGACAGATGAGACTGTCGGTTCCATTTTATCCCTGCCTGCTGCCTTCACTGTCCCTCTGTCTCCTCCTGTCGTCTAGTTACCCCGTGTTTCTGCGGGAGGCTGATTAGCTAGGCGACCGTGAGAGATCCACACCGCTTTAGGTTTAGACCTCCAGCCAAGATGCTTGTGATGGGGCCTTTTCCTGCCGCAGTCTTCTGCCTTGATGTGTCTTGTCTTCTTCTCAATGCCGTGCGCGTCTGGAGCTTTTACCTTACCGTGTCACTCTCGTATGCTGGCGTTTTGTCGGTTGACCTGCCAAGGTCGCTATATTGTCTCTGCAATGTCTGATTGTTTTGCGATATCGCCGGCGTCCAAATTGTCTTCATTATCGCCGTCGTCATCATCATCTTCATTATGTCAAGCTTATTAACAACGTTGTTGTTGTGGTTGACTTGCTCAAGGTCACAATATTGTCTCTGCAGTCTGATTGTTCTGTAACGATCGCCGTCTTCATTATTTTCGTCGTTGTCATTATCATTGCACGCTCCCTTACACCGTTATTGTGGTGGCTGACTTGCTCAAGGTCACTATATTTTCTAGAGCTGCAATCTGGTCGTTCTTTATCGCCGTCAACCAAATTATCTTGTCTTGTCTCATAATGCCGTGCGCGTCTGGAGCTTTTACCTTAACGTGTCACTCTTGTACGCTGTCGTTAAATGTGTCGGTTGACCTGTGAAGGTCGCTATATCGTCTCTGCAATCTGATTTTCCTGTATCGCCGCCGCTAAAAATGTCTTCGTTATCGTCGCCATCATCATCATGTCACTGTCAGTGTATCCTTTACACCGCGATTGTGGTGATTGACTTGCTCACTGTCACCGTATCGTCTCTGCAATCTGTTCTGTATCTCCGTCGTCAAATTGTCGTCGTCATCATCATTGCGCGCTCCTTTACACCGTTATTGTGGTGGCTGACTTGCTCAAGGTCACCTTATTGTCTAGAGCTGCAATCTGGTCGTTCTGTATTATCGTCGTCGAAATTGTCTCCATCATCGCCGTCGTCATCATCATGTCACGCTCCTTTACACAGTTATTGTGGTGGTTGACTTGCTCAAGGTCACCTTATTGTCTAGAGCTGCAATCTGGTCGTTCTGTATCATCGTCGTCCAAATTGTCTTCATCATCGCCGTCGTCAGCATCATGTCACGCTCCTTTACACTGTTATTGTGGTGGTTGACTTGCTTAAGGTCATCGTCGTCCAAATTGTCTTCATCATCGCCGTCGTCAGCATCATGTCACGCTCCTTTACACTGTTATTGTGGTGGTTGACTTGCTTAATGTCTTTTGATTCCCCTTCACGACCGGCACGGTTGGCCTAGTGGTAAGGCGTCCGCCCCGTAATCGGGAGGTCGTGGGTCGTCATACCTAAGACTTTAAAATTGGCAATCTAGTGGCTGCTCCGCCTAGCGTCTGGCATTATGGGGTTAGTGCTAGGACTGGTTGGTCCGGTGTCAGAATAATGTGACTGGGTGAGACATGAAGCCTGTGCTGCGACTTCTGTCTTGTGTGTGGCGCACGTTATATGTCAAAGCAGCACCGCCCTGATATGGCCCTTCGTGGTCGGCTGGGCGTTAAGCAAACAAACAAACAAACAAAAAATTCCCCTTCATGCCGTTCTCACGTATACCATTATCAAGTGCGGAAACAGCCATCCGCATTTTGTTCAAGTGGTATTTGTCCGGCTCTGTGTTCCTCTCATTGGTATCATGCGCTTCTTGCAACGTTTTGTTCACTTACGTGATCTAAGAAGAATTGAAGTGGGTTTTTTCTTCAATATCTGAGCTCGCTCTTTACAACTATGCCCTGTGTGTGTGCGTGAGCGCGTGCGTGTTTGCTCGGTTGGTTGTTGATGTTCTTGTCTTAAAGCCATATGTACTCGATGACTATACACGCTAATTGCTTTACCAACAGCTGGAGACATGCTAAATTAAGTTCCCTGCAAAATATTGTGGTCTAGGACCCCTTCAATGTTGAGATATGTTAATTTTCATTTTGATCTGGATCGTCCTATTTATAGATTTGCCAACAGAGGTAGCGTTGGTAGAGCACTGGACTTGTGATCGAAAGGTCGCAGGTTCGAATTCGGGCCGGGACGGACACGGGTCAACTTTATGTGCAGACCCAGAGACGGAAGCCATGTCCCACCCCCGTGTCATCACAATGGCACGTAAAAGACCCTGGTCATTCTGCCATAAGTGCAGGTGGCTGAATACACCTAAACACGCAGACACCTGGGTAGCGCGACTCCGTTGCTGCTAGCTTTCCACTGGGAGGAAGCGACCCGAATTTCCCAGCGATGGGACAATAAAGTAATGAGAAAGTGAGTTGACGCAAGGGAAATAACTCCGCGTCTTTGTTTACATCCAAAGTTTTTGAGACTCTAAAACAAGCTGTAATGCATGTATATGGTCCGCGCATGGCGACATATCGTCATTACATGGTCTTATGGTGCGTTTGACATCGATTATGGGCAAACTACACTTTGTAAACACGGGAGCGCGTACATATGCCTTTAACCTTCGCCCGTCCGGGTTATCGACTACACACGGAAGTCATCGTGGGGCCGTGCGGACCCATGCTTCTCATTTCCTTCTTTGAGAAACATGGGTCCGCACGGCCCCACGATGTTTGTAGTCTAAATATGACCTTTTTGTTTTAATTACTTCTCGCTGAAATTTTAGGACATAAGAGCTTTTTAGGTGCCTGAGGCATTCTTAAAAGCTCATTAAAAAATTCCAACTAGTTTAAGAGATATTTGCAATTAAACACCCTTCTGGGTCCACACGGACCCACGACCACCGGCGAAGGTTAAGAATATAATTGTGGGGGCCATGCGTGCGTTTGTGCGTGCGTGTGCGTGCATTGTCCGAATCGTTGAGCATGAGAGATGAGACGCTTTTCAAAGTTGATTTTTGTTTAAAATGTAAACGTGTTCAGCCAGGATCGTGTAGCGTCTTTAATTAACGGACACAGAAACAATCAGGGAGAAAAAACACGTACAGTGCAACACACATTTTGAAGGCGCGCTGTAACCAGACTACCACGAATTGTACAAACAATCAATTCTGCACCAGAAGAAGATGCATGGCGTTTTCAGAGCTGGTCGATAACGGAATTTTGTTTTAAGCCAGATGTTTTGGAATTTTATGTTTCCCCAATGATGCATCGCGCTTTGCTGTTTCAACTGAATATGCGGATTTGCCTAGTTTGTATGCTGAACTGTTTCTGTGGTGTATTGACTGTCAGTGTCAGGGTGAAATTAGGTTAGTCTTTTTGTCCTCATGTCCTTCCTTTATTTCTTGCATTACAAACGGCATCGGATTAACACATAAAGTGTGCAGTCCCACTTGAAGAAAAATAAAAAATAAAATGAAACTTTGATATTAATAAAACTGGTGACGACTGTAAAGCATGCCGTCAGTGCTAAAAATATTAATGAAGCAAAATACTGTTCTTCTCAACATCACCCGAGCAATCGCTCATAAATGCGTAAAACAACTAAAACACACACGCACATATAATATTATAGCCTACAGAGGTACGCTGACAGATGCACACGCACAAACAGATGAGCGCGCGCGGAGTGAGAGAGAGAGAGAGAGAGAGAGAGAGAGAGAGAGAGAGAGAGAGAGAGAGAGGGAGGGAGGGAGGGAGGGGGGGGGGAGGGAGGGAGGGAGGGAGGGAGGGAGGGAGGGAGAGAGAGAGAGAGAGAGAGAGAGAGAGAGAGAGAGAGAGTTAGAAATTGGGCTTAATTGTTCATAGCCCTGTCAAGAACTGAAATGAGTTGGTTGTCCTGCACTTGCTGTGTGTGGGACTTTGATGTGTGATTTTTACTTTTTATTTTTAGCTGCATTATTTTAGTTATTCAAGAGTGGGTGGGTGGAGGGGATGGGCTAGTTCTAATTATGCATTAGATTATAAAATTGTATTCTGTGTAGACCCCTCCACCAGCATCTTAGACCACTCTTTGTACATTTTCTTTTAATAGATGATTGTCATTTGTTTTACCTCATGTCTGCCCTGCGTGTGATGGTGTGATCGTGACTGCTGTAGTGTGGGCGTGTGTGTGTTGGTGTGTATGTCAGTGTATGTGTGGGCGTGTGTGTGTCAGTGTGTGTGTGGGTGTGTGTGTGTGCGTGATTTTACCAACACTACGCTAAATTCCTTGTGCTTTAAATGTTTTTTAATGTCACTTGGCTCAATAAATACTGTATTCTGTATTCTGTATTCTGTATCTCAAAAGAGTGATAATTGATTGTGAGAGGCGCGCAATCTTAGAGTTGCGGATATGTGGATTCTACTTTTTTGTGTGCATGGGACATTATCGTTGTGTAATTTCTTTTCTTTCCCCTGTTATTCGTTTCTTTTTTCCCTTCGTTTCTCTTTTTCCCTTATAATTATGAAGAAGTTTCGCGCAGAGACTGCATTCTTGAAGGTTACCCCATCTTCTTCTAATCTTAATTTACAGGTTGAATTAGGCACAAGACGCATTTCCCGGAAAGGATATATGTAGGAGGTTTTATCTCATATCACATGTTTTGATGTCAATTTTAATATTTCTTTAGCCAACATGTTTTGATCGAATGAAGAAACGTAGATGTTGCCCACATGGGGGGACTGACGCATTGAGACTTTTACTAAGAAATGTACGGACATTTTAGTGGAGATCTGTGCAAAGCAGCTGAAATGATTTAGTTAGTCAGCCAGGGTGCTACACATACTACTGAGTACTCGTCGATCCCAATTAGGTGCATGGTTACTACGCTGTCAAGAACATTTCAGAAAAATATGAAATCACGGTGGACATAATTACCAGTTCCAGTTCACGTAACTGTCATCTGTATGCACGCTTTGAAAAAGGCGTGTCTGGTGAATTCTATCGTCCAAAATCTAATGAGAACAAGTCGCGTAAGGCGAAATTACTACATTTAATCAAGCTGTGGAACTCACAGAATGAAACTGAACGCACTGCATTTTTTTCACAATGACCGTAGTCCGCCGCTTGTGCAAAACGGAGTGAAACTGACGAGCCTGTTCAGCGCGGTAGTGGTTTCGCTGTGCTGCATAGCACGCTTTTCTGTACCTCTCTTCGTTTTAACTTTCTGAGCGTGTTTTTAATCCAAACATATCATATCTATATGTTTTTGGAATCAGGAACCGACAAGGAATAAGATGAAGTTGTTTTTAAATCGATTTCGGAAATTTAATTTTGATCATAATTTTTATATTTTTAATGTTCAGGGCTTGTTTTTAATCCAAATATAACATATTTATATGTTTTTGGAATCAGGACATGATGTAGAATAAGATGAACGTAAATTTGGATCGTTTTATATAAGAAAAATTATTACACTTTTCAGATTTTTAATGACCAAAGTCATTAATTAATTTTTAAGCCACCAAGCTGAAATGCAATACCGAAGTCCGGCCTTCGTCGAAGATTGCTTTACAAAAATGTCAATCAATTTGATTGAAAAATGAGGGTGTGACAGTGCCGCCTCAACTTTTACAAAAAGCCGGATATGACGTCATCAAAAGTATTTATCGAAAAAAAGAAAAATCCGGGGATATCATTCCCAGGAACTCTCATGTCAAATTTCATAAAGATCGGTGCAGTAGTTTGGTCTGAATCGCTCTACACACACACACGCACAGACAGACAGACACACACACACATACACACACACACACACACACACACATACACACACACACACACACACACACACACACACAACATACACCACGACCCTCGTCTCGATTCCCCCTCTATGTTAAAACATTTAGTCAAAACTTGACTAAATGTAAAAATGAAATCTCTATTTGTAGTGACAGTTCCCGCCCTTAAAATTCCCAGCAGAAAACTACCGAACATTGGTCCTGCTGTTGATTTCACTTTGTAACGATTCAGTCAATTAGCGTCAGGGCATTACCCTGGTAAATATCAGTGTGTGTGTGTGTGTGTGTGTGTGTGTGTGTGTGTGTGTGTGTGTGTGTGTGTGTGTGTGTTTTTTGATAGGCTCGTATGTTCACGTCTGTGCATTTTCATATTCTATATTTCCAAACATGCCCCTTCAATATTTCAGTAGTTGCATATCTCCATTCTCGCCAGCAGGTAAAGTTATGATGTGCAATAGTTTCTACTTGAAACTTGAGCAACCGTAATAATGTTGGAGCATTCTACGCTTTGCAACTGAGCCGGAAAGATCTTTAGCCCCACAATTTTGTACGGTAAAAGCAGTTGGAGGACACTTCTTTTCACTCGGACAGCGCGTCTAACTTAAGCTTTGCGGCTACATCTTGAAAATGCAATAAGCTTGGATTTGTGGCCATGTAATTCTGCAGTTTGACAGCCAAACCCGCTGAGAAGGCAGTATCCGAACAGAGAACTATTGAGTTACTGACAGTAACTCCATGAGTTAGAAACTACTGGGTTTCACGCTCACACTGTCGAGACAGCGAGAGGTGGCGAAATTGAAAATATCTGTAAATTTGTCCTCCATCTTCCACGCCCTACATTCCACGAGAGCTCCGTTTCAGGGGAAGTAACTGATTTGTTTTCTTAGCGAGGGAAATGTGGGCAAAGACTGGGGCAAACAGACCCCGGCCTGTGTTTTTCTTTCCCCTCTCTTTTTCGAAACGATTTCAACTGTTGTCTCCCCTCTCTTCTGGTGCGCAGCGGTTTCATCGAGTTGTGGACGTTGGGCACACGACAAGCCGAGACCGCATCGCGCCCAAATCTTTCTGCAGTTTGGAATGACTGAAAAAGAAAAAGAAAAATTCGGAAGAAGCGAGGGTTTGTCCGCTATCGATCTGGATTCTGGAAGCAATCTTTCTCCCCTTCAGGAAGCTCCCTCCCATGTTTAGGGAGGTGTTGCTTTTCCACACCGAGCCCTTCACGTGCAGGCCCACCCGTCGCGGTGTGCGCAAACAAAGAGCTTTTAGCCTTAATTCTTTGCCAAGCACTAGAAAAATGGTTCCAGTTTAATTTGTTTCCAGCGCTGTTGCGAATTAGAGCTGGCACGCGTTGGACGGATTGAATGTAAAAGGTTGAGATGTTTTACGTACAAGTTGCTGCAGCTGTGTTGCACGTGTTCAATGTTTTTGTTTCTTTGTTGTGGTTTTGTTTTGCTTTGTGTGGGTAACGATTGTAATTGCTTCTCAGTTTCGATTTAAGCAGCCAATTTTCTCTAAAGAAAAGACAATAGACATGCCCTCAGAGCCGACGGAATGAGAATATCTTCTCTCTGTCGGTCTTTCTCTCTGTCTGTCTCTGTCCCTCTCTAAACCGCCCCCCCTCCCCCCCCCCCCCCCCCCCCCCCCCCCCTTGCATTGCATACACAGACTTGACCACGCAGACACTCGCAAGCGTATCGATACACAAAACATAAGCCACCAACATCTGTTCCACCAAGGAAGGAGGTTATCATACATGTGAGGTCATAGGTGTGCAAAGTAGTGTTATGTCGTGAAGTCAGTAAACGTTTATGGGAAAAAAGTACAGGTTCGCCCAGACCCCCCCTAATGATCATGGGAGGAGTTTTGGTCACGTCGCACCGGTTAACCGGGACTGGCCAATCAGCGCCCTCTATGATTTGTCCCGACAGACTTTTTCCCGTCTGGGTCCCCAAGGGAGAAGGGTAGTTACTCTGTTCTGCGAATGACTGCCCCGCGCTATCACATCACTCTTTCACAGTCGCATCCGGCACATATGGTGGCGAAAAAGGGAGATTCCCCGTAGTGATGATTTTATTTATCAGACGTGATGGTTAATCACAGTCGGGATAACATTGCCCATAAATGTGGACCTCGGGTGTATCCAAATCGTGCGAGTTCTCATCCCTGGATCGGTCTAATCTTTCTGCTCCTGTCCATCTTTGTTGTCATCGCCACTGTCATCGCTATTGTCGTCTTCGTTCTTGCCATTTTCGTCTTCGTTCTTGCCATTGTCGTCTTCGTTCTTGCCATTGTCGTCTTATTATCATCGCAGTTCTATACTCACGCTTGACACTATCTTTGCCATGGCAGTTATGCACCTTTTGATCGATGACGTAGTGATCATCATCGCCATCGTCGTCATTACCAATACCATAGCTACCCAATACCAGTCTCGGCTATCTTCGTTAATTTTTCGCGAATCTATTCTTGCCTTTTGCAGATTAACTAGAAAATGATTGATTCAGGATATACCTGACATTGTAATTACCACTGAACGATTGGAATGTAGCATGTTAATGGAATACTGCAGGAATAGCTAAATACACGGCAATGCCTAATTTAACATTATGTTTAACACCCTGAGGGTCCCAGGTAATGGTAGAAGGGAGTCGCTTCAATTTCTTGGCCGTTCGATCACCGTGCTTGCAATCAAGCAACCTCCTGCCCCTTCCCCACCCCGCCATTCCCGCCACCCCCGTATCGTCTCTTTTAATCCTACTAAAGAGCGGGTCGTGATGGTGCTGGGCGGGGGGAGGGGGGTGATAGGGGAAGGGGGGGTGTGATAGGGGAAGGTGGGGGGTGGGGGTAGTAGTGGCTTGGCGAGTGGATACCTGATGGAAGCTTTGAAAAGCACGAGAGCGTGTACTTCCAGTTTCTGAGAGTCGATAAGAACGTTTTATGCCAAGTTTCAATGCGGTTCCGCATTACTTCCTCTCCGTCTCGGGGGCCTCAAGTATTTTCATGTAAAGCCCGCAGAGATCTGTATAGACCCCTGCTCAGGGACATGTATAGAGACCCAGTGCAATATATTTCCCCACACGTGCGCAATAACCTCCGACCAATATGCATAACCTGCGAAGCTAACACGCTTCCAGATACACGCCCAATGGCATGTTCTTGTAAAAAGAGTCTGGAAATAGCCAGACTTTTGGATCCCCCAAAGCATTGGGAACGACGGCCTTTCTTTAGGATCGGAGAATATTTACGCGTTGGAGCAGAAATGGATGCCGCTGCCGTGAAGCATTGTGGAACGGAGTTATTAGCTTCCCAAACTGCAGACCCTCGATCTTCATTGCAGCGCTGAAATACCCAGATATCAATTGAACCGCCGATAGGATTGCTTGTATGGCGAGCTGGATATAATCTCGTTCTCAAGGATGACATTTTTTTTTTTTGGGGGGGGGGGGGGGGGGGGGGGGGGGTCATTGAGTTAGCCCTGGTTGTCTAGAGCGGTCGATACGCAAAAGCTAAACGCACATCGTACAACCATTCGTCATGTACAGGGTCTTTTACCGTAACATATTGGGGCAGGATTCCCATCTGAAAGAAAGGAAGATCCAGCAGACATGTGAATACATGCGTCTTTGCCATGTTGTGTTGAAGAAGCTTCTATATATATATACGACTAGTGTCTGTGTGTCTGTCTGTGTATCTGTGTGTCTGTGTGTCTGTGCGCGATGCACGGCCAAAGTTCTCGATGGATCTGCTTCAAATTTGGTGGGCATATTCAAGTAGACCCGGGACACGACACAACCTGGTCGATATTTCAACACGTGCTCTCAGCGCGCAGCGCGGAACCGATTTTGGTTCCACCTCAGCTATTTTGGTTCCACCTCAGCTTACTCGGGCCCCCATACCGACACACCATAGCCGCTACACCACATCACAACGCCAAAGTTCTCGGTGGATCTTTTTCAAATTTGGACACCGTATTCAGCTACACCCCGGACACAATATCATCGATGAGATATTTCAACACGTGCTCTCAGCGCGCAGCGCTGAACTCATTTTCGTTTTTGTGTTCATTTCACCATTATAAGTAACTCTTCCTTATCTTCTCCAGTGTTTGGCGTTTATCTCCCTTCCTTCGTGTGGCTTTCCCGTTCAGTTCTAAGTTACTACACTGCGCTGTCCACTGCGCTGAGCGTCTTCGGATATTCCCGGCGTTCTGTTACTGTTACCTATTTTTAGAAGGTCAACGCAGTGTACAGAACGTAAATTGGACCCGTAAATTATCCTCACTGTAAAAGTGCAAAGGTCGAATCAATTTATAGCCACGCGAAAAATACACTGTCATCTATCTCTCTATAGATACGGCTTCTCTGTGTTTGTGTGTGTGTGTGTGTGAGTGTGTGTGTCTCTATGTAAGCAACACCTGTGCATTCTTCAGTTCTGTTTGTGATGTGGTCTGGCGGCTTTTGTGTAATTTTATGTTTGAAAGCGGACAAACACTCAAGTCCTTAATGGCTCAAAACCGTAGGACTTTTAATATTAATTTTAACGTAATTTTATGTACTGGCCTTCCTTTGAGAAGCCATAACTTGCTCAGTCCTGTTTGAGTGGAGTTCGCCTCCAAAGGTGATTAACACGGTTACATTCGTCGACAAGGATGGGACTCGATATGGTCAGGAATGGCATTATGGCCACTGAATCATTTTCGTGCTGTTCCCATTCCACGAATCTGGGAGGGACCTAAGCTTGGCGGGTCCATAGTTCGGCGTACGGCTCTAAGTACTTCTTCCCGGCGAAGCCGGCTACCCGGCGAAGCGGGTATTCATTCTAGTGTAGATATATATGAGATCAGATTGCAGATTACTTTCCGAGTCATATTTTCCAATGACATGTACATGCACGTGTATACAACTCGTTCATCATTTCCTCTAGGTTTCATTTTAGCTGGTGCACTTTTATCGTAATGTCCTTTTTGCAGGGCTGAAGAATCTGGCACGCAATGCCTGTTCATATGCGCAGGTGCATTATTTTCATTTTTGTGTCAATCTCCAGTCACAAAAAAATGTTTGGGTGGAAATTATATTGTCCTAACCAAAATCGATTTGCAGTGGAAATGAAAAGTACTGCATTTTTGCTTTTCAATTTCAGTTGGCCCATTCTACATCGCAGGATAGTGCTATGAGAGTGACTTTTTTTTGTATTGCCAATCTGTATTGGCAATTAAAAAAATGTCACAAAAATGACTCTAAGGCGGATGAGAGAAAAAGCTGAAAAATAAAAAGCACAAAAAACTCTCTCTCAATCTATATCTCTCGTACGCACGGACGCACGCACCCCCCCTTCCGACATATATATGATGCACACGCAAGAGGGAGGATCTAGGAGGGGAGATATCAAAATGAAAAAGAAACAAGTCGCGTAAGGCGAAAATACAATATTTAGTCAAGTAGCTGCCATTTTTCAGCAAGACCGTATACTCGTAGCATCGTCAGTCCACCGCTCATGGCAAAGGCAGTGAAATTGACAAGAAGAGCGGGGTAGTAGTTGCGCTAAGAAGGATAGCACGCTTTTCTGTACCTCTCTTTGTTTTAACTTTCTGAGCGTGTTTTTAATCCAAACATATCATATCTATATGTTTTTGGAATCAGGAACCGACAAGGAATAAGATGAACGTGTTTTTAAATTGATTTGGACAATTTAATTTTGATAATAATTTTTATATATTTAATTTTCAAAGCTTGTTTTTAATCCGAATATAACATATTTATATGTTTTTGGAATCAGCAAATGATGGAGAATAAGATAAACGTAAATTTGGATCGTTTTATAAATTTTTATTTTTTTTTACAATTTTCAGATTTTTAATGACCAAAGTCATTAATTAATTTTTAAGCCACCAAGCTGAAATGCAATACCGAAGTCCGGGCTTCGTCGAAGATTACTTGACCAAAATTTCAACCAATTAGGTTGAAAAATGAGGGCGTGACAGTGCCGCCTCAACTTTCACGAAAAGCCGGATATGACGTCATCAAAGACATTTATCAAAAAAATGAAAAAAACTTTCGGGGATTTCATACCCAGGAACTCTCATGTCAAATTTCATAAAGATCGGTCCAGTAGTTTAGTCTGAATCGCTCTACACACACACACACACACACACAGACACACAGACACACACACACACGCACATACACCACGACCCTCGTTTCGATTCCCCCTCGATGTTAAAATATTTAGTCAAAACTTGACTAAATATAACAAGTCGCGTAAGGCGAAAATACAATATTTAGTCAAGTAGCTGTCGAACTCACAGAATGAAACTGAACGCAACGCAACGCAGCAAGACCGTATACTCGTAGCATCGTCACTCCACCGCCCGTGGCAAAGGCAGTGCACGTGGAATTGACAAGAAGAGCGGGGTATTCGTTGCGCTGAGAAGGATAGCACGCTTTTCTGTACCTCTCTTCGTTTTAACTTTCTGAGCGTGTTTTTAATGCAAACATATCATATCTATATATTTTTGGAATCAGGAACCGACAAGGAATAAGATGAAAGTGTTTTTAAATTGATTTCGAAAAAAAAATTTTGATAATAATTTTTATATATTTAATTTTCAGAGCTTGTTTTTAATCCGAATATAACATATTTATATGTTTTTGGAATCAGCAAATGATGGAGAATAAGATAAACGTAAATTTGGATCGTTTTATAAATTTTTATTTTTTTTTACAATTTTCAGATTTTTAATGACCAAAGTCATTAATTAATTTTTAAGCCACCAAGCTGAAATGCAATACCGAACCCCGGGCTTCGTCGAAGAGTACTTGACCAAAATTTCAACCAATTTGGTTGAAAAATGAGGGCGTGACAGTGCCGCCTCAACTTTCACGAAAAGCCGGATATGACGTCATCAAAGACATTTATCAAAAAAATGAAAAAAACGTTCGGGGATTTCATACCCAGGAACTCTCATGTCAAATTTCATAAAGATCGGTCCAGTAGTTTAGTCTGAATCGCTCTACACACACACACACACACAGACAGACAGACGCACATACACCACGACCCTCGTTTCGATTCCCCCTCGATGTTAAAATATTTAGTCAAAACTTGACTAAATATAAAAAAAAGGTGTCTCGAAACGAGCACACAGCTTACAAGTCTACATGTTACTGACTTTAAAAGTCGTCGACTCACCCGCGAACTCTAGCCCAGTTGTCCTTCTACATGTAATATTAATCATACACAATTCACTAGTTTCGTTAAACTTTTTCTGACACGTCACAGCACCCGCTTCGGGTCTTGCTGACGTCAAAACGTCAGTCTTCATGACGTCAAATCTTGCCGACGTGTCTGTGCCACAAAGGGTGATTTCATGTACTTACGTTATTGATCAAGCGCGAAACATTACTTGCTGTCTGCGTTTTGCTGGCTGGCCGTTAGACAAGGTCGATTCGTTGCTCTCTCTCGGGATAAAAGTAGCATCCCCGGAGAGAATCCTGATTGTTGAGAGATTTGTGTCGGTCGAAAAAAAGTAGGTGCAGGTTTGGCAGAAAGGATGTACAGGTTGTGATATATATATATATATATATATATGACCCGAACATGACTACCGGTGCATGGCGTAATAGTCTGAGGAGGCATTAAAATGGTTGCGTGCCTGTGTGATTTAGGAGAGATGCATACATATAAAAGGAACATTTCCTGCGAGGACGTTAAGGACCCCCTTTTATCGGCTCCGAGAGCGAGCTGCGAGAGAGACGAGAGAGAGAGAGAGAGAGAGAGAGAGAGAGAGAGAGAGAGAGAGAGAGAGAGAGAGAGAGAGAGAGAGAGAACGAACGGACGAACGAATGAGTTATTGCTTATTGCGTCGGCCCATTGCAAGGGGAACAGTGGGACTAGGACAGGGATGAGGGAGTTGGGGATCTCGAACAAAAACGAAAAACTTAGAAAACCTTGTCGAAGATTCCGAGAAATTATTCAAGAGAGAGAGAGAGAGAGAGAGAGAGAGAGAGAGAGAGAGAGAGAGAGAGAGAGAGAGAGAGAGAGAGAGAGAGAGAGAGAGAGAGAGAGAGAGAGAGAGAGAGAGAGAGAGAGAGAGTCGTATAAAAAAGGTGGAAAGGGGAAGAGTGAGAGAGAGAGAGAGAGAGAGAGAGAGAGAGAGAGAGAGAGCGAGAGAGAGAGAGAGAGAGAGAGAGAGAGAGAGAGAGAGTGAGAGAGAGAGAGAGTGAGAGAGGGAGAATAACAAGGATCAGCTCAACGACAGACAGACAGACAGACAGACAGACAGACACAGAGATAGCGTTTTGTCTTAAACCTCATACTGCACACCACACAAACTTTCAATAACCAGAACTCTCTACAAACAATTCCACGCTATCAACACTCTTGAATGTTATGTTGTTGTTGTATTTTCTTCCAATGATTGTACAGCGCTTTGAACAGAGTTACACCCTGGATACTCCATGCGCTTTATAAATATTATGCATTATTATTATTATTATATTATTACCGTGTCTCACGTGCAGAGCTGGAAGAGGCAGCGTACCACATCGCCAGCATGGAGAGCAACTCACAGGCAGTGTGCAAAGACCCGCAGCCCCAGGTGGTCTACATCGAGGACCCTAAGAAGCAGAACCGCCAGTTCTACCCCGAGTGCACCGTCATCCATCGGTGTCGCAACGACAGTGGCTGCTGCGGCAGGAACCACGTCTGTGGGCCCAAGAAGGAGCGGGTCGTCATTCAGACCTTCCTCGTAAGTCTTTGAAAATTGAATGTATTCATCGAAAAACAATTAAAACAAAACAAAACAGAAAAACAACTCACTATATAAGAAGGAGAACGGCGTCATTCAAACCTTTCTAGTAAGCATTTCAAAATGAAATTGATTCTTCAAAATCCCCCAAAAGACCCCCCCTCCCCCCCCCCCCCCGAAAACAAATCACTATAAGAAAAGGAGCACGTCGTCATTCAGGCCTTTTTGGTGATCCTTTGAAAATAAAATTCATTCAGCCAAAACAATCCCTCTATAAAAGAAGGTGCGCGTCGTCATTCAGATTTTTCTGGTAAGCCTTTGCAAATGAAATTTATTCAGCAAAGAACAAACAAACAATCAAACAAAAAACACCCCTGCACAGGCAAAGCTGCCAGGCTTTTGAGTTTTGGTATGTGCCTAAGTGAATGCACGCTCCTACTCAATTTGAAAGCCATACGTAATGGTGTTCAAGTTCCTTTACATTGGGAGGAACACAACACATGTGTTTGCATCAATCTCTTGAAAAAAAAAGCTTGTGAGTTATCAGTCCCTTGGGGATAAGCTTAACTGAGTTTAACACAAATTAAAATATTTATCTGAGCAATCATTATTGTAGTTTTATCATCAAGAAAGATTCCACAGGTACTAGTTCACATGGTTTAACCATAGAAATTATCGTTAATAACTAATTGATACCCAATTGTAGCTGTTTTTTTTTAATGCTTAGTCTTTCTAGTGTCTCTCTTGAGCAAAACAGCGCTCTTGTTTTCTCAGAAGTTCAGTAGCCAGGTGTGTATTTAGAGTTACATGAGTATCCGGGATTCCAGATTACCTTGGGCTCATAATGCCATGAACGATCAGAATACATCCTGATTCCCTTTCGTGATACCTTTCCTAATCAATCCCCTGGAGAAAACAAAACCCCACCACTCGGCTAATAGCTATAAAAATACAATCTGGCACGTCTTCTGCTACAGAAAGGTATAGACAACACTGGACCATCCCCCCTCTGCGTAAATCTCCGGAAAGGTGGCATTGCCAAAATGGATTAGGTCTCCGTCAGTATCGCGTGTTATTCACCGACGAAACTCATCCCATCTCGAGGTCCCGGGCCAGCGTGGGGTTAACTTGATTAATCTCTTCACTAACACGTCGCCCGGGATGGCTAAGCGGCGGCTTGTCCCTGGGGGGAGGCAGATAGCCACCAAAAGCGTTGCCGGGAGATTGTGTTCCGATCACTGTATCCTCCCCTGCTTTCAGGGGTCAGTCGAAAAGTGACCAGCAATTACTGTGTGTGGTGGAGATTCAGGAACTACTTTGTTGGGCTCCGGTCATGTGTGTGTGTGTGTGTGTGTGTGTGTGTGTGTGTGTGTGTGTGTGTGTGTGTATGTGTGTGTGTGTGTGTAAGTGTGTGTGTGTGTGTGTGTTTCTGCTCACGTAGGGAAATCATTCATTTTGATGTTTTATGTCGGGACGTTCTTTTTCTTGCATACAAAGAGTAACGGAAACAAATCCAGTTAGCAATCGTGGTATAGATGGTCGGCAGTCATATGGTATAGATGGTCGGCAGTCATATGGTATAGATGGTCGGCAGTCATATGGTATAGATGGTCAGCAGTCATATGGTATAGATGGTCAGCAGTCATATGGTATAGATGGTCAGCAGTCATATGGTATAGATGGTCGGCAGTCATATGGTATAGATGGTCGGCAGTCATATGGTATAGATGGTCGGCAGTCAGAATACAGCCGTACGTTTGGGCCGAACCCGATCTCTTGTAAGGACTAACGGGACACGAGGACAGTCAATGTTGTCGTTCGTTATATGCACGCATCTGGCATGGGCCTTGGTCTCAGCGTCTAAAAGACACATCTTTGGCAGATCATCCAGATGATCATCCACAAACTCAACATGCCCACGGTCTATTCTCTGCCTCCTCCCCCCCCCCCCCCCCCCCACCCATTTACCCATCTCTCTTTTTCTTTCTCTTCCCTTCTCTCTCCCTCTTCAAAATCTTCCTCTGTATCTAAAATATATCAATGCTCTCCAGTCTTGGCGTGAAGAACGGTGTATGTGCACACACACACACACACAAACATAAGAAAAAAAGACCCTTTCAAATTGATTTTTTTTTGGGGGGTGCGGGTTTTTTGGTCGGAGACAGAAACGGGGTGAGGGTGGGTGGGGCGTTAACCTCTCCACACCACTCTAACCTCCCCCCTCCTCCCTCCCTTAGTCTAGGAGGATGGATGGCGCGACGAGACAGGAGAATTAAGAAAATGGAAAATTAACGATCCCCACACCTCCGCCACAAGCTCAGCCTCCGCTAAGTAGAGGAGCACGCTCTGGCTACCCTCCCTGAACCCTTCCCCAGTATTGCTTCCTGGTCAGTGCTCGTGCATCACGTCCCACAAACCTCTTCTCGTCACTGAGGGGTAACTCTGCTATATTAGTGCTGGGTATGGAGGCTTACTAGCACCAAAAATGATGCAAGGCTTAAACTATGACCCCCCAAAAAGTGTTCGGTTCCCCGAAAAACTCTCTTTTTTCCCTTCGGATTCCAGAACTTTTGTTGTTGTTGTAACACTTTAAGATAAACACAACAAAACAAACAAACAACATCGACGACAACAACAACAACACAAACAACAACAACACTAACAACATAAACAACATCAACAACAACAAAAACAACATCAACATCAACAACAACAACGACGACGATAACAACATCAACCACCTCGTTTTGCAAAACATATCATAAGGGGATCTACTCTTTTGACTTTTCTAACATCTAGGGGACTAAACTCCCACGAGGTCCGGCCAATGAACAATCACATAATTAAGCCATGTAAATTACCCTCCTGCTTGTGTTTGTTACCGTGAAAAGTCCACGATTTTAAATGGCCTTCTTACACAGGTCATGGTGCTTTTTGTAATAACCAGCGATAAGGACGAAACACGTACTGCAGCCACCGTGTTCATTAGTTTTAGCAATTTTTACGCCGGCGTGGGTTGGCTATTTGCAGACAGTAGACATCTGCTGTTAGTCATCGACTGAAGTCTCCACCAGTATTTGATGTATGAAATCAATGCTGGCCCAGATGTTGAACATTGAAATGTACTCAGCATCATTCAAGGAACACGCTATTGCATTTTGGATGTCATTCCAGAGGAAATTATATATACAGAATATTTATGAATAAAAGAGAGAGAGAGAGAGAGAGAGAGAGAGAGAGAGAGAGAGAGAGAGAGAGAGAGAGAGAGAGAGAGAGAGAGAGAGAGAGAGAGGGAGAGAGAGAGAGAGAGAGAGAGAGAGAGAGACGTAAGACATTTTATTGATTAAACACACAAGGTTCATTTCAACGGGGTGTGGGGAGGGGGGGTCAGTAATACATGCCGTGTGTTTGTATTTATGGACAATCAACCGGTTTTATCTCTTTCTCTCTAACATATACACACACGAATGCACGCACGCTCTCACTCTCTCTCACTCTCTCTCTCTCTCTCTCTCTTAAACCTAAAGACATATCCAGCGCATGAATTAACAATATGGGTAGGTGCAACGACAAACAAGTTTACAGTGCTAACATACATTATCGGCTTTTAATCATGCTCTATTGTCCCACGGCACAAACTCTCTCTCTCTCTCTCTCTCTCTCTCTCTCTCTCTCTCTCTCTCTCTCTCTCTCACTCTCTCCCCGAACCGAAAGAGGGAGGAGAGAAAGAGAGAGCGAGAGAGAGAGAGAGAGAGAGAGAGAGAGAGAGAGAGAAAGAGAGAGAGAGAGAGACAGAGAGAGAGAGAGAGAGAAAGAGAGAGAGAGAGAGGGGGAAGAAAAAGGGAGGAGAGAAAGCGAGAGCGAGAGAGAGAGAGAGAGAGAGAGAGAGAGAGAGAGAGAGAGAGAGAGGGAGGGAGGGAGGGAGGAAGGGAGGGAGGGAGAGAAAGAGAGAGAGAGAGAGAGAGAGAGAGAGAGAGAGAGAGAGAGAGAGAGAGAGAGAGAGAGAGAGAGAGAGAGAGAGAATAACAAGGATCAGCTCAGCGACGAACAGATGAAAGACAAGGTTACCGGTCATCGATTATAACTGATGCATGCGTCTATTTTCATGATGGTGGAATGGTTCATGCAGTGGATAGAACGGCTGTACTTATGGATTCTTATCACCCAATAACACCGCATGGTTATTTTTCCAACCAGGGCTTTGAATATCTTAAAAAAAAAAAATTAGATAAAAAACCAGCTGGTTTGTGACGCATGGGGATGTGTCAATATTCTTTGTAAAAACATAGTATTACTCTAGTGTTTTATTGATTCCATCTGAATTGTTTTGCTTTTTGGTTTTTAATAATTTCTCCGTTTTTTCACAGCTCATGTGATTTAATTACTACCTCATTCTTGTTTCCCCCTCATTTTCTTAAAATTGCAGTGAGCTTCACGATTTTTTCTTGGTTATTCATATCTGTCTTTATATCTGTAATTTCCGGTGTAAGAATTTGGAGATTTTGTGAATGCATTTTACTTTTGCTTCGTAGCACGAATGTAATAAACTCCGTGCTGTTTTAAATATCACTCCCTGTCTCTCTCGTTCTCTCTTACAGACAGACAGACAGACAGACAGACAGACAGACAGGCAGACTCACGCACACACACATACACACACACACACATACACACATACACACACACACACACACACACACACATGCCATAATCAATACTACAGACAACTACAAATATCTCGGCATCATATTCAATAAACGCGGAGACATGAAAATGGCACAGAACCATCTCTCCCGACAAGGGAGCAAAGCTCTGCACTCGCTCAAACGAGCAGTACGAACAAAGAACATAAGTGTCCCAGTAATGGCGAAACTCTTTGATACATTAGTTGCACCTATTCTGACCTTTGGCTCTGAAATTTGGCTCCCTTACTGCAAAGATATAAACTTAAAGGACACGCAGAACCTTGAGAATAATCTCCTTGAAAAATGTATAACGACTGTCCTTCCGCATGAAAACGTACACATGAAATTCTGCAAGCAACTTTTAGGAGTACACAGAAAAGCAATGAATTTCCCAGTACTGGCTGAATTGGGCAGATTTCCGATCAGCACAAAAATATTGGGACAGATCATATCATTTTGGTTACACATCATGGAATCTGACCAACATGGGCTTCTTAGGCAAACTTACTCAAGCCTTCTCTCACAAGAACATAAAGAGGAAAATAAATGGCTCTTATTTGTACGCGAGTTCCTGACTTCCTCAGGCTTCAAACACGTGTGGCAAAACCAAAGCACAATACACCCGGCAAGACTGAAACACGCGCTAACAAAACATGTAGAAACTCAATTTGTCAGGCTCTGGAGGACAAAAAAAGAAGGAAACTCCTCTAAACTACAGTTTTACAAGAGAGTGTCACACGACTACTCTCTACAACCCTATCTTTTGCTAACACAAGAACACAGACAGGCTATGAGCAAACTACGTATAAGTGCCCATGACTTAGAAATCGAAAAGGGCAGATACACGGGAACACCAAGGGAGGAAAGACTATGCAGAAACTGTGGAGTGGTGGAGGATGAACTTCACTTCCTTGATTCATGTACAATGTATGCTCATCTCAGGCAACAGTTATTACCGAATACTTCCACCGGCAGTGATGAAATAAGAGTCAGTTCTCTGTTCACTGACAGCGACATCCAAAGGCAATTGGCAAAATATGTGTACGATTGTTTTCAACTACGCAGATGCAATGCGTCTTCCGACTGTCCTCAATAACCTATGCTCATCTTCAGGTCCTCTTTGTTCACCCTGTTCCACTTGGTTTTGTATTACATGTATGTTATGTTATATTGCTATTTTTTCCTGTACTTATGTATCTTGAATGTGTCAATAGGCTATGTGCTTTAATGACAATAAATTCTGATTCTGATTCTGATTCTGATTCTGATTCTGATTCACACACACACACACACACACAAACACACACACACTCCCCACCCAGACCCCCCAACCTACCATAACCACTCCCCCCCCACACACACACACGAACGTCAACACAAACGTCAACACAATGTTCGAGTATAATTCAAATACCTACAACGTCCCCCAACCAGGGACCTAGCCGAGAGACACATCACACGGAGGATCGCTCATTGACACTGACTCTGGTGCTATCAGCAGGGTCGATTGCGTGTGCTGGAAGCCGGTTCTCCTTCCCCTGATCACCCTGAAGAAGGCACACGGGTGCGATGGATAAAATTGCTATAGATCTCGACAGGGACGGCCGACCATACTCTCTCTGTCTGAGCCCAGATTGAGAAATTAAGCCGCACGTGGCTTAGGTTTCTGATTGGATTATCCCGTTTCAATGGAAAGTCACAGTACGCGTGGATTTCGATGTTTGATTGGATTATCCCGTTTGGGTGACCAGAATTAGGGCATACGTGAATTTTTTTTTGGTTTGGATTATTCTGTCGCGATGACAAAGATTAGGGTATACATTGATTAAGTTTTTGATCGGATGATCCTGTTTTGGTGTAAAACGCGTGACGAAAGTGTTTGATTGGATTATGCTATCTGCGTGGCGTACTTCCCTTGATAGGATGAGATGTAGATAAGGAGTTAAATGTTTAAACCGCTGGTCGCCTCTGAAGCCATAGATAATGGAGAGCCATGAAGAACATTTAAAGCCCCTTGAACCATCGAGATTTATTAAATGGGTCTCCGGCTGTCATATAAAATCTTCTCGCGTTCGGCTTTTGACCATCTCGAAAGAGAGGAAAGAGAAAACGTCCTACAGGCTAAATATTTCGCCTCTTGAGGACAAGCTATGGGTAAAATGATTCGAGTTTTACGCCCTCTCGGCTTTTGACGTGTTTTGGTGGTATCAGCACTTATGGCAGAATGACCGCGGTCTTTTACGTGCCACTGTGGTGACACGGGGGTGGGAGATGGATACCGTCTCTAGGTCTGCACATAAATTGTCCCGTGTCCGTCCCGGCCCGAATTCGAACCAGCGACCTTCCGATCACAAGTCCAGTGCTCTACCAACTGAGCTACCGGGCCCCCGAACCATCTCATCTTTCTTTTCTTTATTTGGTGTCTTAACGTCATTTTCAACCACGAAGGTTATATCGCGACGGGGAAAGGGGGGGGGGGGGGGATGGGATAGAGCCACTTGTTAATTGTTTCTTGTTCACAAAAGCACTAATAAAAAAATTGCTCCAGGGGCTTGCAACGTAGTACAATATATGACCTTACTGGGAGAATGCAAGTTTCCAGTACAAAGGACTTAACATTTCTTACATACTGCTTGACTAAAATCGTTACAAACATTGACTATATTCTATACAAGAAACACTTAACAGGGGTAAAAGGAGAAACAGAATCCGTTAGTCGCCTCTTACGACATGCTGGGGAGCATCGGGTAAATTCTTCCCCCTAACCCGCGGGGGGTGGACCATATCAGATCTGGCCAGGGTGTTAATATGGATAGGACCATCCCTCCGCTTGGCCCCATGCCAACACTGGACAGGCTGGGTGCTACACGGGATAGGACCATCCCTCCGCTTGGCCCCATGCCAACACTGGACAGGCTGGGTGCTACACGGGATAGGACCATCCCTCCGCTTGGCCCCATGCCAATACTGAACAGGTTGGGTGCTAAACGAAGTTCTTTTATTTCCATATGATGGTGAGGGGAAATGTGTGGGAAAACAGGGGTTTACCTTCAATACAAAACTTCCAATGTGTTCTACTCTCTAAAACTAAAACAAACCAAAACAATACTCTAAATCCTCACTCTAGAACTATACTCCAAAACTATACTCTAGATCCTCACTCTAGAACTATACTCCAGAACTATACTCCAGATCCTCACTCTAGAACTATAGTCTAAAAAAATCAAAAGACCCAATGAAACTCTAATCTAAACAAACGAAGTCTTAAAAAAACTAAAAACAATCCAAAAAAAACACACAATCTAACAAAACCTAATTAAAACCTCGTCTCCTGAACCTAACTGAAACCCCGTCTACTGAACCTAACTGAAACCCCGTCTACTGAACCCCGTCTACTAAAATCCAACTGAAATCTAACTGAACCCCTCTAACGAAACCCCGTCGCACATTCCGCCATTCTGTAAATCACAGAATGCACGTCATAAGCATACATAAACAACTCAACAATTTCAACCACCACAAACCAAATCCTTTAACAACAACAAAACACATCATCCCTTTCAAATAACATGCCTACAATACAGTTCTCTCAAACACTCAAACGGTTTTCAAAAACATTCAATAAACAAAAGTGTTCCCGAACATTCAACTCACAAAACAATCTACTTGAACATTCAAATAAATCCTCCCAAAGCAGGTCACAACCCGCATACTTTAACGCTGTTTTACCCATTATATAAAAATAGCATATGAATAACATACCACATTACTGTTCCATTTCTGCTCGTAGCAAACCTGCCACGCGACCGCTCACTGGACACGTCTGTTCTGTTCGAAGCACCAGCGAAAAGTAAATGCCCCAACCCACAACATCCCGCGTGCCTACGTCACAAGGTTAAAACAAATTCAACTCAGAGGGGTGTCGGGTACCGAAAAGCAATCATTTTACCTATGCAAATTAAAGGATCGGCTCTTCCGCCAGACCATTTCAATACAGACAAAACACAGTCTCGGAAACCTTAGTGGATCCCCGATAGTACAGGTTTGAATCCTCGATAGCACAAAGGTACCACGAGTTCACGAGTTCACGGATGCGCAAAAGTACATGTGTACCGTAACTGTCGCTCGGTCACAAGCTCACACAAGTAAATATTGTGAAGTTGAGGTAAATTATCTGATTCTGCCAATTGTTATAATCAGTTAGGCCTATTTCATAACGTTTTTCAAAGAAGCATTTCGTAGTAAAACCATTGCGGATGCATATCAAGTTATGGAGACCAAATTCCTTGGAGACCAAATTCACCTCAAAACGTGTAAATAATAGCGTCGTAGACACTCAGGGATGACCACATCGTCCGCCCGATCGCCAGGGGCGAGTAAAAAATCCGCCGGGCTAGTAGAAACCGCCTGGCTGGCCAGTTCAAATTCTGGTCAATTGCATAACATTTGGTTGTACTATCGAGTTTTAAAGCCATATAAACACTGCAGATGCAGGAACTTCTGTCGTCTGCAAAATTATCGCCATGTTCTGGTGAAACAAAAAACGAGGCTCATGTGCGTGTCACCGCTGTTTTAATTGTGTAAAGAAATCTAACACTCATAATTTGTTACATTTCTGGCGGGCTAGTGACTTTCTTGAAGTTCCTCGCCAGACTGGCGAGTTAAAAGTTTGAGATTTGGCCATCCCTGACACTATATCGTTAACCTAACGAAGTGAGCCCTTGACGAAACCATGTCGACCTTTGGATGCAAGGAAAACATTTGTATAGTAGTAGAATTGTTCGTATGAAAGGACACCCGTGGGACCAGCAATAAGTGTCCCCCATAGCAGGTGACCTTTTATTACAGGTATAAGATAATAGACAGAGGACAAACAGACGGTGTCCTTTATTATTTTTATTTTTTTATTTTATATTTTATTTTTAGTTGCCCTTTCTTTGACGTCTCATTGGAGGGGCATCACATTACAGGTAACACGTACTGTACCAAAACGGCATAATTGGTGCTTGATTAAAGGGAGGTTGAGTTATACAGTATTTAATTGTCAAGGGAATAAAGGTAGAAAGAGCTTCTTGAAAAGAGAATGTCTGTCCAGCTTGAATGTGTGAACTTCGAAATGGCGATTTGGATTTTAGGAATAGCTTAGACACAGCTCTTATCATCATGTTTTAAAGATTGAGATAAAGACAAATAAAGATTTGTCATTGTCATGTTTAAAATAAATAATTTTCCTTTTTTTCTTCTCTTTTTATTATTTTATTTTTTGTCTTTAAATTGTTTGCCTTTTTTCTGCGCACACCAGTCACATTTGATAGATATACAGATTTAAAGTGTCAGAACGAAAAGCAACACACTTTATGACAGTTGAATGCAAAAACTGAAGACGAATCTGCTTCGGAATTGATTTTTCCGACCAGGTCCCAACAGCCGTTTATCATCGCTGCCAAAAGTTTTGCAAAAATATTGGCATGATTTAGTGAAGCAGGGCAACAACAGAATTACCCAGCACGCTTTTCCATCGCGTTACGTAACACGAATCCCTTTGGTATTCCTCTGCCATATCCTCTTAAGCTGAAACTTCAGTTTTCTGCACCATTTTCAATCATCCTATTTTGAGTACGAGAGAGAGAGAGAGAGAGAATTGAATTGAATTGAATTGAATTGAACTTTATTTAACAAGGATTAAGATTTAAGGCTACGCCTTTTCTTACAATTTGTCCTTGGGACGCACAGACACACACTGATAAAATTGAAAAATTAAAAATTAAAAAGTTAAAAAGTTAACCATCAAAAGGAGGTCGGAAAACTTCAGCACGTGATAATAAAGATGACGATGATGATGATGATGATGATGACGATGATGATGATAATGATGATGATGAAGATGAGGCATGAAGAGCATACATATGTGGTTATTCATAATTCAGCACGTGACGAGAGAGAGAGAGAGAGAGAGAGAGAGAGAGAGAGAGAGAGAGAGAGAGAGAGAGAGAGAGAGGAGGGGGGGGCGACTGGCAGCCTCCAGCAGCGGCAATGGCGGGCTACAAGAAGCAGGAATGTTTGCTGCACCATTTGTCCCCTGCACAACTGAAAAGGGGCTTGTAAAAACGAGGTGAAAAATATCAAGGGTAGGAAAGGTGAGCTGGACGACCGCCAATCATTGTCCAATAACCGCTGGGTTGCAAGTTAATCAGACCAAATAGCCCTGGGGAGTCGCACGTAGAAAACAAGTTTCTCTTTTGACGTTTGCATGGCATTGTAATCGGCACACCGGGTTCTCTGTGATATTCTTTGTGGCAGACGTGGTCCTTTTCTGTCTCGCTCTTTGCATCGATACTTTTCTTTCTATTTGTTACCTGCCTCTCGCTCTGCTTTCGTCTCAGCCCCCGCCCCTCCCTATCCGCCTCACCTTCCGTCTCCCTTTTCACTGTCTTCAGAAGTACATTAAGTAAAAGTGATCAACGACCATTACCTGCAGTCGACGCGCGGGGATACAATCGCCCCCCATTGGGCTTTTCCTAAAAAGCCGATGTGACTAAAAATAGAATGGGTAGTTCTGGGAAATCGTTCACTGGAAGTGGTACTTGATCCACACTCAAAACCTTCGGAATAAAGAACAAGGAATAGAATGCAAGAAGTGAGATTACAGAAAATAACTAAAAAGTTAAAAAAGAAAAAAATAGGTTTTGCCTGCTAAGAGTTTTGAACCCGTGACCGGGCATCGGAATGACTTGGCGGCCAGGCGTTCTAACGACTGAACTAACCCGGCTCATTGTCTTTCGGGGTAAAAAGAGAAATTCTGAATTGGAGTTTGTTTGTTTGTTTGCTTAACGCCCAGCCGACCACGAAGGGCCATATCAGGGCGGTGCTGCTTTGACATATAACGTGCGCCACACACAAGACAGAAGTCGCAGCACAGGCTTCATGTCTCACCCAGTCACATTATTCTGACACCGGACCAACCAGTCCTAGCACTAACCCCATAATGCCAGACGCCAGGCGGAGCAGCCACTAGATTGCCAATTTTAAAGTCTTAGGTATGACCCGGCCGGGGTTCGAACCCACGACCTCCCGATCACGGGGCGGACGCCTTACCACTAGGCCAACCGTGCCGGTTCTGTCTGAATTGGAGGATTACACGTAGTCTCGAGCATGGGGATTAGTATCGACTCGTCAGTTTCCCTGTCGCTTCGTTCCATTTTGTGTACTGTACATTCTGTCGATCTCACTGTTCGAGGTCAGTGAAATTATTACTGCCCCTATGCTCCCGTTCACTTCGTATCAGTTTGGAAAGCAAAATCAGGTGGCAATCACTTACCGAAATTATGTTGGCACTACGGTACCGAAATCCAATGACCACTCGCAGAAGGGCTCTGACGTTATTTCACAAAAGAATTTCCCTACCAAAAACTCCAAAGTCTTTTGAAGATTTTGAAGATTTCGTAAGGTACGATGACGCCTTATGGTCGGTTTATTATATAAATGAACGCAAGCGGTTAAAAACGGGCGTGGACAGAGCCAATGAAGCGTGATAGAAACTTGCAAGATCATACACCTATGCTGTCTGTCATTCGATCTCTACTTTAGTGTATGGTCAGACTAACTGACAGGTATATTTGCCAACCTTGCAATTGTGTCAGTTATTGGATACTCAGATACACACATGCAGAGGGACAGATGGACACACACATTCATAATTATACGTACACACACACGAACCGACTGGATTGTTCGGGCTTTCACATCTGTTTTGTAAAGTTTTTGAAAACAGACATGGTCTCTCTCCTACTTGTATGTGTGTGTGTGTGTGTGTGTGTGTGTGTGTGTGTGTGTGTGTGTGTGTGTGTGTGTGTGAGAGAGAGAGAGAGAGAGAGAGAGAGAGAGAGAGAGAGAAAGAAAGAGAGAGAGAAGAGAGAGAGAGAAAAGAGAGAGAGAAAAGCGAGAGAGAGAGAGAGAGAGAGAGAGAGAGAGAGAGAGAGAGAGAGAGAGAGAGAGAGAGAGAGAGAAAGAGAGAGAGAGAGAAGAGAGAGAGAGAGAGAGGAGAGAGAGAGAGAGAGAGAGAGAGAGAGAGAGAGACAGAGAGAGACAGAGAGAGACAGAGAGAGGGCGGACAGCGCCAGCCAGCCAAAAGGCAGCCAGGTACTACCCAAAACTGCAACAAAAGGTGTACTCAGAAAACAGGTGCGAAAGGAAACAAGGGTCTGTTAGTGTTTTACCTCAGGGCTGTTTAGTATTGTGAGTGCTGGTGAATGACAGAGTGCACGGCCTGCGATCGATAGCAGCGTACCGCACGTCGTGAAGTTGGTATCTGCCTGTCTCTGGCGCCAACGACTGCAGATCAATGGGAAGCAGAAATAGCGCATGATTGGAAACCTGACTTTTTTCAAAGAGCATTCGAGAGGATTGCCTTGTCGGGGCTCCCTTGGATCGAAGATATTCGCGCGAGACATTGTTTTTTGTGACCCTTTCTATCGACCTTCGGCTTGTTTGGAAGTTTTCCTTTGCGCCCCTCGTTGACCTTGAGTTACCTTCGGATTTCTTGGCGATCTATATAGCAGTGTTGATGCTCACTTTAACATTACCCTCCCCCCCCCCCCCCCCCCCTACTTACCTGCTCTAATGTATCCAACCAAGACATGACACCTCAATCACGATCTGGTGATACTTGTTTCAGTCCCATGTTGCTGCCCAAATCTTGACAACTCGGATTCAAAAAGTTCGCATAGGCTATCCCGGGGGAAACACAGGCTCACTAAGATTGAAGCTTGCGCGCGCGCGCGCGTGTGCGCGCGCACACGCATACACACATACACGCACGCGCACGCTAGCACGCATACACACACGTGCGAACTACATTTATGACGTTCGTAAAGGCTATCCCGGTGTAACACGAGACAATTACTCCCACGAGATTTTTACTCCGAAGTAAAAATTTCGTACGAAAATGTTACTCCCTTTACGAAAAACGTACTCCCCCATTACACGAGATGGTGAGTTCTGAGTAAACATTTTGTACACAAATGTTACTCCCTTGACGAATAAATAACGAATAAATTACTTCAAACTAACACGAGCAATTTAACTTCCCATGCCAGGTGTACGAAATTTTTACTCTCTTGTCCCCTGATAGTCTTGGTGGTGGAAGGGGCAGATGGAGGGTAGCGCGACATTCGTTTGCGCGAGATCACAATATTGGCATTATCCCTTCGCCCGCATCCCATTTTCGCGTACGAGATTTTTACTGGGAGTAAAAAATATGGGGAGTCAAAATTTCGTGGAGGGAGTCATTTGTTCGTGCCTTGGGGGAGTTCTTTTCTCGTACGAAAGGTGTACTCGGAGTAAGAATTTCGTACGAAATTTTTACTCCGGAGTAAATTTTTCGTGGAGTAAAAATGTCGTGTTACACCGGAGTAACAACAGGCCTTGATTTGTCTTGATTTTCCCATGGCAGGCCTCTGGTTATTTTGTCCAGTCTGTCGATCCACATACTGCAATGTTTACGTCATTTTGTTCCAGATTGTGACCGTAGCCATTCATATCAAACATAAATATGCACCTGGATCGCGTGCAATGGAGAAGATAGAACCTATTTCTTCATTCTTTTTATCTAATCTGCTGCTTTTTAGTTTGCTTGTTTTTGTTTGTTTTAACCAGTGTTCACATTCATTTCGTTTCAGGTTGAAAACTGTGTGAGTGAGCAGCAGTTCCTCTTGATTCTTATTCTTCTTCTTCTGCGTTCATGGGCTGAAACTCCCACGTACACTCGTGTTATTGCACTATCGGGTTTTCACGTGTATGGTCGTTTTTACCCCGCCATTTAGGCAGCTATACGCCGCTTTCGGGGGAGCTTTTTGATTCAAAAATGTTCTACTGCAAAAACAGTCTTTTATCCACTGTATTGACCGATATAAATAACGATTTTAACGTCCATTATGTTGCAGGCTGTGAACGTGGACACCACATCAGACACCGTGTTGCTGGACTCTCAGATGGTGGAACGCATCGCTCTGGTCAACCACACCGAGTGCGAGTGTCGGGAAAAACCACGTCTGCCTGAGTAAGTCGTGCTTGATAATACTTGGAAACAAATAACCTGTGCAGTTTAGTGAATTACTTGTGCGGTTGTATAATCTCAAAATCAAGCACGTCACTCCTTCGAAACAAATAACCTGTGCAGTTTAGTGAATTACTTGTGCGGTTGTATAATCTCAAAATCAAGCACGTCACTCCTTCGAAACAAATAACCTGTGCAGTTTAGTGAATTACTTGTGCGGTTGTATAATCTCAAAATCAAGCACGTCACTCCTTCGAAACAAATAACCTGTGCAGTTTAGTGAATTACTTGTGCGGTTGTATAATCTCAAAATCAAGCACGTCACTCCTTCGAAACAAATAACCTGTGCATGTTAGGGAATTACTTGTGCGGTTTAATAACATCAACAACTTTATTAGCAGGATGCATTTTATTATCAAGCAGTCAACCTTAGTTTGATATTTTGAGCACTGTGTAGAAAGGAACCGATTGACTTCCTGGCTTGAAAATGTGAAAGGTTGCAGCCAGTCTGCGGAAAGTAAACGGTCTATTCAGCTTCAAGCCTTTGCTGAACAACCACTTGTTGTATGATTCGAACACAACTTGTGCAAAAAGTAAGATTGGTGACCTGCCGGCGAGTGCTGTGTGAGTGGGGGGGATGGGTGGGTGCTTCGGTGTGTGAGAGAGAGAGAGAGAGAGAGAGAGAGAGAGAGAGAGAGAGAGAGAGAGAGAGAGAGAGAGAGAGAGAGAGAGAGAGAGAGAGAGAGAGAGAGAGAGAGACGCAGACGCAGATAATTTATTCAATAGGCCATAGCCCCTTATGAATGGGTGTGAACAAACGATTAACATTGCAAATAATTTAACTCTTCAGGTGCAAAAAAGGTACAAACTAATAATCGCACAACACTACAGATTAAAACATACATTACACAACACTACAGATTAAAACATACATTACACGGTATTTAACTAAGAGGTTACAACATCTCTTAATTTAAAGGCTTTATACAAATACAGGGACACATTTTTAACAACAGTTTCTTGAGGTGAGGCCAGGAGCAAGCTGAGTCTAAAAGTGCTTGGGTTTTTATAATATTTAAATGGGATACATTTTTCTCTTAATCTGTTCAAGTATGGGCAACACAAAACAAAATGGACTTCAACTTCTTGCTTTTCTTTACAAAGGGGACACATCAACTGATCGGCGTTATGTTTTTTTTTTATATCGGTAAGAATGCACAGCAATTTCTAAAATACCGAATCGAAACCTAGTCATGATAAACTGTAGATGTCTATCCACATTCAACAAAAGGTAGGGTTTCATGTCATGTGCAGTACAAAATGTCCCATAAACAGCAAATCTATCACTATTTTGTATATGATAACCCGACTCTTGCCATCTGCAATCGACCAACCTTTCCCTAAAAACACGCAAAAAATCTTTTATATTAACAACGCCCTGATTCAACCACACAAAACCAAAACCGTACTCATAGAATTTACAACGGACACTTGAGGCCCAGTTCTTTTTACCACTCTCATCCATTTTATACAACATTTCATATGATTTACGAGGAAGTCTGTGCGCCTCCATCTTTAACAATTTCAACCAGTAGCTAATGCATCTTAAAATAGAATATACAAGGTCAGATGTTCGGACTCCTAAGAACTTCTTCAATGCAAATAAATGGACTTTTTCACCCTGCAGAGCAGCCTTATCCCGTCCCCAAATCTCAGCACCATACTGTACTATTGGTTGTACTTGGGAATCAAACAGCTTCAAAAAAACATTCAAACTATTATTATTAGGCACAGATAATCTTTGTATACTACACATCAGAGCATTTTTGGCCCGGTGTAACACGAGAAAATTACTCCCACGAGATTTTTACTCCGGAGTAAACATTTCGTACGAAAAAGTTACTCCCTTTACGAAAAAAGCCCTCCCCCATTGCACGAGAAAATTACTCCCCAAGACAGGTGAGTTCCGAGTAAACATTTCGTACAAAAATGTTACTCCCCTGACGAATAAATAACGAATAAATTACTTCACCCCAACACGAGCAATTTAACTTCCCATGCCAGGTGTACGAAATTTTTACTCCCTTGTCCCCTGTTAGTCTTGGTGGTGGAAGGGGTGGAAGGAGGGTAGCGCGACATTCGTGTGCGCGAGATCACTTATTGGCATTATCCCTTCGCCCACATCCCATTTTTGCGTACGAGATTTTTACTGGAAGTAAAAACAAGTCGCGTAAGACGAAAATACAATATTTAGTCAAGTAGCTGTCGAACTCACAGAATGAAACTGAACGCAACGCAACGCAGCAAGACCGTATACTCGTAGCATCGTCACTCCACCGCCCGTGGCAAAGGCAGTGCCCGTGGAATTGACAAGAAGAGCGGGATATTCGTTGCGCTGAGAAGGATAGCACGCTTTTCTGTACCTCTCTTCGTTTTAACTTTCTGAGCGTGTTTTTAATCCAAACATATAATATCTATATGTTTTTGGAATCAGGAACCGACAAGGAATAAGATGAAAGTGTTTTTAAAACGATTTCGAAAAAAAAAATTGATAATAATTTTTATATATTTAATTTTCAGAGCTTGTTTATAATCCGAATATAACATATTTATATGTTTTTGGAATCAGCAAATGATGGAGAATAAGATAAATGTAAATTTGGATCGTTTTATAAATTTTTATTTTTTTTTACAATTTTCCGATTTTTAATGACCAAAGTCATTAATTTATTTTTAAGCCACCAAGCTGAAATGCAATACCGAACCCCGGGCTTCGTCGAAGATTACTTGACCAAAATTTCAACCAATTTGGTTGAAAAATGAGGGCGTGACAGTGCCGCCTCAACTTTCACGAAAAGCCGGATATGACGTCATCAAAGACATTTATCAAAAAAATGAAAAAAACGTTCGGGGATTTCATACCCAGGAACTCTCATGTCAAATTTCATAAAGATCGGTCCAGTAGTTTAGTCTGAATCGCTCTACACACACACACACACACACACACACACACACGCACAGACAGACAGACACACATACACCATACCCTCGTTTCGATTCCCCCTCGATGTTAAAATATTTAGTCAAAACTTGACTAAATATAAAAATGGGGAGTAAAAATTTCGTGGAGAGAGTAATTTTCTCGTGCCTTGGGGAGTTCTTTTCTCGTACGAAAAGTGTACTCGGAGTAAGAATTTCGTACGAAATATTTACTCCGGAGTACATTTTTCGTGGAGTAAAAATTTCGTGTTACACCGGCTTGAGATATCGCTACAGGCAGCAGTGAAACTGAGTCGAGTTGAAAACAATATTCCTAAATACGTTACAACAGGTAAAAGATCTCCCCCATATGTGAATCTTTCCCTTGCACTCAAATATCCACCCTTCTTAAACACAATAATGTTACTTTTACTCATGTTTACCTTTAAATGAAGAGAGGACACTGCCCTGCGTAAATTATTTAACTGAGTCTGTAGACCCACAACAGTCTCTGATAACAACAATAAATCATCAGCAAGCAAAAGAATAAACAATTCCAAATAATCATCAGTAAATGTGGCACCATGTTTTCCATTCTCAATTATCTCAAGTGCTAACTCATTAATAAAGAGAGAAAAGAGAGAGAGAGAGAGAGAGAGAGAGAGAGAGAGAGAGAGAGAGAGAGAGAGAGAGAGACAGACAGACAGACAGACAGACAGACAGACAGACAGACAGACAGACAGAGAGAAGATACAACTGTTCTGATACAAATTTTCTCCCGAAGATATGTTTGTTTTGGTTAAACTGGTTTTATCTAAATAAAGATACGTACCACTTGGAAAACGTGTAATGGTGTTCTTCCTTACACCCCCATTACCATAGGGAAAAACAGTTTCAGTGTCAGCAGCGTGCTTATGATGAAAAAGGCAATCAAAGCCGCTGCTAGCACTCTGCTAGCACTGTCAAGTCTGGGAGCAAAACACAGAGCAAGAGCAGGCGCCCAGCGGGAGTTGAAGCAAGGAAGTGAGTGGTTGACAGGCACACATTCGAGTGGTATTCTGTTGAAAAAAACCCAACAAACAACAACAACAAAAATAACAAAACACTCACACATGAAAAAAAACTCGATGTAACTGATAAACGGAAAGGGTAAACATTCGATCAGTTTCATTCAGAAGAGAGCGTGTGCATGCGTGCGTGTGTGCGCGCGCGCGCTTGTGTATGTGTGTGTGTGTGTGTGTGTATTTGTATGTATGTGTTTGTGTGTGAGTGTGTGTGTGTGCGTGCGTCCGTGCGTACATATGCGCGTGTGGTTGTTTTATGAGAGCCACCTCCGTCTTTTGAAGTGCAACGAAGATGCAATCACTCATTTGGCCCTGACGGAGCGCCGCACGTGCCAATAGCCGTAAATCCTGTGCACAACAGGTGGAGTCAACTGTTTTATTCACATCATGCACCACACGGGGTATTAGCTCATAGCTCACACGCAGCCTGATGATGGTAATAATTTTCAGACATTTTTATTCGCCAGCCTTTTGATCTTACTTGTCTGGGGTATGTTGCGCAGGTGATTCGAGTAGGAATTTTAATTGGCTGCCCAGGGAATACATAAGAATTAAGAAGTGGGGTGCGGTTGAGGAAGGGGGTAAGACTGTTACGGAGGAATGTGGAGAGAGCGGGTTGATTAAACTGTGTTACGATTGGGAATGAAATATGTTTTGATACAGAACGCCTTTGCCCTGCCAGCGGTTTGAGAAAATCACACAAAAGATAGTCAGCTTTAATGGTGGCATGAGTGTGAAACTAAATCACACAAAAGATAGTCAGCTTTAATGGTGGCAATAGTGTGAAACTAAATCACACAAAAGATAGTCAGCTTTAATGGTGGCATGAGTGTGAAACTAAATCACACAAAAGATAGTCAGCTTTAATGGTGGCATGAGTGTGAAACTAAATCACACAAAAGATAGTCAGCTTTAATGGTGGCATGAGTGTGAAACTAAATCACAAATGCAGACTGAGTTTGATTACAAAAAATAAAAGCACGCGACGGTTAGGGGAGAGGGAGAGAGAGAGAGAGAGAGAGAGAGAGAGAGAGAGAGAGAGAGAGAGAGAGAGAGAGAGAGAGAGAGAGAGAGAGAGCCGAGAGAGAGAGAGAGAGAGAGAGAGAGAGAGAGAGAGAGAAAGAGAGAGAGAGAGAGAGAGAGAGAGAGAGAGAGAGAGAGAGAGAGAGAGAGAGAGAGAGAGAGAGAGACCTTTCCTCATCAGCTAATCTGTTTGAAAGTGCGTGTATGCAATCTATTCGCTTGGAAGCTATTTGCCGTTTATTACGACATCAAACCGATCTTGATTGCCCGAAAGAAAGTAAACGGTGAGCGAAAACTTGAGAACAGACAGATTATGGATAGGAGGAAGCAATAAGACGTCAATTTACAGGGCCTGTTCACCCTTGAAGTAAGGCGTGTGATCTCCATAAAGAGCGTTATACACGCGAGCACTGACAAACACAAGGTGATCATCGTCATGCAAGGCTAAAAAGGTCTATTGAGAAGATGCTAAGCGCTAGTGTTTGAACCATGCGGAATGATTTGTAGATTGACTCTCCAGGGTAGTGACAAGTGAAAACGAGTGCCCTCAGAACGGAGCCGAAATGGGTTTGCATTACCAATGAATGAACCTGCACGCATTAGCACCTGCGAAGGAATCCCCCACACTACGGTATCTGTACTTTTGACTTTCTTATCAAGAATGCACTGGCGTTTTAAGGGAAAGAAACACTCTTGCAGGTAGACCGTACCAATTTAGTTGTCCATCTATATTTAATCGACCTCTTCTTCAAAGGACTCTGCTTGTTCTCTTTATACAAATTATTGATGCAGGGCGGAAGGGAAGGATGAGGGAGGGAGGGAGTGGGTAAGCAAAGGCGGATTCATTTGTGTAAAATTAAAAAAAAAATTAACAAATGAGCCAGGATGAACCATAGTTCTAACGTCCACTCTCTAAGCGGAAGGACATGGAGGGGGGGAGGGGGAGGGCCTGGGGGGGGGGGGGCGCCTCTAGGGACTGGACAGCAGAGTGGAGAAGAAACGGATAGTCCAGAGTGGACCTTTCTGCTGCCCACTCCCTGATTACTTTGGTCACTGTCTTCCGCTGCTCAATGAGCAAGGGCAAGGCGGCAAGCCCGCGGTCAGCTGTCCGTCCCAGGGGAGGTGGTCAATCAGTGCCCACCACATCGCACACGTCCTCTTCGCAGCTGAGATCAGAGTGACAGAGTTCACGCAGTAACAGCGATAAGAAAAGAATTAAAGAAAAAAGCAACGGAGGATGTTATTTCGCAAGGGAATGTACAGAAAAGGCAATCATCTGATGAGAGAAAAGCTGTACTGCCTGCTTCTGTGCAAGGCAACATACCAAGACTTGCTGCTTTGAACTCTTGAACGGAGAATGTTATTTCGCAAGGGAATAAGAGTAAAAAAAAAGAACAAGGTAATTCATCTTACGAGAAACAATCTGTACTGCCTTCTTCTGTGCAAGGCAACGTACGAAGACTTGCTTCTTTGTACCCTGAAACGGCGGATGTTATTTCGCAAGGGATTAAGAGTAAAAAAGGAAATGTATCTGATTAGAGGAAATATGTACTGCCTGCTTCTGAAGACGTAGGGAGACTTGCTGTTTTGTAATCTGCGGTAATGTCAAAATAGACTGGACCACACAAACAAATCTGCAGATGTTGGGGGTTATATGCTTCTTTTAACTACAGCAGATCCCTCAATCTCCCATGACCCATTCTTTAAGTACTAGACATAATCGGTTATCGTGATGTGTAGGAAGATTACAATCGGCTCTATGTTGTCTCACAAGATCACTCATAAAGGTTAAATTACTTAGATATGCCGCTGGAGCAAAGGACATTTTCTTAGCTATTCTCACAGTGTGTATCATTACGTCATTTATTTGCACGCAAAAATACCAGTGAAAAGCATTTTCTGACGATAAAATAAGAAGACGAGAAAATAACCATATGCGATCAAATATTTTTACCGATAAAAACATTTACTCTGGGCGTTTTCTTCCAGCACAGCAGTTTTTGCGTGTTTGATGTCAACATGGATCTTTGGACTGAGCAAACAGTAATTCAATAATTCAGCCTTTGCCAGGCCGTTCCTATCGGAATCATCGCCCTGATCGCGTGCAGGTTGATTTTGGCCGTTGCACCTTATCACAACGCCTGCCCACGCTGGAGTGTGCACGTGCAACGCTCTGTCATTAACAAGCCCAGATTGTTGAGAGAGAAAAAAACACACCCAACATTGCTCCTTCGCGTTTTGCAAGGGATATCAGCGGGAAAAGTTTCTTTTTTTCTTTTTGCTGATGGGTCTGCCCCCAACCACCTCCACCCCCCCCCCTGCCCCACCCACCCACACTGTAACGAACCACCCCCACCAGACCAAACTTCACAATCAGCATTCCGAAGTTGCTATCTAAAAATAAAAACGGCTTCAGGCGTTTGAGTCTCCCGAGGAATTAGTGAGTCACATTGTTGAGTAAAGTGAGTGTATATGTATGGCCGGTTGACCGTCCGTGAACAACAAATCTATACTTTTCTCCAACGGTATTGAAGCCGGAGCAAGAGCCTATCTCCAAGGCATGATGCAAGTGTAATTGAATCTGGTAAAATGTCAATGTCCCAAACTTGGATGTTTTTGTAGCTGAAGCATTGATATTGGGAAAACGTATGGCTTCTCATGTTCCTTACACACCGTACACATTTGGTTCGAAGGCAATGCATTTCTAAAGAAAACTGTAATTTGGTAAAAGAGCACAAACTGCGCAGAAGATGCACGATCAGGCAAGTATGTTCTTGTCAGTTAATACCTGTGCGTACATGCACACACACACACACACATACACACACACATACACACACACGTACGCACGCACACACACACACGCACACACACACGCACGCACGCACACACGCACCCACGCACGCACACACACACACAGACACACACTCACACACACACACACACACACACACACACACACACACACACTCACACACATGCACACACACGCACCTAAAGTGTGGATGGTTACCTAAGAGGCGGCACTGGGTGTAGTGCCTTTCTAGTGCACTTGCACTACAACAGCACTGGGTGCAGTACTCGCTCCGGCATCGAAGAATTTTGCACTAAACAATGCACAAAATTTGACCTATTTCGTCGCCTATAGAGGACGGAAAGAATGTCATTTTGAACATTGTTATGACATTCTTTCCGTCAAAAAAGTCAATTTAACGGTGTTAAATGAAGCGACCATCCACACAATTAGGTTGCCATCCAGAGTTTAGGTTGCCATCCACGTGTGGATGGTTGCCTTATGGTGATTTAGGCAACCAAACCTGTGGAAACGGGGGTACACACACACTCACACACACACACACACACACACACACACACAGAGACTCACATACACACACACACACTCACACACACACACACACACGCACACACACACAGACTCACACACACACACACACACACACACACACACACACACACACACACACACACACCAAGACGTCAGTTACTAATTACGCTACAAAAGGTCAATGAGAGTGGAAATAGCAAGTGACGGTGACACCAAATGGAAATTGCTTTTTGCTGAGATTGTTAAAAGGCGGCTGTAAACTGTGAATGCCAGAACGGCCAGACTGGAGGCTTCCAGACTAATTGTACTCTTGGAGATTCTGCACACCCACAACCTCCCCCCTTCTTCTCCGCCGGTATACCCCATCTCTCGTTGTGTTTCTGCAAGAAATATTTGTTTTTGTTTTTCCTCCTCCACTTGTTCAACTACTTCTGTTCCCCTATCTCTCGTTTTGTTTCTGCAAGATACATTTGTTTTGTTTCCCTCCTCTACGTTTTCGACTACTTCATGGTCCCGTTTTGACCGCATCAGACAACTAAAGCTATATGTTTCCATATAGCGACGCGGCGGCGGCACGATGGCGACAAACACGCGATGCCGCTAGCGAATTTTAGCCTTGAGTGTTTTCATTAAAAGCGGCGCGGTATGCGGATTTTTGTTCTTTCTGGCTTGACTTCTTCTTATTAATTAGTCAAACACTCACACAACAGTGCCGTAATTAAGAGAAACCATATTTGAAGCTACTTATGTTGGTTAGAAAATTGAAATGACGAGAAATGTAAAAAAAAACCAAAAAAAAAACACCACGTTTTTATTTCAGGAAAATGCTCAAAAAGCGAAACGAACCCGGTGCCTTTGACAACCTTTCAAGATACTCTTGCTGGACTATTTGCAGCTCAGGGAATACATGTATCTGACGAAAAAACCTGTCAAAATAGACTATAAACCTTGTTATCCTACATACGTGAGAGAGACACCCGTGAGATAATAATCGTTTAAATCACACGTGTGTATATCACGTAAATGAGGTCATGTCAAGCAAGTCTGGCAGGGACCTGTTTTTCCACTGCGAAAGTCACCGAGACAAACGTCATTATAGCAACAAAAATTGCTCTCGCTTATTACTCTCCATGAATCTTTAGAACTAACACGTCACGCCACACTTTCAGAGTGACGTTTCTTTGCTTTGACGTAATAGATTGCACGAGGCTTTAGAAGAGATCGAGGTTCCAAAACAAGCGTCTTCAATTTAGCTGCCTCGACTGCAGGACATTTTCAGTAAAATACACGTAAGTACAGTATGTAGGATAAACAGAATACTACATGGCTTGCTGTGTTGTACCAGATTTACACTCGTTGCTTTTTCAAATAGTGAACAGCTCGCTTTCGCTCGCAGTTCAATATTTAAAAAAACAAGTCGCGAAAGGCAAAGATACAACATTTAGTCAAGCTGTCGAACTCACAGAATGAAACTGAACGCACTGCATTTTTTTCACAATGACCGTAGTCCGCCGCTAGTGCAAAAGGTAGTGAAAGTGACGAGCCTGTTCAGCGCGGTAGCGGTTGCGCTGGCTGCGTAGCACGCTTTACTGTACCTCTCTTCGTTTTAACTTTCTGAGCGTGTTTTTAATCCAAACATATCATGTTTTTGGAATCAGGAACCGACTGGGAATAAGATGAAATTGTTTTTAAAACGATTTCGGAAATTTAATTTTAATCATAATTTTTATATTTTTAATTTTCAGAGCTTGTTTTTAATCCGAATATAACATATTTATATGTTTTTGGAATCAGAACATGATGAAGAATAAAATAAAAGTAATTTTGGATCGTTTTATAACAAAATAATTTTAATTACAATTTTCAGATTTTTAATGACCAAAGTCATAAATTAATTTTTAAGCCTCCATGCTGAAATGCAATACCGAAGTCCGGCCTTCGTCGAAGATTGCTTGGCCAAAATTTCAATCAATTTGATTGAAAACTGAAGGTGTGACAGTGCCGCCTCAACTTTTACAAAAGCCGGATATGACGTCATAAAAGACATTTATAAAAAAAATGAAAAAAACGTCTGGGGATTTCATACCCAGGAACTCTCATGTAAAATTTCATAAAGATCGGTCCAGTAGTTTAGTCTGAATCGCTCTACACACACACGCACACAAACGTGACTAAATGTAACAACTCGTATAAATCTGGTACGACACAGCCAGCCATGTATTATTCTATATTTGTCGGGGGTTTGGGTGTTCGTAAACTTGACTAAATATTTTAACATAGAGGGGGAATCGAGACGAGGGTCGTGGTGTATGTGTGTGTGTGTGTGTGTGTGTGTGTGTGTGTGTGTGTGTGTGTGTGTGTGTGTGTGTGTGTGTGTGTGTGTAGAGCGATTCAGAGTAAATTGCTGGACCGATCTTTATGAAATGTTACATGAGAGTTCCTGGGCATGATATTCCTAGACGTTGTCTTCATTTTTTTCGATAAATGTCTTTGATGACGTCATATCCGGCTTTTTTTTAAAAGTTGAGGCAGCACTGTCACACCCTCATTTTTTAATAAAATTGATTGAAAGTTTGGCCAAGCAATCTTCGACGAAGGCCGCACTTTGGTATTGCATTTCAGCTTGGAGGGTAAGAAATTAATGAATGACTTTGGTCATTAAAAATTTGAAAATTGTAATTAACATTATATTTTTATAAAACGATCCAAAAACAATTTCATCTTATTCGTCATCATTTTCTGATTCCAAAAACATATACATATGTTATATTCGGATCAAGTTAAAAACAAGCTTTGAAAATTAAAAATATAAAAATGATGATTAAAATTAAAATTTCCGAAATCAATTTAAAAACATTTTTATCTTATTTCTTGTCGGTTTCTGATTCCAAAAACATATAGATATGATATGTTTGGATTAAAAACACGCTCAGAACGAGCGGTGGACAGACGATGCTACGAGTATACGGTCTTGCGGAAAAAATGCAGTGCGTTCAGTTTCATTCTGTGAGTTCGACTGAGCTTGACTAAATGTTGTATTTTCGCCTTACGCGACTTGTTTTAATATGCAAGCTGCGATCAAAGCCTGAAATTGCGTTCTCTTGACACCTCGGCAGTATGATGTCAAGCAAAGAATTGCTTCAGGGAAAATAAGAAGAGAGAGAAGTGCCAACAAACAAGTTACACCGTGTTAGAAATTACAGCCAATCTGAATGCAGCTCTCACGAAACAACCGTAAACTGTCTGCTCCTTCCTGACTTGATGCATCTTCAGTGAAGAGCAGTGACTTGTTACCTCGTTCGGTCACCCAACTGAATCCAAGCATCACGGAATGCCGTAAATAGTTCTGCCCGCCCCCTCACCGCTGCCCCCCCCCCCCCCCGCCCTTCATGCAAATTCAATTTATGAGACTTCATATCACAAGATCTGAATTACTGGCCTCTGTTCTTTTTCCATCACATGCAGAAAGCAGACACTTTATTTCCATCGATAGCCGGCCATTTAGGTGTGTGTGTGTGTGTGTGTGTGTGTGTGTGTGTGTGCGCGTGCGTGTTTGTGTGTGTGTGTGTGTGTGTGTGTGTGTGTGTGTGTGTGTGTGTGTTTGATGAACACCGCGTGTGTGTGTAATTTTTCTTAGTTAATTTTTAAATGTACACGTATCTCGTGCATTACCAGTTGTTTTAGATATGGCCTTCCAAAGAGAGGAACTTAACTTCATTGTCTAATGGTGACTGAACTGAGCTACGGCAAAACAGAAAACATTCTGCACCATTCTGCCAGTTAAACTTAATATTCATGTAACAATAGAATTTTTTTTAAATTTAATGGAGTTGACTAAGAAGCAAATCGAACTTTGAAGGTACGTTTCAGATACACATTCAATGCAATTTGATGTTTAAGGTGATTGAGAAAATTTACGAGGGAGTCCACTCAGCATAGCATAATGATGAGAATTCTTTTTATAACCATTGATATCACTATCAGCACAATTGTTTTCTTCACTTTTGTCAAACGAATTATAAACAGACCGGGATAAGGACCTAAACCGTTTCAAATTTCTACAAAATATTCGGAAAGCAGCCGCTGCACCCCAATGCCTCTCAATCATAATGTCTGTCACGCAAATTATTGCCGTGAGAAGTGAACGTTCCCCGCCATTATTCCACCTTGCAAGTCCACGGGGGGTCTTGTCACCGAGATGGGTTTTGGATGGGCACAGAATCTCCCTGGAATCAGCTCGCTCTAGGGAGCTAATGTGACCCCCCACCACGAAATGAGTCGCATGTCACCTCGCGCGGTTCTGCGCTAGGCATAATATAAGTCCGGTGGGTGTCTAGTAACAGTGTGAGGGTCACCTTAGTCACAGGCTTATAACTCAAACAGTTTTCGCTCTTTTCTAAAACGGTTTTCACCACTGGATAGAGCATAAAAAACTCTCCAGGAAAATGTAAAAATATGAAAATCATGCAAAGGTGACATGCGACTCATTTCGTGGTGGAGGGTCACTGATGAAGAAAAGTATCCTTAGCGGATTATGACTTTATTCTGTTATTCTGCAGAAAAGACAAATGCTGGAGAAAAACTGTTCTTTTCTGCAGCATTTCTGCATAATGTCATCTTTCGCCGAAGTAGCGGGTTTTTTTCTGCAGCAAAACATTTTACTGCAGTAAAATTAAAATCAAGAATGCAGGTGTGCGTGACAAACCTTGATTTCAAACCTGTTTACATTTTTTTCTGCAGCATTTTGAACTGGCTCTTGGCGGATTATGACATTATTCAGTTATTCTGGAGAAAAACCGAAACGCTGGAGAAAAACTGTCTTTTCTGCAGCATTTCTGCATAATGTCATGCAGCATTTCTGCATAATGTCATCTTTTGCCGAAGCAACGTTTTTTCCTGCAGTAAAACAGTTTTTCTGAAGCATAATGTTTACTTGGTTTTCTGCAGCATTATTGCGATTAACTTTTTCTTCAGAATAGTCTGTGACAGTTTTTCTGGAGAAAAACGAACGACCTTGTAAAGTAGCGTTTGTATTCGTCGCCCCCTGTGATAGTATAATAGTTTGTTCCGCAGTGTACAGACAAACTACATTCGTGTCACGCACAACTATTGGTAATTCTGGATGAGTCCATCACTCGACAGCGGGGGGCTCGCGTGCTCCAACATTATAATGAGCCAGTACAAAATGCTGCAGAAAAAGTGTAAACAGGTTTTCTGCAGTAAAACAACAGCACCGTTTTACTGCAGCATTCTTGATTTCAATTTTACTGCAGTAAAATGTTTTGCTCCAGAAAAACCCGTTGCTTCGGCAAAAGATGACATTATGCAGAAATGCTGCAGAAAAGACAGTTTTTCTCCAGCATTTCTGTTTTTTCTGCAGAATAACTGAATAATGCCAAAATGCAGAAGAAAAAGTGTAAACAGTTTTTCTCCAGTAAAACAACATCACCGTTTTACTGCAGCATTCTTGATTTCAATTTTACTGCAGTAAAACTGTTTTACTGCAGAAAAAAACGTTAAAAGCCGAAATCTATCAAAACAAGAATACAGAGTTATCTCCCGTATGTTTTTCGCTAATGTTTCTGATAAAAGACGAAATCGATTTCCGAATGACTGACTTCGACAGTGATCTCCGTTCTGTTCTTCACAGGAATTGATAAAGACATCGTTCTAAGGTCAAAACAAGTCGAAATTGTGAGACTGCTGTGGGAAGGAGGCCGTGATATTGTTGCATCACTCCCAACTAGTTACGGAAAAAGTATCGTCCGCTCCGTAGCCATTTTGTTATGATCACGTGACAAAGTTGATTATCACGTGACACTTTTGCCATATTAAGAGTTGTTTGCACAGTTAATACATCCGCGAAAGATAGCTCGCATGAAACTGTCTTACATAACAATTCCTTTGTAATTTAAAAATTACACAACACCATGAAAAATCATTATCGACGATCACAAATCTGCTTATATCAAGAACACATTACGAAAAGCTCTAAATATGTTTAAAAAAACCACGATTTCCTCTCCAGAGAAGGAAAACAAAGGCATCCTGTCAGGGATAAATGAGACCCGAAGGGAAGGAACTCATTTTGACCTGAGTTCAGGATGCGGCAAGCGTGTCATGTCACGCGGTAGGGCCCACAACCGTGCCTTGTTTCCGGTACGGGCGACAACTGCTAGTGTCATTGTCGTCAGCTGCTTTTTTCGCATTCCTCGGGTTTGTACGAACGCAGGTTGGGTCCCGGTTGTTGTTCGTAGCATGTCCATGGAACCTCCAGGGAAATTCACATGTGCGTGGGTGTGGAGTATCAATAGCAGCAACAGCATGGGTTCCACAGGGTGAAATTCTCAGTGGGCTTTGGCATCGTGGCCTTTTCGCCAATTTTGATGAAAGGTTGGCCGATCAATTTATTAGGTTTTTACTCTCCGCGACCGACCTTCAATGTAGCTTATGAATGGCTGGGATGTCATGTGGATGTTTGAAAGATTATGATGGATGGGGTAAAATAACTGGAGCGATGTAAAAGGAATGCAGGTTGAAAAGGACAACAACAAAATCATGTTTAAGAGATTCTCAGCTGTCTTCCATTTTGTTAATAGAAGCCAATAAGAAAGAGAAAAACAAACACAACATACAAACAAGCAAACAAACATGAATATCTTTTTTTTTCTCCCTGCAAATATTAAACATTCCAATAGCAAACTTATTTGTGTCTTTTATTCATCTATGTTGTTGTGTTTATGGCTTTGGGAGCCGACTGCGTCACTTTTCTTTAGCCTTGTGTGTGTGTGTGTGTGTGTGTGTGTGTGTGTGTGTGTGTGTGTGTGTGTGTGTGTTTAAGTGTGCGAGCGTGCGTGCGTGCGTGTGTGTGTATGTGTGTGTGGGTGTGTGTGCGAGCGTGTGTGTTTGTGTGTGTGTGTGTGTGTGTGTGTGTGTGTGTGTGTGTGTGTGTATGTTGATATATATATGCAAGAGTTATCCTTGGTGTAAGTTTTGTCTGATGGATTTTCTATGGTACCTCAGTTCCCCGCCAATTGTCTTCCTTTTCCCATATTTTCTTTATCTGCTTTCTCTGCCTGCTTTCTATAGAATATAGGTTTTGAACCGTTACACTACTCGCAATGTATTTTATTCATCAACCTAGGAGCTCAATTAACCATCAAATCAACCAAGAAAATAATAATGTTCGCAAAAAAACTATTTTTGACCTCAGTACCGAACCTGTTCTCTGCGATTCTGTGACATCCGCAGGTGATGTATTTTTTATGTTGTTCCTCTCTTGTGTTTCAGCTGTACCCAGGACTGCCCGGGTGTGTTCCAGATGTACCGCTACGGGTGGCAGTGTGTGTGCGACTGTGTGTCCTCGCCCAATGAGCGCTTCCCTCAGTGTGATGACGTCAAGGACGGACTGCAGCCCCTGTCGCAGGACGACCTTGTGTAAGTTGATGATGATGTGGTTTACCTTTTGGTATCTTTGTCCTATGTTGATTGATTTGCATTGTCAAATTAGACTAAGTAAATCAATAGATTTGAGGATCGGGTTTAGGTAGGGTGGGATCTCTCGGGTATTCGGGGTGGGCTAGGGGTTAGTCGTGCTGTCCTTTTTCTTGTCATCAATTAACAACATTTCTTAGCTATGTTGTGTACCAATAGTATCGCCTGTCATTTGTTGTGATCTGATCCTTTTCTTTTTCATACCAGTTCATTTTAAAATGTTTATGATTATCCTTCATTAGTCTTTATCGTCGTCCTCGTCCTCCTCCCCCTTATCCTCATCATGACCATCATCATCATCATCATCAGCAGCAGCAGCAGCAGCAGCAGCAGCAACAGCAGCAGCAGCAGCAACAGCACCACCACCAGCTGCAGCATGATCACAACTTCGCCCCTTTCCTGTCCTCTATTCTCCGTCTTTCTGCCACCTCTATTCCTATCGTTGTCCCCACCCTGCTTTCGTAGACAAAGCGTGATGGAGTGGGCACTGGTCGTAAGTTGTTCGACAACCTCATCTAACAACGCCTGTTCTATAACCGGCCGGATGTTCGCCGTATAGTGGCTGGGGTTCCCGCGCTTTTAATAAAAGTGAATGGATTGAGATGGAACATCAGTTTCGCCCGGTAGTACTCTTATTGGAGAGGGAGAGGAGTTTCGCATGAGTGCCGGCGTTCAGGGTTCTTGATTGTGTGAGAGACGGTTGGCGTTGTTAGCCAAGGGTGGCTGCTTTGATTAAGAGAGCGAGCGAGAGTGAAATAATTCAGTAGATTAATCAGTAGAACCAACACTGTTTGGTTCGACAGAGTTCAAGAGTTCGAATATTTACGGTCTGTTCTCTTTTATGGTTATAGAAGTTGTTATAATTGCGGCGCTTACACACACACACACACACACACACACACACACACACACACACACACACACACACACACACACACACACACACACACACACACACGCACACACACCAAGACGTCAGTTACTTATTACGCTCATACACACATGCACATACAAAAACGCACATACAATCAATCAATCAATCAATATGAAGCTTATATAGCGCGTATTCCGTGGGTACAGTTCTAAGCGCTTGTCGAAGAGTTGTCAACACAGGACTAACAAAGAAACTAACATCTACAGACGGACACGAACCCTATCACACACTAGCAAACCCTGATAAACATACAACACACAACTGTTTAACAACAATGTACACATCAATAGCTAGGTCAAAAAAAATAATATTAAACACAAAGAAAACACCTCTCACAGAGCACAGCACAAGAATGTCTTTTGGGGCACAACACATCACGTCGAACATGAAAGTCGCAGCCAGCTACGGGAAGAACTGAGTCTTCAACCTACTCTTGAACGCGTCAAGAGAGGGGCTCTGGCGAAGCTCAAGCGGCAGGGAGTTCCAGACGGAGGGGCCCGCGGAGGGAAATGCACGCTGACCAGCAGATGCGAGTTTCGAGCGAGGGATGTGAAGGCGGAGTGGATCAGCAGCAGAACGAAGGGGACGGTCGGAGGGCTGGGTGTACAGGTCCAGGGAGGATTGAAGGTACTCGGGAGCAGAGTCGTTGAGACACTTGTAGACAAGAGTGGACAGTTTGTAGGAGATTCGGGTGTTGACAGGGAGCCAGTGCAAGGAGCGAAGTAGGGGGGTGATGTGGTCTCGCTTCGTCTTCCTCAACGTCAGCCTGGCAGCAGCGTTCTGGACTCGTTGTAGAACATGAATGGATGAGGCGGGGAGGCCAGCTAGAAGGGAGTTGCAGTAGTCCAGACGACTGAAGATGAGGGAGACAACCAGCTTGACACAGGCGTCGTGGGTGAGGTAGCGACGGATGGAGGCGATGCGTCGTAGGTGGAAAAAGCAGGTCTTGATGATGAAGGAGATGTGTGTCTGCATGGAGAGAGTGGAGTCGAGAAAGACGCCAAGGCTCTTGACAGCAGGGGAGAATGGAACAGTCGCGTCATCCAGCTGGAGGTCGGTCACAGTGAGGGAAGCAATCTTCTGTCGTGTTCCAACGAGAAGGGCCTCCGTCTTCTCACTGTTCAGCTTCAACTTGTTCTCAGTCATCCAGTTCTTGATGTCAGTGAAACAACTGGAGATGGATCCCAGGAGATGGTCAACGTCCTCCGGCTTGGCGCTGTTCTGGAGCTGCGTGTCACACACACACACACACACACACACACACACACACACACACACACACACACACACACACACACACACACACACACACACACACACAGACACACACACACACACACACACACATACACACACAGTCCTTTTTGCCAACCATATATTTCAGAAACATACACTCATTCATCAGATTTGCGTATCGAAGGCAACGAACGTAAATAACGATCAGACAAAAACGTTTGGCACGGCTCGCAAGAACAAGAACTCTATCCTTATCGGAGTAAAAAAAGTAGTCTGGTTGAATACGGACAAGACAGTCCTTTCATTCTCCCAACGTTTTTTTAAAGTGGTTTTAAGCAAGCTTTTGACACTAATGCTACGAGGGCGGAGGGGAGCTACTGCTGCTGCTGCTGCTGCTGCTGCTGATGATGATGAAGACGACGACGACGATGACGATGAAGTAATCAATACATTGGTCAAACCATTCATTCATGTAGGAGTACGTAATCCCAAAGTCCTTCATTTATCCATTCGTTCGTTGATTCATTTCTGCATTCACGTGTCCTGCCGTAAGGTAACATTTCTATTTCTGCTTGTCATTGCAGCTGCATGAAATCAGGCAAGTGCGGCACGCCCAAGTGTTCCATTGGAGAATTTGATGTCTCCAGCGGATATTGCCCCGTCAAAGACGCTCTGGCTATTCCCAGTGGCCATCTTCGGGCGAGATTACGTCATCAACATAAACTACGTCACGCGCGACGGAAGTCAGTTTCGGAAGGTTCGGGGGACTTCTAGACACGTACAGAGTGGTGTTCGATGAAGACTAGAAATTAATTTAAAAGCGGTGACGTTGTTAATGATGGTGCTGTTTGTGGTGATGAAAAGAACGGGTCAGTATTTTTTTTAGTCTAGTCTCAACATCTACACTGTAAACACTTTTTCAGTGGGTTTATATGCATGCTTGATAACCTGTTGAAGGAAATTGCACGTGATTGTAGTTTGATTTGTTCATGTGATTATTTTTTTTTTCATCAAAAGATTATTATGAATGTGTAACTTTGGGTAGCTATACGCTTAAAAAGTTCTCTTGTGTTTTTTTTCTCGAATGTGTCCCTCGTTTGGTTTTTTTGGTTCTGCTACGTACTACATGTTATTATTTATGTTTTTGTGGTCAAATTAAATTGATTTGGTATCTACCGCAGTGACGGCGTATTTCTCTAAAAAAAACCTAATGTTAATTGTGCATGGCATTTTTTTCTCTCTCAAACAGATACATTTAGTTGCGATATATGTAAATCCCTCATTCAGTGCATAGCGGGTGATGAGACACACTTCCGTATTAATGACTTAGCTTACAATAGTTGTACAAAGAATGTTTAAATCGCATTACACGTTAATATTTCTAAACGTACATTAAGTAGCAGGGGTAGCACATTGTAAAAGAGATGAACACAGAAAAGTAATGGATGCAAATGAATAAATTTTAACCACAATGACTGTTTTTGCAGAAATGTTCACAATTATAGGCTGTACGTCTACAACTCGCTATGGCTACTTTATAGTTCTGAGTTCTTTCTCGTGTAAGCAATTATGTACACTACCACAGATTGGTTTAGGCTATTACACGGGATAAGACGTGGCTGCTTCCTGTGGGGCAAGTTTTGGTGGGGGCCCGGTAGCTCAGTTGGTAGAGCACTGGACTTGTGATCGAAAGGTCGCTGGTTCGAATCCGGGCCGGGATGGACACGGGTCAACTTTATGTGCAGACCCAGAGACGGAAGCCATGTCCCACCCCCGTGTCATCACAATGGCACGTAAAAGACCTTGGTCATTCTGCCATAAGTGCAGGTGGCTGAATACACCTAAACACGCAGACACCTGGGTAGCGCGACTCCGTTGCTGCTAGCTTTCCACTGGGAGGAAGCGACCCGAATTTCCCAGCGATGGGACAGTAAAGTAATGAAAATGAAAATGAAAATGAAATGAAGTGTAAATGCCACCCATGTCATTCTGCTCAATGAATTCAGCACCAAATTCTCTCGGATTTGCTGCATGCAACGCACCCACGCTACTGAGTTTAGGTATGCGTCCAAGTGACAGGATACTACTAGTCCATGCAAAAGTCTGGACAGAGCTGAGGCGGTGAACACGATCGTACACAAGTGTAGGACGATGCCTTTATGTTACGGTGCGTTATGGGCAGAATATACCTGCGCAGTTTCAGCGGCACAGACGACGCACGGCCTATTATGCCGCGATAGGGATTATGACGAGTACTTAGCCTGTTTTCCTTTCATGCAACCAGTAGCGGGCAGGGATAATCTGCAGTGCGTCGTCGGTCCTGCTGAAGTTACATCTGTGAGCGGAGCCCCTTATGGGCAGAATATACCTGCGCAGAGTCAGCGGCACAGACGACGCACTGCATATTATGTATGCTGCGTTGGGGATTATGACGAGAACTTGGCCTGTTTTCCTTTCACCCAACCTGTAGCGGGCTGGGATAATCTGTAGTGCGTCGTCTGTCCTGCTGAAGTTACATCTGTGAGCGGAGCCCCTTATGGGCAGAATATACCTGCGCAGAGTCAGCGGCACAGACGACGCACTGCATATTATTTATGCTGCGTTGGGGATTATGACGAGAACTTGGCCTGTTTTCCTTTCACCCAACGTGTAGCGGGCTGGGGTAATCTGCAGTGCGTCGTCGGTCCTGCTGAAGTTACATCTGTGAGCGGAGCCCCTTAGCAGTACTGGACGTTTGGTGTTCACGTCCATAGTAAACATCCTTTTGGTGCCGCTATCTAGCTGCAAAACTGTCTTCATTTACTTGCATGGAATCGGCCCCGAATAGCCAAATAGAAAAAAACAAACCAAACAACTAACTTACTGCGTGTGCTATTTTCAAAGACTTAGATAACCATACGTTTACATGGCTCACACTTCCCACTTCCCACTTCCCACTCCGATCGCCGAGCTTGAAGTTGAATACTCATGACTGTTGGTACGCTGATGAGCGTGTGTTTCTGTGGTTTTGTATGTGGTATTTCATTCAGATGTACGTGTATAATCTCTACATTAACGTACGTGGACGGTTACAAACACTACAGGCGATGATAACTGGAGATTTCTAAAGACTGTGATGTAGTCTTGAAGTAGGTGCTGAAAAACACCACTGTTTACTAGTGATAGGAGTATTACTGTTTTGGTGGATATATGCTACGAGGTATTTCTGTTGTTCGTGATTTGGAATTATTTACTGTGTTCAATTTTGGTGTTGCGTTTTTTTGAAATTTTCGATCCTACAACTGTGTCCCGAATGTTTGAAGGTGTGAGGACTAAAGGTGTCAACGATTTTATGTTAATATTTAGCGAAATCATGTTCTTTGACCTTGCTTATTTGTTATGTGTACATGTCGAAGCACAGTGTCAAAATATTGCATGTTGGTGTAGATTTCCCCCCCGTCTGTCCTCATGCATCTATTGTTGTTTCCATCGGCTACTGTAATATCCCTCGTATACCTTTTAGTCAGTAGATGTTGTAATTGTACACCAGTACAAAACTAAGTTGACGAGTGCAAATAATGAATATGTTGCTTGAAGGTGACGCACGATTTTGTACATAGTAGACATATTCGGCTTTTTCGGTAATCTTACTCTTACGTTAAATGATGGTGCTTGTTGTTTGTGTTGTATTGTATATATAATGTACTTTTTTATATTTTTTTTTATAAATATGTAATGTACCTGTTAGAAATGGTATTTGGCGGGTTGTAAATCAAATGTAAGTAGTTGTACGCTTAGGATCTATTACACGTACGCTTTGGAAATTTGGAAATGTTACTTTGATGAAATACGCTAGAGGTTTTAACAACATTTTATTGTTATGAAATATTTGAAACTGTGCACTAGATTTGTATTAATGGATTTAACTGTTGTATTCCTGAAGACGTCGCAAGGGTTTCCTTGTGTCAAATCACTGTGCTTATACTCTCCACATACGTGTACTCAACGTTCTGTAAAAGCATGTATGTGCATCTTCAGTGTATATTTAAAGCAGGAAGAGCGACGGATCTGGTCTAGCAAAGAGTTAAGTATTAACAGGCATGATTGTTATGTAAAATAAGTGAAGCATATTGTCTTCTATTTATTCAATGTTGACCTCTCATTGTCGTGGACGTGAGGAAACGCGTCCCATAAAGAATCTCACATATATATAAATAAAGTTTTGAAGACTATTTATTCGTTTTTTGTGTTTTTTAGTGTTAATAATCAATTATCTTGTTGTTGGTGGTGATGTTGATGGTTTGTGTCGTGTTTGTCGTCTTACTTGTTTGAGAACGTCTCAAACACATCCCTCTCTCTTTGTCTCTCTGTCTGTCTGTCTCTGTGTGTGTGTGTGTGTGTGTGTGTGTGTGTGTGTGTGTGTGTGTGTCTGTCTGTCTGTCTGTCTGTCTGTCTGTCTGTCTGTCTATTTCTCTCAGTCTGTCTGTCTGTCTCTCCTCTCTCTCTCAGGTGAGAAGTGTCTCTGTCTGTCTGTCTGTCTGTCTGTTTGACTATCTAAATGTTTGTCTGTCAGTCTGTCTTTCAGTTTGTCTGTCTGTCTGTTTCTCATTGGATTCTGTGTCTGGCCCCTCACCTCCGGACCACTCTTACAAAGTTCGAGCGACTGCTCTAACTCTCTCTCTCTCTCTCTCTCTCTCTCTCTCTCTCTCTCTCTCTCTCTCTCACTCTCTCTCTCTCTCTCTCACGCTCTCTCTCTCTCTCTCTCTCTCTCTCTCTCTGTTCTTGATTACAGCGAAATTGATATGTAACATAATAATGAACTACACATAAAATCTTGCTGAGTTTGCAAAATAACTACAACGTTAATCCTTAACATTCCTCTGAAGATTTTTTTTATCGCATTTTTTACCTGGTCATATCTGAGTTATTTTGGTACATCTGAGTAACCGGCCATGAACAACGAACTTAACGTCAAGTTCTTATCATATGTTTTAGAAACTAAAGCTTGAAACTTTGCACACCTCCAGGGTTTGATGACCTCCCGACCTGACCCAAGTCTGCTTGACCCGAGTCAAATTTCAAGGTAGCAGTGGCGTCCGAGCTCGGACCATGCATTGTACAATTATTATCTAATTTCTGTAACTTTTTTAAAACTAAAACTTGAATTCTTTGCACACTTCTTGGGTTTGATGATATGACGTCATCAAAGACATTTATCAACAAAATGAAAAAAACGTTCGGGGATTTCATACCCAGGAACTCTCATGTCAAATTTAATAAAGATCGGTCCAGTAGTTTAGTCTGAATCGCTCTACACACACACACAGACACACACACGCACACACGCACATACACCACGACCCTCGTTTCGATTCCCCCTCGATGTTAAAATATTTAGTCAAAACTTGACTAAATATAACAAAACTTGACTAAATATAAAAAGGATATTGTCGTTTTCTTCAATGGTTATGTAGCAAGAACTTTGAAACTGTACATATTCCTATCGTTTGATAGCTTCCAAACATAATCCAAGTCTGATTGCCCTGCTTCAAATTTCAAGGTCACAGGGGTCAAGTTTTGGTATAAGAAAAAGTGTTGTTGAACGTTTTTAATTTATATAATTATTCAAAACTACGCTTCCAGAGTTTAATGACTTTTGAACATGACCCAAGTCTGGTTGATCTTAGTCATATTCTAAGGTCACAAAAGGGTCGAACTTGGGTCAGAAAGTAGGAGATTAACCATAATCTTCAATGTTTCTGTAGCTACAGCATCATATACTTTCTTTCTGATTAATATTACTCATGCGTTGCTTTGGAGGAAACTCTACAAGAAAGTAAGCTAAATGAAGTGTTGACATTGTCTTCAAGTTGAAAAACACTCTTGATCGTAAGTGTGTAAAGCCGAGCGGTGGTAGCTTCACGGAAATATTAACTGTCTGTGTCTAAGATGTTACCGTGCATGCGGTTTTAAAAGACATTTGTCAGGACGGCATTTAAACCACACGCACCAGACGAACAGACGAACAAAATGCAAAATCAACAAGAGTATAATAGGATTTCAAATTGTATTCAGACCAAAACAATCAAAGCAAACATACGTGGGTTCTTCCATAGAAAATATATCTATAAAGAATCTAGGTTGGCTTTAAATACAGTATCTTCTTCTATACTAACAAATAAAACCTGAATCCTTAAACTGCTGAAAAATTGGGCATGACCCGTAGGTACCCTGGCAACCTAACTTACTCTCCAAAACCAAAACCTAAGTCCTAATCTGGATGAAAAATCGGGCATGGGTTCGCGGCCTGGACAAAATCGAGCGACGCCGCTCGATCACTGCTTGTTGGTAACCTTAGAGTGGCACGCACTACTCTAATTAACCTTGTGGAAATCGAGTGAACAGGGCGCACTGTTCACTATTGCTGGCTGGGACTGGAGCTGCGATTTGAGGACGTGGTCAGGCACTATGGCACGAAACCACACGCAACTCCGGAAAGACACTGTCGAGCAGATGGCATAGGTTCCCGCACCTTTTGCCCAACTCAGTGTATCTCTCTCCCAAGTGGTAGTTGTCACGTTTCAATATATCACTTAAGGTGATTATGAACCGGTTAATTACTACTAATTAACTAACCACACCACGATCCACTCTCGCAGTCATACAATTAAATAGAGTCAACAAAAGTATAAGTTTCAGACGCCTGTTTATGTATAAACTCTCCACCTCCCTCGAGCCTTCACTCAAAATATGTTCCTTTTACGTTCTCAACACGTAAAAAAACCAGTGTTCACTGACAAAGTGCCAGTAGTATATAGAAAATTATAGTAACACGCTGAACCCGTGTAAATATAGTTAAATGCGAATGTTCTGTTCGAAAAGCTCTAGTTCGTGCAGGGGTCACACCCGACGTTGTCACTACTCCAATGAAATCATAGATACGAAAAGACAACGGTGGTCAACGGGGTGCGTACGACATGGTGCACTTAGCTTTATCTCTGCTGCTGCTGCTTAGCCGGTATGCTGGTTAGCCGGTTCGCTGGTTAGCGTGTCCGCTGGTTAGCCGGTTCGCTGGTTAGCCGGTCCGCTGGTTAGCCGGTCTCCTGGTTAACCGGTCTCCTGGTTAGCGTAGCTTCAACAGGTCCCGCCAAAGTCAGCCGTGCAGACGTTACAGGAACACGTAACGAAGCGAAGCGAAACGAACGGAGGCTCAAAAGCCTATGATTGTACTCTCAATGGAAGCAAAGTCCGCCTCCTCCCTGGAACAGCCTCTGTTCGTCAACAGTGACCAAAAACCTCCAGAACCCCTTGTCGAATCCTTATGCGAAAGCCATCGCCGACGAAGGAAAGTTGACGACTTGTCCTCAGCAAAATACGTGGCAGAGAAAAGGAATAACTTGTGGAAGTTCCCCTAGAGTGCCGAATATAATACTCGGTGAAAAACCATCATACTCTAGAAACTGTGTATTAGATCCTTCCCCTTCTGCCGCTGGGTGTCAAGTGTGTCGTCCTTTGAGTCTCTGACAGACCACCTAGCCAAATACACGTGACTGACCTTGTCACCAAACCAGTCCAGCTATACACAATTCTGCCTCCCAAGCAGAAAAAAGACACGAGAAACTCGATCCGCGAAAATCCCGTGCGCGCTGTCAGCGAAAAACCGTCAGCCCTGTGACAGCAGAAACCCCCGCACTGTGAAACTCGTGCGCTACGAAACATCCGTGTTCATTGAGCACTGTCAGCAAACTCTGCTGTAGCCCAATATCACGCACAGGCGCTTTCTATCATACATTGACCCAGAACAGGCACTCCACTGAGTGACGCTTTCTTGGTCTCTGTCACCCGATCGTGACAGTAGTTTTGATGACCCTGACTCTAAAACAGGGGAGACGCATGCTTCAGGCACTTATTAGGCACCCTACTCTCTCACACGTCTCTCGACCTCATGAGGACTCTGGCTTTTATAGCTAACGGGGCTTCCTCCCACGTCACCCTAGCGGGACCAATGAGAATCTCGCTCTGGCAGCGCGGGAGCAAAAGGGAGGGGAGGTGGAGGGCTCCGAGCCTGCTGCCAGCCTCCTACAAACTGAAGTTAGACTTCCTCAAACATACACAAGCATTCTTCTATTAAGAAGACCTACAGGAAAAATTATGTACAAACATATGTCATTAAATGACAAACCTCACAACGTATCCGTAGATACCAAACACTTGTAGGTAGACAAAAACGCAGACGAACTGCAAAACTTCCAATTACTCACTGTCTCTTAAAGACTGAGCAATTATGTTACACACAAAAATACTTCTTCTTTAATACACAAAACGTACGCTTGACGTTCAAATCAAACGGCAAATCCATGCCCATAAAAACCCCACAAAAACGCTGCGTGCTCAAAGCAACAACGGCCATTGCCATAACAAAAACGTCGGCACACACCGGTTTCATCCGTCTTTATACATTCGCATTAGCCACATATATGGTTAACATAGCGCCTACATTCTACTGAATAAATGAATACATGTATTGAATATACGAATGAAAGGGACACCGAGGAAAAGAATGGCAAAATAAAATAGAGAGAGAGAGAGAGAGAGAGAGAGAGAGAGTATGCGTTTGTGAGTATAGCAGCAGGAAACGTCAAGCCTAGCAATAAACAAACTAAAGAAGGGGGTGGAAAGAGAGGGTAAAAAGAACACGCCCCTCTTCACTAAACCTTCATAAAAACTGACTGTAAAACTTAACAAAGATGGTCCTAAAACAAAAAGGGACGTTATGTGTTGTATCCAAAAACGATGTGATTAAAACATTACAAGAAAAGGTAGGGCAAAGAAGATCCTAAAATCTCCAACACGAATCATTTCCTATAGCTACGTGGGGGGTAAAGTCCAGTTGCGGGAGGGGAGGGGGGGACTAGAACAAAGGCCCCTCTGTGGTCAGTCGGCTTCCCAGGGCCAGCCAAGCTCGCCTCAGCAACACAGAATCAGAATCAGAATCAGAATCACAATCAGAATTTATTGTCATTAAAGCACAGAGCCTATTGACACATACAAGATACATAAGTACAGGAAAAACAGCAATATAACATAACATACATGTAATACAAAACCAAGTGGAACAGGGTGAACAAAGAGGACCTGAAGATGAGCATAAGTTATTGAGGACAGTCGGAAGACGCATTGCATCTGCGTAGTTGAAAACAATCGTACACATATTTTGCCAATTGCCTTTGGATGTCGCTGTCAGTAAACAAAGACCTGACTCTTATTTCATCACTGCCGGTGGAAGTATTCGGTAATAACTGTTCCCTGAGATGAGCATACATTGTACACGAATCAAGGAAGTGAAGTTCATCCTCCACCACTCCACAGTTTCTGCATAGTCTTTCCTCCCTTGGTGTTCCCGTGTATCTGCCCTTTTCGATTTCTAAGTCATGGGCACTTATACGTAGTTTGCTCATAGCCTGTCTGTGTTCTTGTGTTAGCAAAAGATAGGGTTGTAGACAGTAGTCGTGTGACACTCCCTTGTAAAACTGTAGTTTGGAGGAGTTTCCTTCTTTTTTTTTGTCCTCCAGAGCCTGACAAATTGAGTTTCTACATGTTTTGTTAGCGCGTGTTTCAGTCTTGCCGGGTGTATTGTGCTTTGGTTTTGCCACACGTGTTTGAAGCCTGAGGAAGTCAGGAACTCGCGTACAAATAAGAGCCATTTATTTTCCTCTTTATGTTCTTGTGAGAGAAGGCTTGAGTAAGTTTGCCTAAGAAGCCCATGTTGGTCAGATTCCATGATGTGTAACCAAACTGATATGATCTGTCCCATAATTATGTGTCACACATGTGAAAGTAATTAACTCGCTCGGTACCGGAGTTTTGCTAAGGAATAGAGTAAAACTCCAATTCGGCTGCACAACAATTGTCCGCTTAAAGTGACCTACTTTCTCTGCTCAACGCACGGGCTATTCGTACTTTATTCCCCCCTCTGCTTCTTTACTTCTGTAAACTTGTAGGGGTAGTTATTTTTCGATAATGACCCAGCAACCAAACAAATAACGACCCAGCAACAGCCTGAATCCTCGATAGTGCAATGGGTTGAGAAGTTGTTCTGTTTCGGTACTACTTTTTGCGACTGAAAAGTTCCGAACGCTCTAACGTACGAAGTATACATCTCTGGAGCAAACAATACAAACATACCGCATTTAAATTAACAACTACAGGCCTGAACACATGAATCTTCATATAAAATCCATGAGTTCGGTTGTTTTCTGAATCTAGATTTGCCGTGCTCAAACGTTCATCACAAGCAATTTCCCGCAAGGCTCATACTTTGTCTAGCGACAAGAGTAGTTCCCCTTCTTTTCACTCAGTTTCTTCGACAACAGACTGCAATCCGACCGTCAGTTTTCAACAATATTTCATTTAATAAACAGATCACACGCAACCAAATGCACACATCTCATCAATTTAAACAACATAAAGCGGTTTCATACACTATTTTCCCCAGAAAACGGAACTTCATACAGTTTTT
>NC_090250.1:39963900-39976400 GCF_037325665.1 Littorina saxatilis
TCAAAAATGTGAAGTTCCAATCACCTTTCTGTTTGCTTTATTCTGGATATTGTAACGTTAGCAGTCTACCTGTTTTGGGAATTTTGCAAGAGAAGCAGTCAGGATGCTGATTTTGCGTAGGTTTCCAAGTGAAGGAATGGTCTTATCTCATGTTAAAGTCATTGATAAATTGTGAGCATAATTGCAGCATGTTTTCAGGGGAAGGTGTATGCTTTTAATCTGACATGTACTGAATGAGCTGCACAGGAGAAAAAAAATGTGTTTCTCCAGAAAACTTCCATCGATTTTTAAAGGCATACTAACGCACTCCCGTGTTTACAAAGTGTAGTTTGCCCACACTCGATGTCAAACGCACCATAAGACCATATAATGACGATATGTCACCATGCGCGGACCATAATACATGCATTACAGCTTGTTCTAGCCTCTGAAAAAGTGAGGATGTCAACAAAGCCGCGGTGTTAGCTCCCTTGCATCAACGTTACATGTGTTGCCAAATCTATAAATAGGACCATCTAGATCAAAATAAAAATTCAAATATCTCAACATTTAAGGGCTCCTAGACCACAATATTTTGCAGGGAACTTAATTTAGTCTGTCTCCAGCTCTGGGTAAAGCAATTAGCGTGTATATTCATCAGCTTTCTATGCCTTTAAGCTAATATCTGTAATTGACTGAATTATTTATGTTGTGTCGAAATAGAACACACACAACAACAGCCATCAATTCACTCCTACTAGACTACGACATGCAGACACAGACATATGGACGACAGATATAAACAGATACAGAAAGACAAAGATAGACACAAAGACGTGAAAAAAAAAGACACGCAGACGCAGACTGACAGAGACAGTCACGCACATGCAGGCATATAGACAGAGAAACACGCAAACACGGACTAAAAAAAGACAAAACACACAGGCGGACAGACCTAAAGACAGACAAACAAACAAGACGCATACACATACATATCAACGCAGACGCAAAGACACTGAAAGACTGACAGACAGACACGGACTGAGAAAGAGAAAACACATCGACAGACAGACGTAAAGATAGACAAACAAACAAGACGCATACACATACATGTCAACGCGGACACAAAGACACAGACAGACTGACAGACTGACAGACAGACAGACAGACAAACACACACACCGACACACACACACACACACACACACACACACACACTGCACACTGCACACTTATTCCACATGCATAATTGTGCAAGCAGACACATGCCATCGGGTCTTGTTTACTCACTTCATGACATGTTCTAGCTCTTCACCACCGTGTTTTAATCCTGCTGTTGTCATATTTTAGATCCCCTGCTCTGGGGCTTCTCTTGTGAGATTAAGATGGTTCAACCTGCCACGCACAGACCTTACTTCCAGGGAACGGAGGCTGAGAACTCAGGAAGAGCAGACAGTGGCGAAGAAACATTTGTAGGAAAACAATAATAAGAAAAACTATTCAAAATTCTATTTTGAATACAAACAATTTAGAAACTGAATGGTTGACAGACACACACTTAGGCAGACACACAGTCAGTGTCGAAGTCAACCAGGCAACCAGACCTACTCTGCTATTGTTTTTTGGATATAAACGAAGCAGAAAGACGGGGCAATGGAAAGTCAACGCCGGGAAGCAGGGGAGTTTTAAAGCAGGTTGCAGAGCGATGACAAACATCAATAAGAATCAGAACCAGCCGGTCTTTAGAAATCCAGAGAATTACGATGGAAGCACGTAACGAGCTAAAACCGCGGCCTCTGAGCCAGCGGATTAGAAAGAGAGATGCAGTCAATCAAAGCGTTTATTCAGGGTTCGAGAGGTTTGGAATAATTGACGCTTTTCCCCTTATTTCCGGAACGTGCGGTTGCTGACGCTTTTCTAAGTGTGACAAACACCCCTGAAACACGCGCCCCACCCCTGCATTTTGGCCTTTCATTATGCTCGATCCCGGGCCACGCTTTCGCTATCCTTTCGTGGCAGCTTGACATTAGCAAGATCTAGATCAGCACTTTTTAGGACGTGTACGGGAACGTGTACGGGTAACGTCATCAAATCTAGTTTTGACGTCAGGCGTTTGCCAAGATCTGCAATCTTGGTGGGAGCAAAACAAGGTATGCATTTGGAACATTGGAGAAAAAAGTGAGTCACGGGTGACGCAATATCTACACGTACACGTACAGGTCTTTGCTACACGTTCGACCATCTAGAACACTGTATTGACAGTGACAGTGAAATATGCATGTTCCCTGGCCACTTGCACCATACCGTAACACCTCTCCTCCGGTGTAACACGAGAAAATTACTCCCACGAGATTTTTACTCCGGAGTAAACATTTCGTGCGAAAAAGTTGCTCCCTTTACGAAAAAAGCACTCCCCCATTTCACGAGAAAATTACTCCCCAAGACAGGTGAGTTCCAAGTAAACATTTTGTACAAAAATATTACTCCCATGACGAATAAATAACGAATAAATTACTTCACCCAAACACAAGCTATTCAACTTCCCATGCCAGGTGTACGAAATTTTTACTCCCTTGTCCCCTGTTAGTCTTGGTGGTGGAAGGGGTGGAAGGAGGGTAGCGCGACATTCGTGTGCGCGAGATCACTTATTGGCATTATCTCTTCGCCCGCATCCCATTTTTGCCTACGAGATTTTTACTGGAGGTAAAAAAAATGGGGAGTAAAACTTTCGTGGAGGGAGTAATATTTTCGTGCCTTGGGGAGTTCTTTTCTCGTACGAAAAGTGTACTTGGAGTAAGAATTTCGTACGAAATACTTACTCCGGAGTAAATTTTTCGTGGAGTAAAATTTTCGTGTTACACCGGCACACTCCAACACGGGCCCTGTATTCTCCTGTCCTGACATTGACACTGGCAATCAAATATAGTCATCGGCAAAAGAAATTACACATTAAAAACATTCTGTCACAAGAAATACTCCAAATTCGTTCTATAACTCGAAATAGCTGATGAAAAAAAAATAGCAGACAAGAAAGCTGGAATTATTTCCAGATGAGATCGCCTCCAGGCTGAATGTTCGCAGCTGTTAGTGCTGAATGAGTTTTTTTTAATGATTTTTCTCTCACAATTCAACCAACCCCGATTCGACACTCCTGCTCCCCCTTTCCAAGATATTTGTTTATTCAGCAAGTTTGCTTTGCAAAGGACTCTCAATGCTCCCTACTTATTTCAACCCCACACCTGAAACCAGTCACGTAAAGCGATATCAAACCATTTATTCAACCTCTATGTCGGCCTGGAACTGAAAGATGGACTCTGAAAACTCAAGATCAGTCATCACAAAGACTAGTGATTCTTTATTTTCAGAACATTTTCACAACAAACATAACACATCTATTATTGTTTTTGAATTTCAGGAAATTATAAAGAATGCAATGAAATTAAGTTTGTGTCTGTAATTGCAATTTTAATTTTGCGCAAGGTATTAATTGGACATTAAAATAATTCGTTTTTAAGCTTTAAAAAATGAATACAAGTAGGAACGGAAAGAATTTTTGCCAACAAATTCATTGAATTTGATTGAAAAAAGTGGCTCCGTTTTTTTTAAACGTTGTTTACGACGTCAACAAGCGTTTTCAAAACATGAAAAACATGTCTGGGTATATCATTTGGAAGAATTAATTTGCAACGTTTCACAAAGAAAATAAAGAAACTACTCTGCTTTTAAGGTGTCGAGCGCTTGCAAAGGAGTTTTCCTGCTTTTAAGAATTAGTCTAATTAGTGTCATGGGAACTCCGCCTGGATGCACCCTAAAGGTCTTTCAGCCGGTCCCAAGCCCGGATAAAGGAGGAGGGTTGGGCGTGGGGTTAGCAACTCCACCCCGCCAAAAAACCAACTTGCTACAGAAACCGCAACAAAAACAAACCAGCAACAGCCCAGTCAGGAAGGTTCCTCTCTAGAAGAGCTCATGACGCGTGCTGGTGAAAGCCTTGCGGCCCTATGCTCCACAGGGAGTCTACAGGAATAAGTCAAAAAGTCAGTGTCATGGGAGCAAAAGCACTCCCTTACAGGGACATCGTTTTCTTCTGCACTCATGCCAAACATGTCAATCATAAGGTCATCGAGTTATAAAATGATCCATTTTCTTCCTGAAAAGAACAACAAAACAACGCAACGATCACCTTGAAGGATTGCAACATTTTCTAAAACAGAAACATTCCGCCCCATTTCACCAATCTCGGTTTTAACACAGAAATCCAAGGGTAACAGAAACGGGATCTTATTGCATAGGGCTCAGTTGGCAGGTTAATGCAAGAGGATGTAAACGTGAGGCGTCTTATCAAACAGACAGCGGATCACTTGGGGATGTTCCTGGTCATGTTGATCTGACAAGAATGACCCCTCAACATGCTATGTGTGCCAGGGGCAGACACACGGCTACTTCGCGTCAGGTACTCAAGCACACATCTCATGGCTTGCAAACACTGGAACTGGCTAATCCGTTTTGCTTTCTTTTGTGGTTTTGTTGTTGTTGTTTTTATTTTAAGTTTTTTTCTTCACCAGACCTGAATCTTCTCTGTGCTCGCCGCAACTGGATATCAAACCGGATAATATGATGCTGTGGTGTGTGTGTGTGTGTGTGTGTGTGTGTGTGTGTGTGTGTGTGTGTGTGTGTGTGTGTATGTGTGTGTGTGTGTTTGTGTGAGTATGCGTGTGTATGTGTGTGTGTGTGTGAGTATGCGTGTGTGTGTGTGTGTGTGTGTGTGTGTGTGTGCGTGTGTGAGTATGCGTGTGTGTGTGTGTGCGCGCGTGTGTGCGTGTGTGTGTGTGTTTGTGTGTGTGTGTGTGTGTGTGTGTGAGATAGTGTCAGTGTATTGGCTTGTGTGTGGTCGCGTGCGCTCATGCGGTATTCCAATGCATATGAACGTACAATAGTCTGCTTAGTATGCCTGTGTATCGTATTGTATGCGTCTACATGCGTCAGTCAGTGAAAGCTATTTGTGGAACGCCGCTGTCATACACATCCTAGCGCTTTTTACTTTTAATCGAAGTCTAGTTGGTAGCACTCAGACAAAGTCATTCCAAAAATAAGAAGGTCGAATGGCTACCGTTCGACTCTGGTCTTGACGTATTCAGGTAGATTGATAATGTGACATTTTCTCCGTCGTCGACTTTCCTCTTCATTGAAACGCGGTACAAAGAATCCGGGTACTTTCCGCGCCTAAAATAGAACCTCCACAGGACTGGTTGCAAATTGGGCCGTGCGTTGAATAGCGCAGAGTGCGAGAGGAAGTGTGAATATATATCGCTGATACTGGGCCCAATTTCCCAGCGTCCGGTATTCCAACGTGATTGCAGGTGGGGTTTTTCTGCTGCATATACTCTTTTTCTCTCAATTATTTTCCTCCTCCTTCATTTTTCATATCATCTCCTCAAGAACAAAAACAAACACTTCATAATCCGTATAAAAAGAAATGTGTTCTGCTTTAATATGGCTGCTTTGTTAGATTGTATTTTATATCATTTTTCATTCAATGAACAGTTTTTGTTTTGATATTGCAACAATGTGAAAGATGTTGTGCTTGAGGTTGTATTTTAGCAGGCTTGTGTTGTGTAGCTTAACAACATAGATATGACTAATATGACTGATACAGCGGGGTTCACTTCTTTTTATTGAGAGAGAGAGAGAGAGAGAGAGAGAGAGAGAGAGAGAGAGAGAGACAGACAGACAGACAGACAGACAGACAGACAGACAGACAGACAGACGAGACAGAGACAGAGAGACAGAGACAGAGACGCAGGCAGAGCCAGAGACAGACAAAGACGGAGATACAGACATATACATGGCAAAAGGCCGTATGTTTCGGATATACATTGTACTACAACTATGTTTTTTTCTAGTGAAGAGTAAGTTTTTCTATATTTTTAGCTGCATTATTTTAGTCATTCATGAGTGGGTGGGTGGAGGGGATGGGCTAGTTCTAACTATGCATTAGATTATAAAATTGTATTCTGTGTAGACCCTTCCACCAGCATCTTAGACCACTCTTTGTACTTTTTCTTTTAATAGATGATTGTCATTTGTTTTACCTCATGTCTGCCCTGCGTGTGATGGTGTGATCGTGACTGCTGTAGTGTGGGCGTGTGTGTGTTGGTGTGTATGTCAGTGAATGTGTGGGCGTGTGTGTGTGTGTGTCAGTGAGTGTGTGGGTGTGTGTGTGTGCGTGATTTTACCAACACTACGCTAAATTCCTTGTGCTTTAAATGTTTTTTTTAATGTCACTTGGCTCAATAAATACTGTATTCTGTATTCTGTATTCTGTTTGTAATGAAAGAAAAACAAATGTGATACTTGTTTCCATTAACGACTAGAAAGTGGTTTAAGAAAATAAGTCAATTTAGCCTAGCCGTTTATCGTAAATGGGCATGCGGATTTGCATCATAACAAGTAGCCTAATGACTATGTGATGTAAACATGAGATGATATGAGGACACTATACCATTTTTCTGTGTGAATATGTGTCTGTTTTTGTGTGTGTCTCTGTATCGTTGTGTATGCTTGTGTTTGTCGGTGTGTCCGGGGGCTGCTCACAGGAAAGACATTTGCACTGGAAATGTCTATCATATTAATCAAGGTGTTCATTCTTCTCGAATAACAACAAAAGAAGCTTGAACAAGCAAAGAAAAAAAGAAGAAGAAAAAAACAAGAAAAAAACTAACAAAGTCGTACACGTGACATCAGGATATCAATCAATCAATCAATATGAGGCTTATATCGCGCGTATTCCGTGGGTACAGTTCTAAGCGCAGGGATTTATTTTTTTATTTTATTATTTTTATTTTATGCAATTTATATTGCGCACATATTCAAGGCGCGGGGATTTATTTATGCCGTGTGAGATGGAATTTTTGTTACACAATACATCACGCATTCACATCGGCCAGCAGATCGCAGCCATTTCGGCGCATATCCTACTTTTCACGGCCTATTATTCCAAGTCACACGGGTATTTTGGTGGACATATTTATCTACGCCTATATAATTTTTCCAGGAAAGACCCTTTTGTCAATCGTGGGATCTTTAACGTGCACACCCCAATGTAGTGTACACGAAGGGACCTCGGTTTTTCGTCTCATCCGAAAGACTAGCACTTGAACCCACCATCTAGGTTAGGAAAGGGGGGAGAAAATTGCTAACGCAGTCCTCAGGATATATACCTGCTACTGCCCATTTAGAGTTTTGTGAAATCTTTCGCTTGCCTGCGATACAAGATAAGAGGCACTTTCCACGAAAACAGACAAGACAGCTGTTTTCCACACTGCATCCTCCTAAAGAGATAAAGTTTCTAAGTCCTCAACTATTGACGCGGTCATGGCTGAGACGGATGCTTCAGGCCTCTGGTCGATGCGTGTTCAATTTCCTACTGATAGGGACAACTTGCAGCAGATGCAGGCGAATAGGCATGGTAGTGGAGCAAGCCGAACGCCTGCCCGCAACTTTTCTTGTTTTCTGTGTAGCATTATTGAATTTCTGCAATAGTTTCCACACAAAAAGTTAATGTGCGTCATTCCAGACTTGCCAAACATTGACTTTCCATTCCAGAGCAGTATACACCCCAGCGAAAGGACGTCTGGATATAAGAGATCAAACTTTCAAAGAGTTTTGCCCGACACTTATAGCAGCTTGTTAACGATATCTATATTTTGCCCTTTGTGAGGAGGGTGGTGGGGTAAGGATGGGTCGGGGGGGGGGGGGGGGGTAATTGGGGGATTTAACTTGAGAGCAGTTTTCTCCTCTTTTGAGACACGAATATCCCTTTACTGAGACTGTTTTTACATTTAGTCAAGTTTTGACTTTATCTTGTGTCAAACACAGGCTGGAAATAACTTTTTGCATGAAAGCAAGGTGAAAACTCTATCCTGTATTCTTTCTCCAGACTTCGCAGGAGTGTGTTTAGTGTCTCAAAAGAAGGCATTTTGAATTATAACTGAAAGAGCTCCCTGGGTTCAAAAAATGTTTAACGGTAAAATGTAAAATGTTTCTTATGCAAATTCTAATAAGTTCAATATCGGCAATCATTAATAAACTTCACAGTGGTTTTTTTCCTTCTTAACAATACTTATTTATTTTGAATAGTGTCTGCCTGATAGAATAAGTTAAAGGCATACTAACGCACTCCCGTGTTTACAAAGTGTAGTTTGCCCACAATCGATGTCAAACGCACCATAAGACCATATAATGACGATACGTCACCATGCGCGGACCATAATACATGCATTACAGCTTGTTCTAGCCTCTAACAAAATTAGATTAGCCAGTTACAGTTTTTGTAGGCCATGAAATGTGTGCTCAAGTATCTTTCAGCCAGCAAAGACTGGTGTGTCCCTCTGTTCCACGCACCCAGAGAAGCTTCAGGGTTAACAAGGAACCGCAACAAAGCAACGACAAAAACACGAACAACAAGACACACACACACACACACACACACACACACACTCACGCACGCACGCACGCAGGCACGCACGCACACACGCACGCACGCACACACGCACTCACGCACACACACATACACACACACACTCCCACACACCCCCATCTCCCCCCCCCACACACACACATACACACACACATACACACACACACACACATACACACACACACACACACACACACACACACACACACACACACACACACAATTAAAGACAACGGCAGCAAACTACAAATAAGACAAAACAAAAACAAAAACAACAAGTCGCGTAAGGCGAAAATACAACATTTAGTCAAGTAGCTGTCGAACTCACAGAATGAAACTGAACGCAATGCAACGCAGCAAGACCGTATACTCGTAGCATCGTCAGTCCACCGCTCACGGCATAGGCAGTGAAATTGACAAGAAGAGCGGGGTAGTAGTTGCGCTGGGAAGGATAGCACGCTTTTCTGTACCTCTCTTCGTTTTAACTTTCTGAGCGTGTTTTTAATCCAAATATATCATATCTATATGTTTTTGGAATCAGGAACCGACAAGGAATAAGATGAAAGTGTTTTTAAATTGATTTCGACAATTTAATTTTGATAATAATTTTTATATATTTAATTTTCAGAGCTTGTTTTTAATCCGAATATAACATATTTATATGTTTTTGGAATCAGCAAATGATGGAGAATAAGATAAACGTAAATTGGGATCGTTTTATAAAAAACATATTTTTTTTACAATTTTCAGATTTTTAATGACCAAAGTCATTAATTAATTTTTAAGCCACCATGCTGAAATGCAATACCGAAGTCCGGGCTTTGTCGAGGATTACTTGACCAAAATTTCAACCAATTTGGTTGAAAAATGAGGGCGTGACAGTGCCGCCTCAACTTTCACGAAAAGCCGGATATGACGTCATCAAAGACATTTATAAAAAAAATGAAAAAAATGTTCGGGGATTTCATACCCAGGAACTCTCATGTCAAATTTCATAAAGATCGGTCCAGTAGTTTAGTCTGAATCGCTCTACACACACACACACACACAGAGACACACACACACACAGACAGACACACACACACACACACGCACATACACCACGACCCTCGTCTCGATTCCCCCCTCTACGTTAAAACATTTAGTCAAAACTTGACTAAATGTAAAAAGACAAGAAAGGCCATGCGATGTGTGCTTGAGTACCTGATATCGAGGACCGGTGTGTCAGTCCCAGGCACACATAGCAGGTTCAGGGATCATTCTTGTCAGATCAACATGACCAGGAACATGCCCAAGTGACAAGCTGTCTGAGAGATAAGTCGTGTTTAAATCCTCCTGCATCAGCCTGCTTGTTCAACCGTACGTTAGGAACCTCTGTTTTTCCCTCTCGGATTTTTGGTGTGAAAGCCTTAAATGTAGGGCATGCTTTTGTTTAAAGAAAATACGACAATCCCTTAAGGGGATTATTCTGCTGTTTTGTTTGTCTCTTTATGAAGGAACTGGATCTTTTAATGACTCGAGGACGTTATGACTGACATTTATTGACTTGAACGCAGAAGAGATAAATGTTTTTGTTGGGATGTGCTTTTGCTCTAAAGATGTGCAGTGACATTTTTTGGCAAGTGCTTGACATACCAAATGCAGCGTAGTTTCTTCGTATTGGCTTTGCATTCATTTGGAAATGGGGAAAACAGTGAGCATCGATCTATATTTGTGACATTTGATTATGCGAGAGCCGAATTTTTCTTCAAGCCTCAAGACACGAACAAAGAAGAGTTATTTAGTACAGGAATTCTGTACCAAGACTCAGTACTTAGTGTTGCAATTTAAATCAAGAGCAGCTACATTTTGAAAATAAAGCTTTGTGTGATGTTTTCCCCTTTTCCCCGCTTATTAGTATTACACATTATGTTGACATTTTGTATTTGTTTTAATTCATGTTGGTGTCTTTTTGTGGGTTGAACAAGTAGGGCGTAGCAAGAGTCCCTCAGAAAACAAATATCTTAGAAGATTGGGGGTAAGATCATTGAGTTGCGTAATTTACTCGGTTAAAGAAACATAACAATCTGCTAGGCATACACAGCTGCTCTGCCATTGCAAGGGTTCATCTGGAGGCAACCTCATTGGGAAAGAAGTATAGCTTCCATGTCTGCTTTTTTATACAGACCTTCTCCTTCTCCTTCTTCTTCTTCTTCTTCTTCTTCTTCTTCTTCTTCTTCTTCTTCTTCTTCTTCTTCTTCTTCTTCTTCTTCTTCTTCTTCTTCTTCTTCTTCTTCAGCGTTCGATAATGTTGTTGTTTTTAGACCGCTTTCAGCTATTTGAACAAGAGGGGCAAAAACCCAATGAATATGAAGAATATTCCCGAAGTGATGTGATGTGTTAACTGTTAAGAGACAAGTTTTAATATTTATGTAACCGTGAAAAATGACATTCAAACTGTCTGATCTCATTTCTTGTACAGACAAGCGTGCAACACATGGGTCACTCGAAAAGCCTCCGTATGCATCATAGTTGTGTCCCAGAAGTGGTAAATGTAATAACTTATTAGATTTGATATACTAAGGCATGTAAGCGCTCTAAATGCCTTCGACATGTGTAATAGATTAAACCCACCCATGGGCGAGGGCTGGATGTAAAAAAGCACCTGTTTGCTTATGCCATTACCCTCGTTAATAAAGAATTTGTCATTGTCATTGTCATTGTCACTCTCTCTCTCTCTCTCTCTCTCTCTCTCTCTCTCTCTCTCTCTCTCTCTCTCTCTCTCTCTCTCTCTCTCTTTTCATTATACCTCTCTCAGTTTTCATTATACCTTTGACAATAATATGTCATGTTCGTTTGTATATATAGTTTTGTTTGTTTGTTTAGTCTGTTAATCGTTTGCTTGTTTGTCGTTTGCTTTTATTACTTCTTTAATTGATATTCCAACATTTTTTAAAACGTATTATCATTAGATTAAACCCTCCCATGGGCAAGGGCTGGATGTGAAAAAGCACCTGTTTGCTTATGCCATTACCCTCGTTAATAAAGAATTTGTCATTCTCTCTCTCTCTCTCTCTCTCTCTCTCTCTCTCTCTCTCTCTCTCTCTCTCTCTCTCCCTCTCTCTCTCTCTCTCTCTCTCTCTCTCTCTCTCTTCCTCCCCACCATCATTACCACTATACTATACTATACTATACTAGGCCAACCGTGCCGGTTCGCATTCAGATACACACACACACACACATACACCACGACCCTCGTCTCGATTCCCCCTCTATGTTAAAACATTTAGTCAAAACTTGACTAAATGTAAACATGAGGTGAAGTTAGGTTTTAACACTGCGACAACCTGCTTCGTCAGTTGTTGTTACAACATACACTTCACTATACCTACCTTCTTTGACTTCATATAGTATCTGAATGCGAACCGGCACGGTTGGCCTAGTGGTAAGGCGTCCGCCCCGTGATCGGGAGGTCGTGGGTTTGAACCCCGGCCGGGTCATACCTAAGACTTTAAAATTGGCAATCTAGTGGCTGCTCCGCCTGGCGTCTGGCATTATGGGGTTAGTGCTAGGACTGGTTGGTCCGGTGTCAGAATAATGTGACTGGGTGAGACATGAAGCCTGTGCTGCGACTTCTGTCTTGTGTGTGGCGCACGTTAAATGTCAAAGCAGCACCGCCCTGATATGGCCCTTCGTGGTCGACTGGGCGTTAAGCAAACAAACAAACAAACAAAATTTCGTCACTGCTGCGTTCAATTTTTTGTTGACGTCACTAGAAGACGTAATGACGACATTCCCACACCACTGGTTCGATTGGTGGAAGGTCTTTCGGGAATTTCGCTGGCCTTCAATCCGATTGGCTGGACGCGGCAATAATGGAAAGTGACGTGCGATCAGCGAGCTGAGGATTATGAGCAATACTTATGTCCTGTTCTCAGTGATGTCTCCTTACAGTGGTATTGTGATAGGGGCATTACTATAGTGCGAGCTAACAATAGACGGGGATTGTACTGAACATGATGGAGGGGAGGAAAAGAGAGAGAGAGAGAGAGAGAGAGAGAGAGAG
>NC_090250.1:39981400-39987340 GCF_037325665.1 Littorina saxatilis
AAAAATGATTTCATCTTATTCTTTATCATTTCCTGATTCCAAAAACATATAGATATGATAGGTTGTATTCAAAACAAGCTCCGAAAGTTAAAGAATACAGAAAAGCGCGCTTTCCTGCTTAGCACAATACGCTACCGCCACCGCACTATTCTGGCGTGTTAATTTCACTGCGTTTTGCACGTGGAAGGTGAGCGATTTCCTTCACGCGGGGATTGACGAAGCTGTACTGTCTTGGTGAAAAAATGCAGTGCGTTCAGTTTCAGTCTGTCAGTTCCACAGCTTGACTAAAATAATTTCGCCTTACGCGACTTGTTTCTTTTGTTATCGCTAAATTGTCATTATACCCTACACGGACAAAATAGATTAGCCAAGAACTTCAGGCAGACTGAGTTTCTTTCCTTAGCCTTGCTTTTATTGATAGAGTGTTTCTTATGTTCCATAAGGTAAAAATGTAGATTGGCCACGGACTTCAAACAGAGCGATCTTTTTCTGGTTTTTTTTCTTTTAGTATCCTAGACCTGCTTAGATCAATTTAGATTGAGCTTATCCAGAAACGTCAGAGAGAATTAAATTTTAGTCATAGCCTTGCTTTTATGTCTTTTACACCAATATAGATTAGCCAGAAACTTCACACAAAACAGTTTGTTTATACTCTCCTAGTCTTGGTTTCTTGCTAAATTGTTCACTATGTCTTACAAAGACAAATCAGTATAGATTGGCAACGTCATCAGGCAGAGATTTCGTCCTCTAATATCAAACAAAGTTAAAATGTTGTCGCACACACCGATGCATGTTCCAAAAAGCATCCTTTGTTACATTTAATTAACTCTTTCACTTCCTGTAGGACGTCAGCTGACGACGTGGGTAACTTGCTTTAACGGGCAATAAACCGTTCAATAAACAACACAGAAGAAGAAGGACAACAACAGCAACAACAATAAAAACATGTTTGGGCGTGCATGTTGTGTTATTTATACTGCACATTAAAAGTTGTCAATTAAGGTTAATACTTTGTATACGCATATTTACTGGCAGTGAACGGGTTGGGCGTCACAGATACCAACCAGCATTCATAGGTACCCCCGATGAAGGGAAACTGTGTGAGGTAACGAAGGGTATGCAAAACAAACAACGAACCGACAGGTATTGTTTACCTTAGCTTATGCACGAATCATAAACACACTCTACAACTCCTCTCGCCATCATACATATCATTTGAAGTCTAGCACCTCTCGCAAGATCAAAGTCGCCATGCTGACCATAAGAGCGCTGGCCTTGGTCAGTGGTCTAGGTAAACAACGATGGTCAGACATGTACTTCGCTTGAGTTAGGAGTGGGGTAGATCTATATTATGCACGGTCGCATATCGCAGTTAGATGGGTTCAACTGCGCAGGGGTTCTGCTGCAAACTCCAAGCACATAGTGTCTGAGCCGTGTGTGTGTGTGTGTGTGTGTGTGTGTGTGTGTGTGTGTGTGTGTGTGTGTGTGTGTGTGTGTGTGTTTGTGTGGATGTGTGTGAGCGCCCACGTGCGCGTGCTCTCTGGCACAACAACAACAACAACAACAACAACAACAACAACAACAACAACAACAACAACTGATTGAATATAGATTCAAGCTCCTGTGCTCCGATGAGATTTTCTTGGCCAGTTATCCTTCACACGACAACCACACCCACCCTCCAACGTCCTCTCTACCCCCAAGCCCTCCCACCAATCAGCGCGGCCATTGTAGTGCGTAAGGCCAAGCAAATGACCAGGGGTCAGCAGCGGTGTGTCCGGACAAAAGACAGAGCAGCTATTGGCATTTGGGACCGGATCCCGAGTTCCTTGGAGCGGCCCTGTCCGATGATTAGAGGTGATCAAACGGTTTCATCCGGGGGTCTTCTTATTAGGAGGGTTTTTTGATTAAGAGCTGAATAAGGAATGATTCTTTAGTGTATGTTTGTTGCTTCTTCTTCTGCGTGCATCGGCTGAAACTCCGTCGTAAATGCGTGTTTTTTTTTATTGTTTTTTTTTTTATCTTTGCTTTTTGTTTTGTGCACGAGTGGGTTTCAACCTGTTTGACGGAATTTTTTTAACCCCGCCATTTAATGTAGCCATGCGGCGATTTCGGGGGCCTTTGATATATATAATTTCATATTCCGTGTCTGGTCTCTGTATGTGTCTGCCAGTCTGTCTGTCTGCCTGCGTGTCTGTCTATCTGCCTGCCTGTCTTACATTAACTCTTTTGCGGAGTAGGAATGCACATGTACACGTGCCACAAATAAACTTAAAAAAAAAGAGAAAAAAACTCATTGCGCCATTTGTTGTATTAAAAAAATATACCCTTTGTACGCGTGTTCTTATTTTGGAACCTTATTCACTCAAAAGGTAACTTTTCCTGGCTGTTTATCATTTGGGGGAGGGGGGGGATTGAAGGTTTGCTAGATGACCTATAACAGATGTCTGCCCGATTATTATAAAATGAGTCACGTGGGAATCCCTATAATCCTTCTGTGACTGTACAGTATAAGTACAGTACCCGGCAAAAGAAACGCAACTCATTCGGGCCCATTGTTGTAAGTGATTATTCGTCATTTTCAAATTGTCGTAAAATATGAACCAGACAAGGTACATCAACAAGGAAGACACCGTCTAAGTGATTTATGTTTATTTTTTGTCATTATGTTACGCTTTGGTGAATAATTCTAATTACATGATCATGTTAAGAAATGAATTTCCTCCACAACTGTTTTTACCTGGTTGAAAAATATGCATTTGTACGAATGTTGTAGCGTGTCGAAGTGACACGTTCGCCTGCAATCACGACTTGATGGACCCCTACCCTGTATAACACAGTTTATGAAAAGGTAAATAAAGAAAACGATTAAATAATATGCACTAATCGTACAGCCAGTAAAATATCCTCCACGAATCTGTCTTCCTTTTTTATGTACCTTGTCTGGTTCATATTCTACGACAATTTCAAAACGACGAAAAATCATTTGCAACTGTAGGCGCGAATGAATTGCGTTTCTTTCGCCGGGTACTGTACATGGGAGCTTGTGCACAATGATTTCTGTCAACGAGTTTTTATCAATGCATTTTCCATCTAGCCAGCATTAAAGTCTCATCCATTTTTACTTAGCATTCCTTAGGGCCTATATCTTTATTACTTTAACCTACACACTGGCTTTTAAGAATTGTTCAATTTGTCGACGTAATTAGGTCAGGGTAACTCGTCCTTTATTGAATGAGTATTGTCATTTTCTAATACCCAGAATATACACCGAAAAGCCCAGGCTATTGGTATGGCGAGCCATGTGATATTGAAGACAGACGACGCTATTTAAGATGCTATATTATACGAACTTGCATTTACTTTCGTTGTGGGAGTCCTAATTAACCATACCCATTATTTGGCTATCAAGACACAAGTTGTTGTAAAAAGATGAGAAATTTGGTAAATCACGTAATATTAATTGGGAAAATGTGTGTTAGCATTTTTAGAAAGACAACTTGTCGGGGATCAGTGTTTGTAATTTTTAAGTTTCAAATATTAAGTAGAAAAATTGATTTGTAAATATAAGGAATATTTCCATTGTAAAGAGAAAATGTCCATGTTTCGTGAGTGTAATAAAAAGAAAAGAAGAAAAGTACACGAAACATGTCTGGACACATTACTATGAAGTGTCACTTTCCAAAATAATCTTGACAATTAATAAGAAAAAAAAGAAAAAAAAGATGCTATTATGCAGGTCGGACCATTCGTGACACGTTCTCTCCTCAGACTAGTGATAATTATCGTTATGACAGGCGCAATAAAGCATTATGAGTGAGCTCGAAAAAAAAAAACACACAAAAACCATACCCATTAAAGGCACAGTAAGCCTCCCGTAAACCACCACAGATACTGTCAGGCTTTTACACACAGTTCAAACACCCTTCCATTTGAACGCTCACCAAACGGGAACATCCTAGGTGCCCTACGTAAAGAGCGAGCAATTTTCAAAGAATTTATTTTTGCGTGGTTTATCTTACCCCTGAGCCATCGTGAACCCGTGTGATCCAGTTTCCCTTTTTCACAATGCAGTCGTCAGTTTGTAATTTGAATGGGGCTCGCTGTGAGCTTATCTGCAATAGCATGTTATGTACCTCTGACTTTTCACGAAACAAACGAATGTGATTCATAAGAACTCTAGCGATGGTGTTAGGAAACGCTACCGTTGCTGAGCTTTGGTTCAGTTTTGTGTGTTGCATGTAGTTGACTTATTTGTACTTTGTGGGAAAGTACCGATATTATATTTTGTAAACACAATATTTATGCTTGGACGAGAATGCAGGTGAACTTTCTAGTCCTGTCAAAACAAGTTGTTTATCACGCTGTTTTAGTCGTGAGTTCGTGGCGTTCGTTCGGATTAAGTGCGTCGGCGCTTTTGATGTACGTCATAGAGAATGTCGCTAGTTTAGTCCATGCACGGCTCGTATAATGTAGTTGTATCATGTTCGGTCTGGAATATTCTCGAGATTGAGTATTTACTATATATGCCAGCGCGATTTGTATGTAAAAAAGCTTCTATTTGAGTTCTGCTACGATGTGCAGTTGTATGTATGGAATGCTAAATAAATCCTCGAACTCAATTTGACGAGTTGTTTTCTGCTGCTGCGAAGACGGGCGACGTAGAATAAAAGAACACAACTATACGACGTTTGAGAACTTGTGGCAATCTCAAGTGTCGTCTAACAATTGGGGGCCAAGCCAAGGATCTACGTTTAACGCCAAGGGTTTTCCAGCAACAAAGACCAGTGTCAAGACAGTCACAGGAGGTAGCCATCAATCGGGTGTATCCTGAGGGATCAGTATTGAGACTACGGAACCGTGGATTCGGTGTGACTGGTGAAGAGTTTGGTAATCGCCGCAGCTCGGTACGGTGAGCGACGCCGGAGTGTATCGGGATTACAGAGGTTAGCTGCCGTTTGGACGAGACGGACTTCGTCGCGGAGCTAGTGCATTAATACTACGAAATACGACTGGGGTACGTCGTGTACGTATCGTGAGCAGAGTGCGCCAAAACGTTAGACGAGGAGGGTGGCAGCCTGCGTCTACGAAGGTGAACAGCGACGAGAGAAGCATCGGAGGTGCAGTAGAGACTGTGTTCTTTTAGAAGACTACATTCGTCTACGTTCGTGGCTGTGAAAGAATACAGACGAACGCACCGGAAAAGACCAGAATGGCTGAGTTCTGGGCAAAAGGAGTTGAACTGGGACTAAAAGGCAAGCAGCTGACGGAGTTCGTCGAGTCCCAGACACAACTGCTAGCGCAGCGTGAAGAAAGACAAGCGCAGCGTGAAGAAAGACAAGCGCAGCGTGAGCGTGAAGAAAGACAAGCGCAGCGTGAGCGTGAAGAAAGACAAGCGCAGCGTGAGCGTGAAGAAAGAGAAAGAGAAGCACAGCGTGAAGAAAGGCAATTGGAGCTGAAACGCTTAGAGCTCCAAATAAAAATGGAGATGAAGCGCTTAGAGCTTCAGACAGAAATGGTGCGTGTTCAAAATGAGCACGAGGCACCACGCCTAAGAGATAACCAGCAGCAAATGCTACACAGGGCACCGAAACTTCCAGCATTTGCTGACGGGAAGGACCAGATCGATACTCCAGACTTCACCGGAGAAGTTGAGGCCGTCTGCTTGAAGAAGCCCTTGTACGATCTACTAATTGGGAATATTGGGGGTGCGAGACGTCCTGATGACCCTGATTTCGAATGGAGAATGGGCTCAGCTCAGCCTGCTGCTGAGGAGGAAGACCCACTGCCATTCGCGAATGAAGATATCAGCGAACTGTTACGAGATGACAGAGCAACTGTGCATCGCCGCGACCAGCCGCAGGTTGTAAGCGCTGTGACGACCAGAGCCCAGGCGAAGAAGGACAAAACAACTACGCCACTCAGGGTCACCAACAGTTC
>NC_090250.1:39987540-40025040 GCF_037325665.1 Littorina saxatilis
TTTAGATTGAGCTTATCCAGAAACGTCAGAGAGAATTAAATTTTAGTCATAGCCTTGCTTTTATGTCTTTTACACCAATATAGATTAGCCAGAAACTTCACACAAAACAGTTTGTTTATACTCTCCTAGTCTTGGGTTTACTATGTCTTATAAAGACAAATCAGTATAGATTGGCAACGTCATCAGGCAGAGATTTCGTCCTCTAATATCAAACAAAGTTAAAATGTTGTCGCACACACCGATGCATGTTCCAAAAAGCATCCTTTATTACATTTAATTAACTCTTTCACTTCCTGTAGGACGTCAGCTGACGACGGGGGTAACTTGCTTTAACGGGCAATAAACCGTTCAATAAACAACACAGAAGAAGGACAACAACAACAACAACAATAAAAACAAGTCGCGTAAGGCGAAAATACAATATTTAGTCAAGTAGCTGTCGAACTCACAGAATGAAACTGAACGCAATGCCATTTTTCAGCAAGACCGTATACTCGTAGCATCGTCAGTCCACCGCTCATGGCAAAGGCAGTGAAATTGACAAGAAGAGCGGGGTAGTAGTTGCGCTAAGAAGGATAGCACGCTTTTGTGTACCTCTCTTTGTTTTAACTTTCTGAGCGTGTTTTTAATCCAAACATATCATATCTATATGTTTTTGGAATCAGGAACCAACAAGGAATAAGATGAAAGTGTTTTTAAATTGATTTGGACAATTTAATTTTGATAATAATTTTTATATATTTAATTTTCAGAGCTTGTTGTTAATCCGAATATAACATATTTATATGTTTTTGGAATCAGCAAATGATGGAGAATAAGATAAACGTAAATTTGGATCGTTTTATAAAAAATTTTTTTTTTTTACAATTTTCAGATTTTTAATGACCAAAGTCATTAATTAATTTTTAAGCCACCAAGCTGAAATGCAATACCGAAGTCCGGGCTTCGTCGAAGATTACTTGACCAAAATTTCAACCAATTTGGTTGAAAAATGAGGGCGTGACAGTGCCGCCTCAACTTTCACGAAAAGCCGGATATGACGTCATCAAAGACATTTATCAAAAAAATGAAAAAAAACGTTCGGGGATTTCATACCCAGGAACTCTCATGTCAAATTTCATAAAGATCGGTCCAGTAGTTTAGTCTGAATCGCTCTACACACACACACACACACACACAGACACACACACACGCACATACACCACGACCCTCGTTTCGATTCCCCCTCGATGTTAAAATATTTAGTCAAAACTTGACTAAATATAAAAATTAAAAAATGTTTGGGCGTGCATGTTGTGTTATTTATACTGCACATTATAAGTTGTCAATTCAGGTTAATACAGGCAATGCTTTGTATACACATATTTACTGGCAGTGAACGGGTTGGGCGTCACAGATACCAACCAGCATTCATAGGTAGGCTTACCCCCGATGAAGGGAAACTGTGTGAGTTAACGAAGGGTATGCAAAACAAACCGACAGGTATTGTTTACCTTAGCTTATCCACGAATCATAAACACACTCTACAACTCCTCTCGCAATCATAAATATCATTTGAAGTCTAGCACCTCTCGCAGGATCAAAGTCACCATGCTGACCATAACAGCGCTGGCCTTGGTCAGTGGTCTAGGTAAACAACGATGGTCAGACATGTACTTCGCTTGAGTTAGGAGGGTACGTTATGTGTGGGGTAGATCTATATTATGCACGGTCGCATATCGCAGTTAGATGGGTTCAACTGCACAGGGGTTCTGCTGCAAACTCCAAGCACATAGTGTCTGAGCCGTGTGTGTGTGTGTGTGTGTGTGTGTGTGTGTGTGTGTGTGTGTGTGTGTGTGTGTGTGTGTGTGTGTGTGTGTGTGTGTGTGTGTTTGTGTGTTTGTGTGTGAGCGCCCACGTGCGCGTGCTCTCTGGCACAACAACAACAACAACAACAACAACAACCGATTGAATATAGATTCAAGCTCCTGTGCTCCGATGAGATTTTCTTGGCCAGTTATCCTTCACACGACAACCACACCCACCCTCCAACGTCCTCTCTACCCCCAAGCCCTCCCACCAATCAGCGCGGCCATTGTAGTGCGTAAGGCCAAGCAAATGACCAGGGGTCAGCAGCGGTGTGTCCGGACAAAAGACAGAGCAGCTATTGGCATTTGGGACCGGATCCCGAGTTCCTTGGAGCGGCCCTGTCCGATGATTAGAGGTGATCAAACGGTTTCATCCGGGGGTCTTCTTATTAGGAGGGTTTTTTGATTAAGAGCTGAATAAGGAATGATTCTTTAGTGTATGTTTGTTGCTTCTTCTTCTGCGTGCATCGGCTGAAACTCCGTCGTAAATGCGTGGGTTTTTTTATTGTTTTTTTTTTAATCTTTGCTTTTTGTTTTGTGCACGAGTGTGTTTCAACCTGTTTGACGGAATTTTTCTAACCCCGCCATTTAATGTAGCCATGCGCCGATTTCGGGGGCCTTTGATATATATATAATTTCATATTCCGTGTCTGGTCTCCAGGGCCGGACCAAATGAGTTGTAAGGGGGGGGGGGGGGGGGGTTCCTCCTTTTTTGGGTGGGCAAATCAGCGAAGTGGCGAAGCCACAAGCGCGCCCCTGCAAAGCAGGCGCGCGAACTAGGGGGGTCCGGGGGCATGCTCCCCCGGAAAATGTTTGAAAATCTGTGCAATCTGGTGCATTCTGGGCCTTGTTTTGAGAGTTAAGAGCAGCATTGTTTTGGTGGGGGGGGGGGGGGGGTACCTTTTTCTCATCGGATTTCACATTGAATAAAATTTGTTAGAGACACACACAAAATTTATTTAAAAAACAAAACAAAACAAAACAAAACCACTCAAAGCAAGGTACATGCTTTTTCCAGGGGTGGGGTTCCGGAACCCCTGGAACCCCCCCCCCCCCCCCCTGGGTCCGGCCCTGGGTCTCTGTATGTGTCTGCCAGTCTGTCTGTGTGCCTGCGTGTCTGTCTATCTGCCTGCCTGTCTTACATTAACTCTTTTGCGGAGTAGGAATGCACATGTACACGTGCCACAACTAAACTTAAAAAAAAGAGAAAAAACTCATTGCGTCATTTGTTGTATTAAAAAAATATACCATTTGTACGCGTGTTCTTATTTTGGAACCTTATTCACTCAAAAGGTAACTTTTCCTGGCTGTTTATCATTTGGGGGAGGGGGGGGGATTGAAGGTTTGCTAGATGACCTATAACAGGTGTCTGCCCGATTATTATAAAATGAATCACGTGGGAATCCCTATAATCCTTCTGTGACTGTACAGTATAAGTACAGTACCCGGCAAAAGAAACGCAACTCATTCGCGCCCACCATTGTAAGTGATGATTCGTCTTTTTCAAATTGTTGTAAAATATGAACCATCTAAGGTACATCAACAAGGAAGACACCGTCTAAGTGATTTATGTTTATTTTTTGTCATTATGTTACGCTTTGGCGAATAATTCTAATTACATGATCATGTTAAGAAATGAATTTCCTCCACAACTGTCTTTACCTGGTTGAAAAATATGCATTTGTACGAATGTTGTAGCGTGTCGAAGTGACACGTTCGCCTGCAATCACGACTTGATGGACCCCTACCCTGTATAACACAGTTTATGAAAAGGTAAATAAAGAAAACGATTAAATAATATGCATTAATCGTACAGCCAGCAAAATATCCTCCACGAATCTGTCTTCCTTTTTTATGTACCTTGTCTGGTTCATATTCTACGACAATTTCAAAACGACGAAAAATCATTTGCAACTGTAGGCGCGAATGAATTGCGTTTCTTTCGCCGGGTACATGGGAGCTTGTGCGCAATGATTTCTGTCAACGAGTTTTTATCAATGCATTCTCCATCTAGCCAGCATTAAAGTCTCATCCATTTTTACTTAGCATTCCTTAGGGCCTATATCTTTAATACTTTAACCTACACACTGGCTTTTAAGAATTGTTCAATTTGTCGACGTAATTAGGTCAGGGTAACTCGTTCTTTATTGAATGAGTATTGTCATTTTCTAATACCCAGAATATACACCGAAAAGCCCAGGCTATTGGTATGGCGAGCCATGTGATATTGAAGACAGACGACGCTATTTAAGATGCTATATACGAACTTGCATTTACTTTCGTTGTGGGAGTCCTAATTAACCATACCCATTATTTGGCTATCAAGACACAAGTTGTTGTAAAAAGATGAGAAATTTGGTAAATCACGTAATATTAATTGGGAAAATGTGTGTTAGTATTTTTAGAAAGACAACTTGTCGGGGATCAGTGTTTGTAATTTTTGAGTTTCAAATATTAAGTAGAAAAATTGATTTGTAAATATAAGGAATATTTCCATTGTAAAGAGAAAATTTCCATGTTTCGTGAGTGTAATAAAAAGAAAAGAACAAAAGTACACGAAAATGTCTGTACACATTACTATGAAGTGTCACTTTCCTAAATAATCTTGACAATAAATAAGAAAAAAAAGAAAAAAAAGATGCTATTATGCAGGTCGGACCATTCGTGACACGTTCTCTCCTCAGACTAGTGATAATTATCGTTATGACAGGCGCAATAAAGCATTATGAGTGAGCTCGAAAAAAAACCACACACAAAAACCATACCCATTAAAGGCACAGTAAGCCTCCCGTAAACCATCACAGATACTGTCAGGCTTTTACACACAGTACAAACACCCTTCCATTTGAACGCTCACCAAACGGGAACATCCTAGGTGCCCTACGTAAAGAGCGAGCAATTTTCAAAGAATTTATTTTTGCGTGGTTTATCTTACCCCTGAGCCATCGTGAACCCGTGTGATCCAGTTTCCCTTTTTCACAATGCAGTCGTCAGTTTGTAATTTGAATGGGGCTCGCTGTGAGCTTATCTGCAATAGCACGTTATGTACCTCTGACTTTTCACGAAACAAACGAATGTGATTCATAAGAACTCTAGCGATGGCTTTTGACTGCCTATAAACCGCCGTCTGCTACGAAAATCACGACCTTGCGTGACCCTGCTTTCGGGCTTTTCAAACTTTCAAAACTTCGAATTGTACTGATCTTGTCTTGATGAAAAAAGAATTCTTTTATGATTTAAGAATGTTTGTGTAACAAGCTGAGAATTTATTATTTATATTTTAAAAGTTAGGTCTAGCGCCAAAACGCACCACGGTCCGAATCATTCTGCTAATCATCGCTCCACGTCTATCGCCAGTTGAAGGGAAGTAAATAATTTTTGACCTGAGTTCAGGATGGGTCCGATTGAGATGGAGACAATCCGAAAAATTATTTCTTTGAAAATTGCTCGCTCTTTACGTAGGGCACCTAGGATGTTCCCGTTCGGTGAGTGTTCAAATGGAAAGGTGTTTGTACTGTGTGTAAAAGCCTGACAGTATCTGTGATGGTTTACGGGAGGCTTACTGTCCGGGCGTGATTTCCGGTATCACAACAGCCGTCCAGCACCAAAACGAGGCGCCATTGTTGTAGAAGACCAAGTCCACGAAAATAAATTCTTTGAAAATTTCTCACGCTCGACAGAAAGCAGCCAGGATGTTCCCGTTCGGTGAGCGTTCAAATGGAAGTATGCTTGTACTGTATGTAGACGCTCGGGGAGCTCTGTGATGGTTTACGGGAGGCTTACTGTGCCTTTAACTGGAATAAGGGAGCGCATCCATTATCGTGAAATCGAGGCCATAAGAAGGATTCGCCATTCTGTACAAAAGATAGTTTAGTCCTTCTGCAGTATAAATGAAAGATTGGAGGTCATATCCGGCCGAAGGTCAAAGAAAGGATCATTAGTGAGGCTGGGACATCCCTCCATTCTGTAGCAAAGACACGTCGTCCATTCGTCAATAGAAATGAGAGATGAGAGGTGAGCACCAGCGGGGGAATTATTTGTGCAATATAGTACATTGCTCACTGCACATGGCGTGCTCACCTACTGTCCTGTGTCTTCATCAAGGATTGCCGCTTGTGTTGCCGGTAACTTAAATATAGATACCAGAACTTTCTAATGAGGAATCAACATTTTGCGTGTGCATGTGTGTGTGTGTGTGTGTGCGTGTGTGTGTGTGTGTGTGTGTGTGTGTGTGTGTGTGTGCTTGCGTACATGCGCGTGTGTGTGTGTGTGTGTGTGTGTGTGTGTGTGTGTGTGTGTGTGTGTGTGTGTGTGTGTGTGTGTACGGTACGTGTGTGTGCAGTTTTAATATTTTTGGCATTGTCTCACAATCTATTTCCTGTTTCTTGTAAATATCCTTGATCGCCAGTTGGTCGCTATCAGCGTGGATTCGATCACCACGTTCGGCAAAAAATGTGTTTCTCGGAGTCAACTTTGTGCAGACTCTCGTCTGTGTCCGAACACTCCCGTGTGCACATATATGCGCACGAAAAAGATCCCACATTCACAGCAAAAGTCGCAGGGCTTGGAAAACACGAAGACACGCATGCATCATCTCTCGTCTCTAATTATCATGATCGTATTTCGATACTTTGACGAGACAAACCCAATGCTGGTGTGTCGAAGAAGACAGCCACAGCGGGCTTGTTCGAATCAAAGTATCACAAGATAGCTTCAGCGTATTACCAATGTCCTAATATAGGCCAACTGGTCTAAGAGGACGTTAAACCCTAATAGTCAGTCAGTCTTGATCGACTTTACTTCACTAATATCATTCACAATATATCTAATCTTCTCTTCACTCGAATCTAAAATGTATTTACTAATCACGTTCTTGCACACCCTTTAATATTTTACACTGGCAAACGTATGCTCCCTTTTCAAGGGCTGATTGGGTTTCGTGAAAAAAAATAGGCCAGGTTTGTGCAATATTCCCCATGCGGCACGTGTTGCCTGGCGTAAATGGGACACTAGTTTGCATGACATCCTGGCGTCGGAGCGTGAAAAGCCAGTGAAAATAAACACAGGAACGGATATCTGTGTTTACATATATGCAAAACGGGTTTGGTTTTTGAAAGCGAGAGCTATAACTACCTAAATCCATTGAAAAAACAGACGGGTTGAAGAATAGAATATAAGGAATACCTCGGGGAATTGAAGCGCATTTAGTTACAGTGTAGTAATACATTCTCTAACTAACGAAGGTTGAGGACACACACACACACACGCACACACACACGCACACACACACGCACGCACGTACGCACGCACGCACGCACGCACGCACGCACACACACACACACACACACACACACACACACACACACACACACACACACGATAAAAATGAATAAAAACTAAAAAAAAGGGGTCTTAGGAATCAGCCAAACAGGGTAATATCCAGTATAAAATCCCTACCGCATGAATTTCCCCGGGGAAGGCTGAATAGGAAAGTTAAACTAAAAGTTACCCGTAACAACCTGCGGGTGTTGTCCGCATAACGACCTGTAACACGCACCGTTTTGTTGTTCAAACAAGGAGGGTTGCCATGCATACACCGTGCAAACAGCAGGTGCAACCATGCAAACAAACCCGACTCGACCAGGCGCGTGTTATCTTGTCTCGTTTGCACACTTTATTTAAAGCAGGTGAGACGAAAACACATTGAACTTTTTAAAGGAGTTGTAGGACACAAGAGGGGACACTATCCAATTCCCGAGAGAATTAAAAGTTTCTTCTGAAAAAAACAAAAAAAAACAAACACCTTTAGGTTGTCTAACCTCGGTCTTTTTTGAGTTCCTTCGCCTTTGTCTCCAAAGGTCTTTGCTGCAGCCGGCGAAAATAGCTCATTACACACCATTCTATATATATATATATATATCTATATATATATACGACTAGTGTCTGTCTGTGTGTCTGTCTGTCTGTGCGCGATGCGCGGCCAAGGTTCTCGATGGATCTGTTTCAAATTTGGTGATCATATTCAGGTACACCCTGGACACAACCTGGTCGATGAGATATTTCAACACGTGCTCTCAGCGCGCAGCGCGGAACCGATTTTGGTTCCACCTCAGCTATTTTGGTTCCACCTCAGCTTACCCGGGCCCCCATACCGACACACCATAGCCGCTACACCACATCACAACGCCAAAGTTCTCGGTGGTTCTTTTTCAAATTTGGACACCGTATTCAGCTACACCCCGGACACAATATCATCGATGAGATATTTCAACACGTGCTCTCAGCGCGCAGCGCTAAACTCATGTTCGTTTTTGTGTTCATTTCACCATTATAAGTAACTCTTCCTTATCTTCTCCAGTGTTTGGCGTTTATCTCCCTTCCTTCGTGTGGCTTTCCCGTTCAGTTGTAAGTTACTATTTATTTTTAGAATGTCACTGCGCTGTCCAGAACGCTTCCCTTGCACCCGTAAGTTGTTCTTACTGTCAAAGTGAAAAGGTCGAATCAATTTATAGCCACGCGAAAAATACACTCTCACCTATCTCTATATATTTATAGATACAGATATGCATATATATATACGACTTCTCTGTGTGTGTGTGTGTTTGTGTGTGTGTGTAGGCAAAAACCTATGTATTATAGAGTTCTGTTTGTGATGGGGTCTAGCGGCTTTTGTCTGTATGTATGTTCTGGCATGTGAGAAGCCACAGTAGATAATATAGGGCTAAGAAATAAGCTCTAAAATTCTCAATCCCGTTTGACAGGACTTCGCCTTTCAAAGGTGATTGTGGTGAACCGCCACGCTGTCTGTCTCACCCCAAATTCCCGTTTCTGAGAGTGACTATTTTTAGAATGTCACTGCGCTGTCCAGAACGCTTCCCTTGCACCCGTAAGTTGTTCTTACTGTCAAAGTGAAAAGGTCGAATCAATTTATAGCCACGCGAAAAATACACTCTCACCTATCTCTATATATTTATAGATACAGATATGCATATATATATACGGCTTCTCTGTGTGTGTGTTTGTGTGTGTGTGTGTGGGGGAAAAAACCTGTTGATTGTAGAGTTCTGTTTGTGATGGGGTCTAGCGGCTTTTGTCTGTCTGTATGTTCTGGCATTTGAGAAGCCACAACAGATAATATAGGGCTAAGAAATAAGCTCTAAAATTCTCAATCCCGTTTGACAGGACTTCGCTTGCAGAGGTGATTGTGATGAACCGCCACGCTGTCTGTCTCTGTCTCGCGATTCACCCCGGCGAAGCCGGGTATTCCTCTAGTATATATATATATATATATATATATATATATATATATATATATAAAAAAAGGTGTTGAAGTTAATGCAGCAAACAGAAGACAAGTTTTGTGAGATAAAATTGTTTTGTGTTTCTAACATCCAGCTACTACGAATGAATCTTAACTTTTCAATACTGGCAATAACTTACACTGGGAAGGACGGTCTTTTTCTTAGGTGTCTGTCACTGTATTTCTGGCAACACGTGCTGAACTACAACTTACACAGACGCTTCGGTAACTGTCCTTAGATAAGGCCTGAAACAGCAAAGTTCCAAAAACGAACTGGCAAACTGGCAAAAGTAAACAAAAAACAAAACTGCTTCATGAAAGGTCATACATTCATCAAAAACAAATGAAACCTAGCGATATGTTTTGTCTTCTTACAAAGTCATGGAGTGCGTGTATCTGTGTTTCGATACACAGACGTTCGGAGAAACACGAACGTCAAGTTCAAGTAAAACGACCCCTGACACACACATTTTGACCCGTGCACAAGACGTTGTATCAATAAACGAAGCACACAATTAATAAGAAACAATAATAAAAGCAAAGAAAATAGCAACAAGATATGCAAACATCTAACAAAGCCGAGCAAGCAGAATGACAGGTCTAATGAAAAACAAAGAGGTACTGAGTCGGAAACAAGATCGCGATTCTTTCCTTCGCTGCACGACGCAAATGTTCTGTGACCTTTGACCAAACGTAGCTTCCACATTCGATCACTCAGCTTAATATTTACAACAGAAAGCCGAGGGGGTGGAATACCGAGATGAACCTACAGAACTGTGCATCCTCAAACCTGACATATTCATCCCAACATTTAATGAACTCAAAAACACAGAAAGTTGCTTTCACACGCCAGCTTTGATTGCCAGCGGTTATCAAACCGGGACTCGTGTGGTTATCAGCACGGAACCCGTGTTTCAAAGCATGGCTCCCTGGGTTGATTGTGCACTTATTTTCTCACTACCAAAATGATGACAAAAACGATGTTTGGTGGTTTGTTGACAGACCAGCTTTTTTGTCGGTCCTCGGGGGGCATATCGACTTTTGTTTAATATTTATTGGCCTTGGTCAATAAATATGAAACAAAAGACGATATGCTCCCCCTCGGACCGACAAAAAAGCTGGTCTGTCAACAACCCATCAAACATCTTATAATGACCAATCTTCTTCAACAAGTGTTCTACTTCACAACTTTTCATCTAGCTTTCTTCTTTCAGGAACATGGATGTTGGTGTTTCCCGACGTAAGCCAAAGAAGATTGACATGTTTTATCGGTCTTTACTGGATCTTTCAAGAGGGTTTGATAGGTCTTAAATGAGTATTTAAGATTCTCTCCGTTTTCGTCTTCTATTTGTATTTGTTCAGTAGACATTTTGTTCATTTTCTATCTGTGTGTTAAGTCTTCGTCTTCTTCGTTCATGCGCTGAAACACCCACGTCCACTTATGTTTTTGCACAAGTGGGTTTTTACGTGTACGACGTATGACCGTTTTTTACCCGCCATTCAGGCAGCCATACGCCGCTTTCGGGAAAAGCATGCTGTGTATTTTCATGCTTCTATAACCCACCAAATTCTGATATGGATTACATGATCTGTTCCTTGCGCAAGTGGTCTTGTGCTTGCGTGTACACGCGAAGGGGGATAAGGCACTAGCAGGTCTGTACATAAGTTGACCTGGGAGATCGGACAAATGTCCACCCTTATCCCACCAGGCGCGGCCCGGATCCGAACCCGCAACCTTCCGCATAGGAGACCGACGTATCATCCACTGGGCCACTGCGCCCGTCGTGTGTTTCATGTTCATTTGTTTTCGTTGTGTATATTACTCACAGAAAGCAGTCGTTCGTAATGGAAGTTATCTAATGGGTGCTGTATGCATCCTTTAAACTTCTTCTTCTTCTTCTGCGTTCGTGGGGTGAAACTCCCCCGTACACTCGTGTTTTTGCACGAGTATGACCCTTTTTACCCCGCCATTTAGGCAGCCATACGCCGCTTTCGGGGGAAGCATGCTGGGTATATTCGTGTTTCTATAACCCACCGAACTCTGACATGGATTACATCCTTTAAACGTATTATATTTCCCGTCATCCACCAGCAAGGGGCATCATTACTGTGCTGTGTTGTGCACCAGTTAGCAGCTGCAACCACTACCGGCTCTCTGGGGCTTTTGTCGGGATATCAGCGGGAGCCGTGGTGTTTTCATCCTGTCAGCACTTGGTCTTTAATGGATTTCGCTGCGTTTACAAAGGATGTTGCAATCTAAGCTCCTGGGACAGTATTAGTCTGGAGTTTACGGATGCATCGGTATCTGTTTTTCTTGTTGAATATATGTCACGATCCTGTTGTGACTTGCAAACTGGACGTGCCTTTGTCACGTTGATGAGAGTTGCTGTATGAGTCAGACTGTTACATGTTCGTCTACCTCGAGAAAAAAAACCCACACACATCGCGTTCGAGAATTAAAACGGAACGAAGCAGTCACATATACAGAATTCAAAAGCCATACAGAAATATTAATCAGACGTTTTTATCATATTCTGCGTGCATTTGTGATAAATTTGATTCCATAAAAACAAACATACAAACAAACAAATAAACAAATCACCAAACAAACAAACAACCAAACAAACATAGAAGCAATTAAACCACCTTACCACTAAACAAACAAACAAACAAAAAACAAAACAACAAAATAAAAAACAAACAAGTCGCGTAAGGCGAAATTACTACATTTAGTCAATCTGTCGAACTCACAGAATAAAACTGACCGCACTGCATTTTTTTCTCTCACGAAGACAGTATATCATCGTCAGTCCCCCGCACGATGAAAACGCAATGACATTGACAAGCCACTATATCGCAATAGCGTTTGCGCTTAGCAGGATAGTGAGCTTTTTTGTATCTCTATTCCACTTAACCAACTGAGCTTGGTTTTAATCCAAACATAACATATCTATATGTTTTTGGAATCAGGAACTGATAAGGAAGACGATGAAATTGTTTGCAAATCGATTTCTGAAATTTTAATTTTTAATAGAATTTTTATATTTTTAATTTTGAGAGCTTGTTTTTTAATCCAAATATAACATTTGTATATATTTGTTTAATCAGAAAATAATGATAAATAAGATTTTTTTATCGATTGCTAAAACTTTGAATTTAATTGCAATTTTCACATTTTCAAAAACCAAACTCATCAACTAACTTTTAAGCTGCCAAGCTGAAATGCAATACCAAAGTTTGGGCTTTGTCGAAGATTACCTAACCAAAATGTCAAGCTATTCTATCGAAAACTGAGGGTGTGACAGTGCCGCCTCAACTTTCACAAAGAGCCGGATATGACGTCATCAAATACATGTATCGAAAAAATGAAAAACCTGTCTAGGGATATCATACCCAAGATATATCATGTGAAGTTTCATGAAAATCGGTCAAGTAGTTTTTTTGGAATCGCTCTACACATACACACACACGCACACACACACATACACTACGACCCTCGTCTCGATTCCCCGTCTATGTTAAAACATTTAGTAAAAACAACAACAAACAAACAAACAAACAAACAAACCACCAAACAAACAATCCACAAAACCACCAAACAAACAAACAAACAAACACACAAACAACAAACTCCACTCAGACGGGCATGGAAGACAGCCAGGTAAGAAAGACGCGCGCGCACACACACACACACACACAATTAAATAACAGGCAGAGCCAGACTGCCAAACGACCCAGCAAGCGGAAGGTGTAAAACCAACAAGGAAATGAGCCAACACGGCAAGCTATTGATTATACATGTTGCGAGGGAATGCAATCCACAAATTATTCTAGCTCCCTTTCGAGCCTCGACAGTTTTAGGTTAGTGGGGAGTGTATGAGAATGATGCATTGCTCTGTTAGTGTTACCACGTCACGCTATTTCTTGCGGCGTTAATATGCACGCATACTTGCCCCATGGGAGCTTAACAAGATACCAGAATGAGGATCTAGATGGAGACTGAGATGTAGTCTGAAAGAGTAAGAGTACTCTAAAACAGCGCTAACGTTGAATGTGAATGCTTGCACATTTGAACGCTAATTCTGAGGCATTCCTAATGTGTGATGACATCATTCCAAACGCCAAACCAAACTATTATAATTATAGCAGTAAGTGTGTGACAGTTTTTGATGTCCTCTTCGTGGTAAACAACGTCATGCTATTTCTCGCGGCCTCAAACACGCATGCTTGCTCCCTGAACTGTGACTGTAAGGATATGATAATGATGCCAGAATTAGGTTGCTGGTTGGTTGGTTGGTTGTTGATGTGTATTGTCTCGAGAACACAGGACGTCATCCGAGACCGATTCCGCGTCAGTCTTAATCTTGTTTTTGTTCTCGACCAACTCTGTTGATTTTTTTTTTTTTTTTTCGTCTTTCTTTTTCTTTTTTCTTTCTCCCTCTCTCTCCTGTTCACTTTCTCTTTCTATTTTTCCTCTTTTCTCTTTTCTTCTCTCTTTTCTTCTTTATGTATTTATTTTATTTTATTCTCTTTTTGCTTGTCTCTACGCTTGTTCCTTCTCCCAGTATGCACCCACGCCGCCCCGTCCCAGCACTCACTGCAACATCCACCCCTGAACTTCGTTCCGCCGCCAGACTTTTGTCGAATCAATGAGCCCCCAGTGTTGGTCAGACACCTGATAACTGATAACTATTTCCATTTAAGGCGTATCCCAGTAAATGGTAGAAGTTTCCTTAATACTCATATTCTTTTACAGTCGGTAATTAAAATCTTGTTAAAAACCTTAATATCTTTCAAAAAGTTATAACATTTTGTCGGGAGGTACGTCACGGAATAAGCCTTCAGAGTTTCTGTACAGAATTAGAGTCTGGAGGGAGACTGAGATGTAGCCTGAAGAGATTACACTGAAACAGAGCAAGCTAACAATGAAAATGTCTTCACTAGAAACACAAACAATAAAATTAGAGCATGTGAACATTTGAAGACTAATTCTTGGATTATCTTAATGTACGATGACATCCTTCCTAAGCCGGAAAAAGGGTTGAGAGAGAGAGAGAGAGAGAGAGAGAGAGAGAGAGAGAGAGAGAGAGAGAGAGAGAGAGAGAGAGAGAGAGAGAGAGAGAGAGAGAGAGAGAGAGAGAGAGAGAGAGAGAGAGAGAGAGAGAGAGAGAGAACTTTGAACTTTGAACTTTGAACTTTATTACAGGAAAGATAGCATTAGGTCCGTAGGACCTTTCTTACAGCTAGTCCTGATCTAAGCAAACAAAATGGTTATAATCGAAATGGGAATACATAGGAACAAACTTTTTATGATGAAACGCAGACACACGCAATAATAGTAATATAAGAATAAGATCATTCTTTACAGACATGTGATATACAGATATCACAATACGGGCAATACAACCATACATTATCAGAACACACACCAAGTTGACGCAAGACACACACATGCGCATTTCAGAAGGATAGAAGGCATACATACGTTTGAGCAACCAGGCACATCACATTAAAGTGATGTTTGAATGTATTTTTGCAGATGTGTTTTGAATGTTTTAAGGTTACTGATCGATTTTAAGCATGTAGGTAGGGAGTTCCAGACATAGGCTCCCGAGTATGAAAGACTAGTTTTAAATATGTCAATGCGTGGCTACGGGCAGGCCAGATTATGCTTGAAAGTGGACTACCGAGAAGGAGTTGATTGAAACAAGTGAGTTAGATATTCGGGTGCTTGGTCACGTAGGAGCTTGTGCATGAAAACTGATTTATTAAATAAAAGCTGTTGTTTAAGTTGAGGTATATTGAGGGCTGTCAGTTTTGCGTCAGTAGTTAGTGATGGGTCAGGCAGAATGAGTTTAGCTGACCTTCGATGACGAGAATTTATAGTTTTGAATAATGCATCACTACAGCCATCCCAGATGACAGAGGCATAATCAATGTGAGGTTTGATGTGGGCGTTGTAGAACATTTTTCGGGCGTCTAAAGTTATGACTGACTGAAGTTTTGAAAGTAGGAATAAATTTCTTGAAACGCGTTTACACAGATGTTCAATGTGGGAATGCCACCAAGCTTATCATCGATAATCACGCCTAGCAGTTTGTGTTCGCTAACCTTTTCTATAGAGTTTCCGTTGATGGTGAGATCTAGTGAGAGGGGGGACAACTGATGCTTCTGGCGCGTTGTAATTACAATTGATTTAGATTTCAGAGGGTTTAGGACCATGTTGTTTTCAGAGCACCATTGTGAGATGTCTCTAAGGGTGTGCTGAAGAGATTGTTGAATATTTTCAAGGCGTCTATTTTGTGTCCGTAGTGTTGTGTCATCAGCGAGCATGTGGCATTCTACTGAGTTGTCAGAGAAGTGAAGTGGAAGGTCATTAACGTAAATACAGAAAAGAATAGGACCTAAGACAGAGCCCTGGGGTACTCCATATAACACGGACTCCTCTCTTGAGTACGCACCATGTACATAGACTTGTTGCGATCGGTTTTCAAGGAAAGACTGAAAGAAAGACAGAGAGTCAGATCCATTGAGATATAGTGATAATTTGTTGAGGAGAATTTTATGATCAACGAGGTCAAAGGCCTTAGAAAAATCTAAGTATACGACCCCAGAGAGCTGGGAGGAATTTATGGCTGACAGACATTTGTCTGTCAAAAGCAAGAGCGCAGTAGAACATGAGTGGTTACTGCGGAAACCAGACTGCAAGGGGTGGAAAAGGGTCAAACGGTCCATGTATTTTGTGAGATTAATGTGAATATGTCTTTCAAGAAACTTTGATAGTACTGAGAGTAAGGAAATAGGGCGGTAGTTGCTAACATCAGAAGTGTTTTTGGATTTGGGGAGAGGAATAACTTAAGCTTTGTTTAGTGCTTGCGGAAAGGTATTGCGCTGTATGCAGAGATTGAAGATATATGTGAGAGAGTCAACTGTGTAAGGAAGGGAGAGTTGTAATAAGTGGTTGCTGATTTCATCAGGTCCTGAAGATTTTTTGTTCTGAAGTTGTGAAATCAGTCGTCCTAATTCGTGCACTGCAATGGGTGGGATTTGAAAGGGTGCTTTATTCGCCGTCTTTTGTTTCCAGTAGAGGGATAGATTGTCAGAGTTGTTGGGAGAGGCATTGTCAGGGTTGCTAAGAGAGGTAGCTACAGACGAAAAGTGAAAGAGAGAGAGAGAGAGAGAGAGAGAGAGAGAGAGAGAGAGAGAGAGAGAGAGAGAGAGACTTCATAGTGATATCTGAATAATCATATATCTACTGTATACTCACTAGCACTGCTTCACCACGCAGGTACGCTCCTTGTGCTCTGAGCTTGGGGAGCGAAATACCAGAATCAAGGTTAAGACTTAGACTTAAATGGTATTATTTGATTTAATCGAGTGTATGCTGACTAAGCATGGTGACCCCTTTTGACCGGCTGGAAACGTTTCAAAAGAATAAAAGCTTGGATCGAGAATTGAGCTTGACAATGTTCAGACAGTGGTGCTAACTGCTATTGATTGTAGAATCGTTGCGTCAACACACGTCCTCCTTTTACTCTCCTTTTAGAGGCGAAAAGCTGTTAGCCAGGATTAGGGTTTGAATCGAGACAGAGATTCTACAAAGTGATTTTACGAAATCGATTTTATATTCGTTGCGTCAACAAACACACTTCCCGCACTTTAACCGGATGAACTGATCGCCAGAGTTAGAACCTTGATCTAGACTATAGGATTCATGAGAGCGCAATGTGTTTTTAATCGATGGTATAGTCACTGCATAATTATGCTCCTCTCTTTAGACCTTTAAAACTATAGCTATAGATATAGAGTTATTTATGGAGGACATACTGATCAAACACCAGATATATATGTCCTTGTATTTATCATCCTTTGCAAGGAGAGCGTGACTTTGACCTTCCAGGTCCAGTCAAGGTCATATTAGTTCAATCACTGTTTGGATTTTTCTGCTGCAACTTTTGAGTTCACAAAAGCAAAATAGAATTTCGCGAGTAATAGATACAAAGTGATTCAGTGCCTACGCAGAAATACTTCATCCATCCATCGAGAAGCCTTCCTATATGAAATCGTTTTTGTCCCACCTTTAAGCCACCCTAATCCCCAAATAAAACGTGTTATCTAAGTAATGGATAATGTCCTGTACGTCTATAAGGGACAGCTTGGAAGATTAGGCATTGCCTAAAACCTTCATCCCCCTGTAATACAGTTTTGAATCTGAATCACAATATCTCTCTCACTCTCTCTATCGTTTCCCCCCCCCTCTCTCTCTCTCTCTCTCTCTCTCTCTCTCTCTCTCTCTCTCTCGCTCTTTCTCGCTGTCTATCTCTCTCGCTCTCTCTCTCACTCTCTCTCTCGCTCGCTTCCTCTCTCGATCTCTCAGCGCAGCATAAACACGCAAACTCTCTCTCTCTCTCTCTCTCTCTCTCTCTCTCTCTCTCTCTCTCTCTCTCTCTCTCTCTCTCTCTCTCTCTCTCTCTCTCCAAAACTTCAACATCTTTCACTGAGAGACGTAAACAGCCATTTCTGGCACAAACGCGTACAAATACGTCCTAACGAAGGTCGACATAATCGAAATGATGAATATTTTTCTGATACACGTTTTCTGCTTTACGCGAATATTCCATTTGCGGTCGCTTTGAAGTGGCGTGAGGGCAGAAAGATGCAAGCCGCGCGGTGAAAGAAAACTGAAGAGATGTTAGGGACAGCGGTCGATGAGCTGTAAAAACGGTGTTTGAAGACTAAATAAACGTTATTTTTCCACTTGTGTTCAGGGTTAGGAGGAGGTAAAAACATATCGCTTGAAAAACGAAACACGCAAAATAAGCCGGTTTGAGATGACTGTGTCATATTTGATGTTTTCTTTGTAAAGACAAAAACAAAACACACACAAAAACTGTATTTGTAGACACAAAAACAGATGGACAGGCGTGCAAACTCAAGAAAAACAGTCTGAAAGGCGTTATCACTGCCTGTCAGATAGCTTGTTTGTCTGTCACTGTATATGTTTCAAGCAAAAGCATCTGTCTGTGGCCGTTTGGTCGCTCATTTGGTACCGTACTGAACTTATGCTCATCGGGTCACAGGTTCGAATCTAACTTTATATAAGGACTCAGAGATGGTATCCACGCTCGTGTCACCGCCGTGGCGTGTAAAAGACTCCGGTCGTTCTGACAGAATGGCAGGTAGCTGTACGTCACACCTTAACATGCACACAGGATGATAATGCTGTTTTACGCCCTCACGGTAAAACCATTATTCGCATGCTCCCGGGTGTTTACCCGACTATAAAATTGATACGCAGGTTTATGCGTGTTTAGGTATAACCAGCCACCTGCACTTATGGCAGATTGACCGAGGTCTTTTACGCGAGTCCAGTACAACCTGACCTACCCCGCGGGCCCCGCATGCACACATCTGAGAAGCGAAACTCTTATTGCAGTTATCTTTCTACTTGAAGCAACCCGAATTTCTGCGCAATGGGATAAAAGAGTGATTTAAAAAAAAACCCAACTAAAATCGATTACCTGGCTATTGTCGATGTTGAATCAAATCTATTCGTACCAGGTAACTCAATAATTACAAAGTATAGATAGTTTCATCATGTACAAGAAATAACGACTACATGATGTTGCGAAAAATGCAATGAATATGTTGCTTAAAAGACGTTTCGTTTTGCAACGAAAGCAATATGATAACAATATTTATTATATCTTCTTCGATACGAAGAGTTGACGTAAGTATCAGCCAGTTTGTGTCGTCGTCGTCGTCATCGTCGTCGTCGTCTTTCGTTGATGTTGTTATTCTTCCTTTGTGTATGATTGAACAAATGAAACAAGGCAATACACTTTTCAGAGTGTAACTGTAAATAATACTGACATGGACAAGGGGAACATAGCAATTTCTCAACTGTCTGATATCCGCTAACTTCCATCCGCTCGAAAGAGTAGAACAAGGTTTGTTTGTTGGATGTTGACGTATCTTGTCTTTAGAACACGGGGGGTCATCCCAGACCGTTTCAGCATCGATCTTATTCCTGTTTTGTTCTCGATCAACTCTTTTGACATTCAAGGCGTATCACTGTCAAATATAGACGTTTCCTTAAAATTCAGATTATTTTACAGTCGGTAATTTGAATCTTGTCAACATTCTTAGTCTATTTCGGTAGGAAAAGGTGACATTCATAAAACGTTGAATAGAGGTTAAAGAAGAGAAGAGATGTTACTCCAGCAAACTCGCATACTTTAAAAAACAAAACAAGTCGCGTAAGGCGAAATTAATACATTTAGTCAAGCTGTCGAACTCACGGAATGAAACTGAACGCACTGCATTTTTCCACCAAGACAATACAGCTTCGTCAATCGCCGCGAGAAGGAAATCGCTCACCTCCCACGTGCATAAATAAATACCTGCGCCTTGAATATGTGCGCGATATAAATTGCATAAAAAATTTTTTTTAAAAATCCCTGCGCTTAGAACTGTACCCACGGAATACGCGCGATATAAGCCTCATATTGATTGATTGATTGAGTGCAAAACGCAGTGAAATAGACAAGCAAGAATAACGCGGTAGCGTATTGCACTAAGGAGGAAAACGCGCTTTTCTGTATTCTTTTTTTAAAAATTTTCTGAGCTTGTTTTAAATATCATATTATATACATATGTTTTTGGAATCAGGAAATGATAAAGGATAAGATGAAATCGTTTTCGGATCGATTTTTTAAATTCTAATCGTGGTACTAATTAACCTATTTTTGTTAATTGTGATCACATCTTAAAAGTAAACATGACCTATGTATATATTTTCTGATTCAGAATTTGATAAAAAATATGATGCAATCAATTTTGAATCTCTTTGCACAAATTTGATTTTAATGACAACTTTAATGAGCAAACTCATTAACTAATTTTTAAGCCTCCCAGCTGAAATGCAATACCAAAGTCCGGGCTTCGTCGAAGATTACTTGACCAAAATTTCAACCAATTTGGTTGAAAAATGAGGGCGTGACAGTGCCGCCTCAAGTTCCACTAAATGCCAGATATGACGTCATCGAAGACATTTATCCGAGAGAAAACAAATGGTCTGGGGATATCATACCCAGGAACTCTCATGTAAATTTTCGAAAAGATCGGTCCAGTAGTTTACTCTGAATCGCTCTACACACACACACCCACGCACAGACAGACACACACACACACACACACAGACACACATACACCACGACCCTCGTCTCGATTCCCCCTCTATGTTAAAACATTTAGTCAAAATTTGACTAAATGTAAAAAGAGAACAAAAAGATCGCTATGACCACTAATCTCGACACCTTAGTAAACTATTTTCGAAAAAGCTTCGACAAAGGCTATAAACAGACTTCAAAGTACACCACCTCCACTTTCCAAAGAGACTATATATATAAAGTTCGCCTACAGAACAGAGCACAGCGGAAAAGTTTGAAACGCTAAGCCGTACAATCAAAGGATTACGCGATTCAAAGAACTCACTACTGAAAAAGACGGAGCGATTTCAGACATCAGAAGGACCGTTCGTCGAGTCATTGATTACTGCCCCAAATGTCCCCAAACTGGTCTTTGGTGTACGCAAAGTAATCGGCAATAAAGCCGACATCAATTATTTCAGTTGAATGAACTTTCTGTAAAGATGTTACTTCTCTCGGGGGTGCAAGAAAAGGATTCATATTAGTTTTTTTTATTGCTGTTCTCATCACAGCGGAATTGGTATACTGTTAACAGTCGAATTGCTTTCAGTGAGTGTTATAATGATAGGAAACAAGTCGCGTAAGGCGAAAATACAACATTTAGTCAAGCTCAGTCGAACTCACAGAATGAAACTGAACGCATTGCATTTTTTCCGCAAGACCTTACGTAGCATCGTCTGTCCAACGCTCGTGGCAAAGGCAGTGAAATTAACAATCCAGAAAAGCGCGGTAGCGGTTGCGCTGAGGAGGATAGCACGCTTTTCTATATCTCTATTCTTTTTAACTTTCTGAACGTGTTTATAATCCAAACATATCATATCTATATTTTTTTGGAATCAGGAACGGACAAGGAATAATATGAAATTGTTTTTTTAAATCGATTTCGGAAATTTCATTTTAATCATAATTTTTATATTTTTAATTTTCAGAGCTTGTTTTTAATCCGAATATAACATATTTATATGTTTTTGGAATCAGAAAATGATGAAAAATATGATAAACGTAATTTTGGATCGTTTGATAAAAAAATAATTTTAATTACAATATTCAGATTTTTAATGACCAAAGTCATTAATTTATTTTTAAGCCTCCAAGCTGAAATGCAATACCAAAGTCCGGCCTTTGTCGAAGATTGCTTGGCCAAAATTTCAATCAATTTGATTGAAAAATGAGGGTGTGACAGTGCCGCCTCAACTTTTACAAAATGCCGGATATGACGTCATCAAAGACATTTATCGAAAAAAATAAAAAATAGTCTGGGGATATCATACCCAGAAACTCTCATGAAAACATTCATAAAGATCGGTCCAGTAGTTTACTCTGAATCGCTCTACACACACACACACACACACACACACACACACACACACACACACACACACACACACACACACACACACACACACACACACATACACACACACACACACACACACACACACACACATACACCACGACCCTCGTCTCGATTCCAACGGGGGTGGGGTGGGGGGGTTGGGAAAGGAGGGGGTTGTGCATTTTGACCTTGTTCTACTTATCGGCCTTTGCTTTTTTGTCTTCATACGTTTAGGTTTATTGTGTTTTGTTTGGTCTTATTACATGTTCGTTTTTTGAGGGAGTTGAATGGTCGGTGTCAGCAAACGATGTTAGCGCCGCCGCCAACGACGACAATTATGGTGGTAATAACATTGACATTATTTAGCGGCTGTTACTTGAGTCAGTGTTACGACCGTACCAAAACCATATTGCTTAGAACAAAAAATACCTTCTCCCGCGGTGCATATATTCATCACAAAAGCAAGTGGGATCTTTACCGCAAAACATGGGGCAATCGAGGTGTCAAACTCAACTGAAAACACACACAAATCATTCCCCGCAGAAACGCAGTCCTCTGTTCGCAAAACAAGCTAAATCATTCAGGACCTTACACAGTAAAATTGATTTAACCGTCACAAACAAATGTATGAACAAAAGAATAGAGAAACATACAATGACGGAAAAAAAACCGAGAACACTGTCTTGGACACACAAAAAACCACAGCCACACACACACACACACACACACACACACACACACAGACACACACACACACACACACACGGACACACACACACACAAACACACACACCACACACACACACACACACACACACAGTAAACTTATTTTTAGAAGACGAAGTTCAAGTTCGTCTTGGCAAATTTGTTACGGATTGTTTTAGCATTGTATAATGCATTATTTGTTGTTTGTTGTGTCAATAACTTTACTGGTTCATGACAATAAACATTATTCTATTCTATTCTATTCTATTCACACACACACACACACACACGACACACACAAACACACACACACACACACACACACACACACACATACACACACACACTGCACACACACACACACACACACACACACACACACACACACACACACACACACACACACACGCACGCACATCACGACACAAAAACCGTAACTAGCACTGAAACCAGCAACACCATGCAGCACAATGTCAACAAAAAGAAACGCGACACTGATTGTAGTTTAGTGGGCACAACTTGATAGCATTCACGCTGTTATAAATGCGCCTGGTGCAATATTCATTCACACACAACCTGGGCGTTTGACGCACAGTTGAAAATGAGCAATAAATGAGTAATGTATTAAAGGCACACTCTTTCCCGCGAAAACTGTTATGCTCACAATATCAGATCTGCTCACAATATCAGATCTGCCGAGGCTTTTTCATGGGATATGGCCATCCTGACCTCAGGTCAAAATGAGTTCGGCTCATTCTCTCCCTGACAGGATGCCGTGAGTTTCCTTGTCTGGCAAGGAAACCTATTTTTTGTTTACATATTTAGAGCTTTTTGTAATGTATTATTGATATAAACAGATTCGCGATCGAATGATTTTTCATGGTGTTTTGTAATTTTTAAATTACAAAGGAATTGATATGTGTAAGACAGTTTCAAGCAAGCTATTTTTCGCAGCTGTATTTACTGTGTAAACAACTCTAAATATGGCAAAAGTGTCACGTGATAATCACCGTTTGGTTTCGGCGCTCACTGTAGTAGACGATTTTTTCTGTAACCAGTTGACAGTGATGAAACCATATATTACCGTCTCCTTCCGGCAGCAGTCCCAAAATTTCGACTTGTTTTTACCTTAGAACGATTTCTTTATCATAACTGTGAAGAACAGAACGGAGATCACTGTCGAAGTCGGCCAATCTGCAATCATTTTCGTCTCGCGAACACTGATCTCAAATTTACATCAGTGCTCGCGAAAAACATATGGGAGATAACTCAGTATTCTTATTTTGATAGATTCGCGTAGGACTGTAGCGTCCGGTCAGAGAGATAACTGGCGATAGCCGTTGAGCGATGAATGATCATAATGGGGATATGGCTACCACCCCCATACCCCCTCCCTCTTAGACACATACAAATTCAACAGCGACGAAGGGTTGTCAACTGTTCTGTTCACAGCTTCTCTTTCAACATATTCATATACAAAGCATATTTACCGACGTAATATAATTATTGCTTTTTCACCATCATGTCAACTAGGCTTTACCGGCAACGACCCCGAAAAACACACGCGCACGCACACACACACACACACACACACACACACACACACACACACACACACACACACACACAATGTTAGGAAACGCTGCCGTTGCTGAACTTTGGTTCAGTTTTGTGTGTTGCATGTAGATGACTTATTTGTACTTTGTGGGAAAGTACCGATATTATATTTTTTAAACACAATATTTGTTTGGACGAGAATGCAGGTGAACTTTCTAGTCCTGTCAAAACAAGTTGTTTACCGCGTTGTTTTGAGTCGTGGGTTCGTGGCGTTCGCTCGGATTAAGTGCGTCGGCACTTTTGATGTACGTCACAGAGAATGTCACTATTCTAGTCCATGGACAGTTCATCTAATTTTAGTTGTATCATGTTCGGTCTGGAATATTCTCGAGATTGAGTATTTACTTTTTAGGCCAGCGTGATTTGTATGTTAAAAGGCTTCTACTTTGAGTTCTGCTACGATGTGCAGTTGTATGTATGGAATGCTAAATAAATCCTCGAACTCAATTTGACGTGCCTGTTTATGTGTATTTGTGAATGCCAACATGTTATTTACGCGTTCTTTTAAATATGGCGTCTGAAATATTGTTCGTAGTCGGTTGACAGTAATTGTTTCACGGGAGAGTGGCTGGTTGAGGTAATTATAGGTTTATTCAATGTTCTTGCTGTGAGCCGCTCATGCAATGTTACGTCCCGTTTAATGACGCAAGTGGTCCGCAATAACTCTCGCTTGACAAATACAATCTTAATTAATAGGATTGGCAAAAGAGCATTATTACATCATCACAGACAAACAAGGCATGCACGAATATTAGGGATCACTGCGTTACGACCCCCCCCCCCCCCTTCACACTCACACACACACACATACGCACACACGAACGCACGCACGCACACACGAGCGCACGTACACACACACACACACACACACACACACAAACACACACGCGCGCGCGCGCGCACATTATGATGGAGAGAGAGGGTAAGCCACCAGCAAAAAAAAAAGCAACTGTAAACGTACAAACACCAAATGTCTCCACGACAATTGCGCATGCGTGGAATCCTTCAACCGCCTGGAGCACTTCCTGTGACCCGTAATTATCTCCCTTCGGTTCTCGTTACCTTCCTTTGCTGCAGAGTTACGATCGTGCTTTGCATTTCCGCTTTGTTACAAGAGAAATATCATGTTAGAATTGAATGTCCATTTCATGAATAATGATAATAATCGAAGCCTCGCATTCATGTGAAAAAAGAAACAAAAAGAGATGAAGAAAACTGGAAGCTTTCGGAGAAGCTTCCGGAGGAGAATGCAGGCCTCTCAGAAAAAGAAGAATTCGTTCTCATCGAACTCTCCTATATTAGAATAACTTAGATGAGCAGGTCGTTTGAAACGTCTGTTCTGTACACTTTCCGGACATATTTTGAGGTGTGTGTGTGTGTGTGTGTGTGTGTGTGTGTGTGTGTGTGTGTGTGTGTGTATGTGTGTGTGTGTATGTGTGTGTGTGTGTGTGTGTGTGTGTGTGTATGTGGATGCTGGCCCGCACGATCCATGTTCGCGTGAAGAGAGAAGCGACGAGAAGAGATGGTGAGGAAGGGAGGGAGCCAAAACGGAACGTAAAGGAAAGAAAATGAGTGAGAGAGATAGAGAGACAGAGAATGTAACTGGGACAAAGACAGAGAGACACACACACAGACAGAGAAAGAGATCGAGAGACAGGCAAACAGACATACACACAGACAAAGTGAGAGAGAGAGAGAGAGAGAGAGACAGACAGACAGACAGACAGACAGACAGACATACAGACAGACAGACAGATAGACAGAGACAGACAGACAGACAAACAGACAGACAGACGAACAGACAGACACACAGACAGACACACAGTCTAACAGACTAACAGAGGCAGAGACGGAGTCAGATATACAAAAAAAAGCATGCGCGTTCGTTAGTTAATTGTCAATAGATCTACCCAGTATTTGAAAAAAAAATATCAGACAAACAAAAATTAATAAGAAAACACGAAAGAAATCGTCATGACCACAAGTGACCCTTCCGCCCACTGAGTCCCTTTGCTCCATCGTCAATAGCGATGCATGGTTAGAGGCTATTATAATAAAGTTGCTATTTTGGAAACAATAATACCACGCTTGTGTGAGCGCGGAGGACGCTAACACGCTTAAACTGTTCAGAATCGTCTTCTATCTAGATCTCACCCGGCTCCCAACATCCCCCACACCCAGCTTCTAACACCCCTCCCTCCCCCAGCTCCTTTATCTTTGCCTAACAGCCTCCTCCTCCTCCTCCTCCTCTTTCTCCTCCTTCACTCTCATCTTCGCCGTTCTGCTCATTTCGGCAAAGTATTTGATGCAAGCATTGGTAGTAACAGTAGAGGAATGGGTGGACATATAAACCAATATCGCTAAACAAATTAGGCTTTCATTTGATTACTTGTCGGTCACATCACTCCCCCCCCCCCTCTCTGTCTCTCTCTTTCTGTGTCTCTCTCTCCCCCCTCTCTCTCTCTCCCTCTGTCTTGACATTGGTAATACATGTTTACAATACAAACTCTCTCTCACTCTCAGTCTCTTTCATTCTCTCTCTCTCTCTCTCATTCTCTCTCTGTCTCTCTCTCTCTCTCCCCCCCCCTCTCTCTCTCTCTCATTCTCTCTCTCTCTCATTCTCTCTCTCTCTCTTTCATTCTCTCTCTCTCTCATTCTCTCTCTCTCTGTCTTTCTCTCTCCCCCCTCTCTCCCCCCTTCTCTCTCTCTCTCTCTCTCTCTCTCTCTCTCTCTCTCTCTCTCTCTCTCTCTCCTCGCTCTCCCTCAATCTCTCTCTCCCCAATCCCCACCCTAATACTCCTAATCGCATCGAACTCTTGGAGTTGAATCAACCATTTCGGCACACACCGCCTCTCCCACATTTCCTTACCCAAGCTTTTGCGTCCGAGTTCAGGACAATGGAAAGCAGGGGGCAACAACCGGAGTGTTCGGGAGTAGTCTCCTCTTGATATAGTCCTCTGGCAAATGAGATCATTGCCATTTGTTACACTTCCCCACTGTACGAACAGCGTTGTATTGTCGAGCGGAGAGCATGAGGCTTACCTCACAGTGGAACTCCCTTCAAACCCCCCCCCCCCCCCCCCCCCCCCCGAGTTAAGAAGACCTCCGTCTGTTACAGACCTTACTCTTCTTAAGACCTTGTTGTTTTTCTGTTCAAACTCTCTGTAAACTGACATCCATTTTTCAGAATCATTGCCAGACTCCTTAAAACCAGACTTTCTCAGATTTAATTTGTGTTTTTGTTGGTGTTCCTATCTTCTCCTTCTACTTCTTCTTCTTCTTCTTCTTCTTCTTCTTCTTCTTCTTCTTCTTCTTCTTCTTCTTCTTTTTCTTCTTCTTCTTCTTCTTCTTCTTCTTCTTCTTCTTCTTCTTCTTCTTCTTCTTCTTCTTCTTCTTCTTCTTCTTCTTTTTCTTCTTCTTCTTTGCCAATGGTCTTTGCTTCTTCCTCGTTCTCTTCGCCAGAAGTCTGCTCCTGTGGCTCGTACGAATGTCGCCGTCCTTTTTAGAACCGCCAGGTTCTCAACACAGCTTCTCGTGCAGGTGGGTTTCGTCAGGCCATGCTTTGTGTCGCGATTTTAAACGGGGGTTCCACTATATATACCTTCGTTCCCGCGTAAAGCACCACCGCAAATCTGTCCAGACTTCCATTTGGACACATACCAAAACTCAACAGCCTACCTGTTGACTGTACAGAGCAGACATTTTGTTTGTTTCTGAATGGGTTTTGCAAATCGACGTAGACGTCATTTTCGAAATAAATGCAACAGCAACCAAAACTCGACGCGCTGCACAGACAGACGCCTACAGCTGGAGATTATTCGTTTTGTGCACAAGTGGAAGGATACTTTTGCTGTGGGTCTTCTTCTTCTTCGGCGTTCGACGGTTGTGTCACTCACAGTCTTACGCCTGCTGATCTTATGCAATTGCAAGTTCGGCGCAGGTCTTCCACAGTTCCGCACAGTTTAGAACTGGAGTTGTGCTCTCTGGCCAGGTCTTGTCACGCAGGAGGTCAAGGAGAGGGCACGATTGTAGAACGTGATCCGGAGTCTCTTCATCCTCGCCACGGTCACACGGGAGAGCTGTGGGTGCAACGCCAATCCTTTTGAGGTGTGTCTTCAGACCGCTTGTTGTGGGTCAAACCTTGAACGGATCTATTGTGATTTGCAAATGAGAGAGATAGAGAAAGAGCGTGGTTGTGCGTGCGCATGAATAGGAAAGAGGGAAAAGGCAGTGAAACAGAGAAAATGTAATGCATTGCACAACTCTCCAATTAAGATAATGCCGCTGAAAAAAGGAATACCGCTGACAAGGACATTTTGGATTCAAGCTTTCCAGTTGATGCGATATCAATGACATTGTGTGTGGGATCGTGCTAATGGACCGGAACAGGTACATGCATGATGATCAAAAGTCGCATCATTAATAAGCTACAGTTGGACACACACACACACACACACACACACACACACACACACACACACACACACACACACACACACACACACACACACACACGCTATAGATCACGCACGCAAACAAGCACACGTCGAACGTACACACATGATACGCAGACACAAGCACGCATATTATATATACTAGATGATTACCCGCTTCACCGGGTATCGGCTTCGCCGGGAAGAAGTAGAGCCGGCGAAGTAGAGGAATACCCGGCTTCGCCGGGATGAAAGCGTTGTGGACAGTGACCTTCTAAAAATAGTAACGGGAATATGGATTGACGCCACACGAAGGAAGGGAGATAAACGCAAAACACTGGAGAAGATAAGGAAGAGTTACTGGGAATGGATCTGGGACGATGAACAGAAAAACCAAAATCGGTTCAGCGCTGCGCGCTGAGAGCACGTGCTGAACATTCTCATCGACCAGGTTGTGTCCGGGGTCTACCTGAATAATTATGCCCACCAAATTTGAAGCAGATCGATCGAGAACTTTGGCCGTGCATCGCGAACACACACACACACACACACACACACACACACACACACACACACACACACACACACACACACACACACACACACACACACACGACACAAGTCGTATATATGTATAGGTTACAACACGAGTGGTTTTTTATATGGCTTGTATTTCAGTCAAGACCCAGCGGATGAATATCATCGGGAGACACGAGCCTCTGGCGAGTGGCTCTCGATTGATATTCCCGCTGGGTCTTGACTGAAATACAAGCCATATAAAAAACCACGAGTGTTGTAATCTGTATATCCCATTCTACCATCAAACACAAAGTGTAGACTACTAGCGGCACTGTTGCGATCTGTGCAGGGTAAAACTGTTGCCAGCGAGACTTAGCCCTTTTGCAACCTTAAACTAAGTGACCGTCGCTGAAAAAATAAAACGAATGAGTGCATCGATAAGTACGCGGTAACACTACTTTCAGACCATTTAAAAGCTTTAAGTAAAGGTTCATAAGTTGCAAGAAAGTAATGAAGTCGAATAGAAATTAATTTAGTTGAAGCGCACAATTCTTTTGTTTTGCGTTTCAGGTCGACAGAACGGGCGAAACGGGGTTGGGACCCATTTGGCTTACTCGATTCAGAATTGATTCCACGTTGTTTTTCTCGAACGTGTGTAATTAGGCTTATTGACAGAGAAGCAAATTTTAGGGAACAAATATGTAGGTTTAGATTTAACCATTTGCTCCCTATTTGAAATGTATCTACGTGATAAACTGTTTTGCGAGTGTGTTTGCATGGATGAACTTAAACTGGTATGGGTGTGAAGAAAACGCGACCGACACGTCTGTCACCGCCGATTGATTGCATTTTGAAGGAATATGACTGGATTACGGAAAAATATGTGGACTTACTGCAGAGCCAGGCAAAAGAGTAGACTTGCTCGCAAAACACGTGAAACAGCCGATGTTTGATAGCTGAAGGCGCACACCAAAACACACTACCGACAGATTCTCAAAAGTCGTCTGCTAACGATGCAAGGGGAGGGTACTCGTGTTTTTGTTTTGGTTCGCTAGCATCTGGTTATCTTGTAAGTTGAATGTTCGTTTTTTTCGACCTGCATTGCTTTCATAATGAAAGAAACTTTTGCTTATTGCATCTCATACATCAGATCAGTTCTGAGATTCGTTTTTGCGTGCAACTGATATGGTTTTCTGAGCCGTGCAATACGATTTTAGAACTTCATACAAATGTGTCACATTGTTCGGCGCGAGGTCAAAGGTCGGGAGGAAAGTAGTCCTTTGCCCAAATCGGAATCTGCACTATCATATATTTTTTGGAGTCCATGATGTATTTATTGAGCTATAAAAATACAACATATATACCCATACTGAAGTAACAGAGACAAAGAAGGGAGGTCATGGGATATATATATATATATATATATATATATATATATATATATATATATATATATATATATATATATATATATATATAGATAAGCAGCCAAACACACACGTACGCACACATGCTTGCGTTTTCAAAACCTGTTTTTACAGATCAGAAATATTACCTGATGTTTGTGCAGTGTCTTTATTTATGACACGCAGCGGCATCGTAATTGACGCGATTTCTAGATTTAAGCGAACGGGCTTTTTCACGCATAATAATAATAATAAATGAGCATTTATATAGCGCAACATCATAACTTTACAATTATGCTCTTTGCGCTTGACACATTTAAAATTAAATTAAAACACAGTTATACAAGCATTTACATCTACATTCATAGTCAACAACGCTTAATTAAAGGCATACACCATCAAACATTCATTACAAAAAATTCTTCCACAAACTAAGTAATAAAAACATGAATAAAATAGGTAGTGAATGGATAATAGATAACAGGACACACACTAAGTACCCATTTTACGCTGGAATATAAAATTATTGGTGTGCAAACAAACCTCTGTGTTTCTCACTTTTTTCTTTTTTGTATAGGTCTTTGTCTCTAATCCTCTGTCTGTCTGTCTGACATGGCTGTCTCTCACTCATCCCCCACCGGTCTCTGCTCTGTCTCTCTCTCTATGTCTAGGCCTGTCTGTCTGTCTGTCTGTCTGTCTGTGTCTGTGTGTCTCTCTCTCTTAGATACAGATGGCTTTCGTACTTGACTATAGATGTGTATTTTTTCCTTGTCCGCCTTGGAAAGGATCTTTAATACATGTTCGAATGGTGTACTCACTCTCTCTGTCTTCCTTTCTCCCTCTCTGTCTCATTCTTTCTCCCTCTCTGTCTTCCTTTCTCCCTCTCTGTCTCAGTCTGTCTCCCTCTCCTACTCTCTCTCTCTCTCTCTCTCTCTCTCTCTCTCTTTGTCTCAGTCACTGTGCCTCTGTCTCTGTGTCTCTTTCTCTGTCTATGTCTCTGTCTCTTATCCTCTCTCTCTCTCTCTCTCTACCCTTCTCGTTTACATACACTCATTAAACCACCCCCATTCTCCCCCGGCTCACTTAGATGATATGACAAAGGGTTTGAACATGTTTATGAAACTTTGTTCAGAATTTGTGCATGCAAGCGAGAGACTCGCGTGGGGGTGGGGGGTTCGGGGTGGGGGTGGGGTTAGGGGGGTCATCCATAGAGCCTGTTTTGTCTGTTTGGGGGTCCTTCAGAGCGCAGTGAATAATTGAGGCGGTAAATGCCGTTGCCTGTAGCAACACTATAAAGAAAGGAAATGAGTCTGCGGTTTCACGGCGCATGTCATGACAGGACCGGGCTAAATGAGTTTCCTGCACGTGAGTGGTGTATTTCACGGACTGCGGGACTGCTCTCGTTTCTCTCCCTGACATGCAAGTGGTGAAGTTTTCCTTTCACGGTGCGCCTTGTTACACTCTAATGAATGGCTTCGGGAAATAGAGAGACTTCACAGCACGCCGCTTGCTTATACTATGACTTCGGATTAGGATTATATGGGTGCTATGAAGGTTTCCGAGTCACGGCGTGCATACTGCTTGCCTAAAATAGGACTGCGGATTTAGATTGTGTGGGTCTTTTTTTTTTCTCCTCCTTAAAAATGCGACGAAGATTTGTTAAATCGATAACGAAGTCTGGTTGATTTATTATGAATTGTGTGAAGTACTAGTTATGAATTTTGTCAAGTAGTTGTGATTTGCGGACTGCTTCTAGTCTAGCCTACATTGTATTCATTCGTTTCCCCGCTTCCTTGACTTTTTCTTTAAGCGTAAAGGCTTGTAGCAATCTGCTATTTCACTGAATGTGAGCTGTTGTTCCGTTCTGTAAATGTTATTTCAAATCTTCCACTCGAAGGCTCCTCGGCAAAAATCAAGAAAACATAACTGCTCGTCAAAACTTTCAAACTTCTGCTGCACTTGTCAATGTTTTTTTCAAACACTCCAACCACATAAACATAAACTGCTATTTTGAGCACTCGGTTCTGAGCACTCGCGCCACACAAGCAAACTTTCCTTACTAAGTTGAAGAGTCGACCAATCAGGCCTTGCTTTCCTTGCAGTATGGCTCCCGCACAAAGCCAAAAGTCAACAAAACAAGGGAAAGTTTCTAACTTTTCTCCCTCATCTCCGGAATAAACATGGAAATGGGCAATTATGCTTCTTCTCTTTTTTTTTCATCTGCAAACACTGACACTTCCCGCTTCTCCACCAAAGTAGGATGTCGCTGTGTTTGAAAGGAGGAGAGGCAGCTATTGACGTGTCTCTCTGACGTCAATTGTTTGTCGTGACGGCGCACCTTCAGCGCTCTAATGACGTCACCCTGCATGTCTGCGCATAGTCTATCACGTAATCGCTGGTGGGGAGATCAAAAAGGGAGGGAGCTTTTGCAAACACGGTGTGGCTAAAACACGTAACTGCTGAAAATATCGACTCTGCCTTTAGCACACTTCTCGCTAAAGCTGCACAAAAATGCTCAGGATTTGGGGGCGAGTGAGATAAATCCAAGTCTTGTTAAAAGGGGAATGACAGGCGGCGTGTGTGTGTGTGTGCGTGCGTGTGTGTGTGTGTGCGTGTGTGTGTGTGTGTGCGTGTGTGCGTGCGCGCGTGTGTGTGCGTGTGTGTGTGTGTGTGCGTACGTACGTGTGAGTGTTTGTGTGTGTGTGTGTGTGTGTGTGTGTGTGTGTGTGTGTGTGTGTGTGTGTGTGTGTGACACACACACACACACACACACACATATATATATATGACTAAGTGCCAAAAGGTGCGCACGAAAAGCGGACAAAGGGGCTAAAAAATAAAAGTTGACAAACACGACTGATTTTGTGATTTTTGTTAAGACAACAGATGCTGGAACCCAATTACGAAAAGAAAAGATAAATTTACCCAAATGATTTTACAAATAACGATAATTTTGTTCGTTATATCATTCAAAACGGCACTGAGTCATAGCATTAAGGTTATCTCGCACGTTTTTAAAGCTAGGGCTTTGAAACTTGGCACACAACCAAAGTATAATGACCTCCAGGTATGGTGCACATCACATTAAACAACATTGAATTTCAAGGTCACAGCGAGGTTAAATTTCCTTTGCAAACTGGAAAATTGTCGTTGTCACGTCTTACATGTTTTAATACTAGATCAGTTAGACTTTACATACTTCACATACTTTCAGCATTTTTATAAAACCTCATTAAAAGTGACCTGCTGGTTAATCTTTGTCAAAGTTCAAGGTCACAGCGGGGTTACATCTGGTCCAAATGTGGAATATTTTCAATTTATTCAGCGCGTTTATAGCACGAGCTTTGAAAATACACACAGTTCTAGTGTATAATGTTCACACACGATTAAAGTCTGGTTGAAAAAGTCAAGGTCACAGCAGGGTCGCGTTGAGGTCAAACATATACATTTTTCAATGAGGTTTTCTCATATGTTTTTGAAGCTAGGGCCTTGAAACTTGGCACACTACGCAAGTTAAATTAAACCTCATCAAATTCCAAGGTCACAGTGAGGTTAAAGATCCTTTAAGGATATTTTCTAAAAAAGGTGACCGCCTGGTTAATGTTTGTCAAATTTCAAGGTCACAGCAGTGCCATCTGGCTTAAACTTTGAAAAATTGTCAATTTCTTCAACTAGTTTTATAGTGTTTGAAGTCATTCACACATGATGAAAGTCTGGTTGATAAAATCAAACGTCAAGGTCGCAGCGGGGTCGCATTGAAGTCAGACACATACAATTGTCATTTTCACGAACGCCTTTTAAGCAACACCTTTGAAACTTCACACATTCCAAAGTTTTGATGTTGTTTGGTTATAATCAAAGTGTGGTCAATTTCCATGATTGAGAGCATTCAGAGGGGTCAAGTTGAGGTCACACAAAAAGTGATAATCTTTATAAGACTCACGTTTGCTGCTATTGCTCACTTGACATTGGTGAAAGTGCTTATTTTATAATTGTTGATCTTGATGTTTTGACCAATTAATATTACCAGGATCAACCATACCAGATTTCAAAGTCCAGAAGTTGTCAAACCTCAAACCTGTTGGAAGTTTCAAAGATTTAAGCATCAACAAATTTCTATTTGATTTGACCTTAAATAACAGATTTGACCTTAAATCTTAAAACAGATCAACCAGACTTTGGTTTTATATAAATTGAAGTTCAATACAATTTCCTTTTTTTTTTACCCACACGAGACCCTGCTATGACCTTCACATTTCTCAAGGATCAACCTTGAATTCTCCATGTTGAACAATCATTAAGCAAAAGCGTTGTTTGAAGTTTGAAGGTTCTAGCTTCAAAAATCTCTGAAAAAATATGTTTCATCCGTTTTCTGAACCACATGTGACCCAGCCGTGACCTTGAAATCTGACAAGGGTCAACAAGACTTTTACCATGCATGGGGGCGATTAAACCCCAAATGTGTGTGAAGTTTCAAAGTTTCAACTTAAAAAACGTCTGAGAAAAATATACATTTTCCTTTTTGGACAATGTGTTGCACGCAAGACAACACGACAAACGCTCGTGTTATCATTCTTTTACTTTAAGGTCGACTTGCGTGCCCGCTCTTTCGCTAATCTCAATTAAAATTCATCTTGGAAGTTCGGTTTTATTACGCTTTTAATTAAGACGATTAAACTAAGACAACAAATAGTTAGTTTTACCCATTAAACTCGATAAGGTAGTGACATTTTATGTTGAACGCAAGATGGTGTCGCACGCAAGATCTGAAAAGATGTTGACGACATAATTTCAACACTTGATAGCGCATTCGTGGTTCGTGATTTCTTCACAAATTTTGAACACAGAATGTGTCACGTGGTTCCGTAGATGAAGTAGATCTTTGTACATGTAAATTTTGTTTTTAAAAGAAAATAACCGTTAATCACCGAACATTTTGTCGCACGCAAGATATGACGAAATTTTCAAATCGTTTTTAAAAATGCTGTTCAAAAGTTCTGCAGTCTTTGCTGGATTACTTGAAAGACAGCAGTTTGATACACCGTTATCGCTTGACGTGTCGACATCAATTCCAGAGTTTTTGAAAAAGAAATTTAGTAAATATCTGCGATTGAAAAATGTATGCCGTGATGACGACACATCTTGCGTGCGACACCTTAAAATTCGGTTATCGAAAAAAAAAATTCTCTCGAGATTTAGATTTGACGTTTGGTCTCGTCTGTAAAGCGATGTTTCAGGCATTCAATCAAACTAAATGCAATTCATTTGTGCTTCTTGTTATTTTTCTGTGGCATATTCAAAACACGAGGTATCACGATGTCCGTTTTCAGATGGCCGGTTTTGGCGTTATTTTTGACTTTAAACAAAGATAACTTCAAAACCGTTCAAGTCAGACACACGAAATTATGTCCACTATCTCTTCGCACATTCATCCACACACACACCAATTTTCAGCAGACACACGTTTTTAGAAACATTTTTATTGTAAAACAAAGTCGTCTTCTGTTCTGTGAGCACCTTTTGGCACTTAGTCATATATATATATATATATATATATAAAATAGAAAGTTATAATGAGAGCGCTGCTAAAAAAGCCAAAATGTGCACTCGATCGCTTGTACTTTTACAGAAAAGTTAAATATAGAATGACGTCAAAGCAAGAATGCATAGAAATTATTCATGAGCAAGGGAGATCATCCTTTACTCTGTGTGTCTCCACCGCCTACATTCCAACAAGGAATTTTGAAAGCAGGGAGCACACTAGAGGTAATGGAAGAGGTGGGGGAAGGGGGTAAGAATTAGATCTAGAAAGAACTCTTCACAGACAGCCTACTGGAGAATCAAACCCTTTCAAATTCCTTGTTGGAATGTAGGCGGTGGAGACACACAGAGTAAAGGATGATCTCCCTTGCTCATGAATAATTTCTATGCATTCTTGCTTTGACGTCATTCTATATATATATATATATATATATTATATATATATATATATATATATATATATAAACACACACGCATACTTACACACACACTCACACACACACACATACACACACACACACACACACACACACACACACACACACACACACACACACACACACACACACACACATATATATATGCACCACCTCCCCCCACATACACACACATTATTTCAAAGCACATTATTTTGTCAGCGTTTATGTTTTCTCGAGCCATTATACTGTCGTAGCTTGAAAGTATAGCCACTCTAGTACATCAGACACTTTAGGAACGCCAGGAAAAGATTAAGACATCGATTTTCAGCCAAGCCTTAGATGGTGCCTCTCAAGTGACAGTCTGCTTCCTGCTGACAGACCCGTCTTTAAACCATCCCTTTGGAGAAATAATGTAGATTTATAAGACCAAGCAGCATCTCCATTATTTCAGGGTGGTGATGATTGTATCTTGATGTGAGCTGGTGCCGTGCCCTTTTTTTTTTTTTTTTTTTTTTTTGCTGACCACGATTTTACTATTTGGGAGGATGACTGTCTTAGATTATTGTGGGTTTTTTAGTTTTTTGTGTGGGGTGTTTTGTCGTCGTCGTCGTCGTTGTTGTTGTTGTTGTAGTTGTTGTTGTTGTTGTTGTGGCGGTGGGGGTGGTGGTTGTTGTTGGCTTATATAAATACTAGGCAAACGTCTGATTCGACTTTTTCCAATCCCCCTATACGTACCTTCCTACCTACCTTTCTACCTACATACCTAACTACCCCTTTACCTACCTATCTATCAACCTGCATATGTATGTCTGTCTGTATGTATGTCTGACCACCTATTCCGTTCACATTTTGTGAACGTTTGTAACGCCACAGCGACGAATGTGACATGTATGCAACTGTGTATGCCAACAGCAGAAGCAACAGCAACAACAACATTGTCCTCGGCGTAGTCGTCGTGTTTGATAGTTCTTGCTTGAGGTGTCTCGTCGTTACCTAGGTTCTTTAGATTTCAAACATAAGACCGACGCTTCATAGAACAAAATCCGTATTTGCTGTCACAATGATCAACAGTTCCCAAGGACATCACCGCCAAAAGCGACTGAGCGGATGCAAAACAGAATTATCAACCAAGTCTGACCTAAGTTTGTTTTTGGGGGGTGTTTTATG
>NC_090250.1:40030040-40032540 GCF_037325665.1 Littorina saxatilis
CTCTCCCCTCTCTCTCTCTCTTGTGTGTGCGATCGTTTACTTGTGCGTGAGAGTGTGGTTGTGTGCGTGCGTGCGTGCGTGTGTCTAGGCATGCGAACAAGCGGATGCCCAACCCTTTGCCGTGTTTTTGTTATATTTAGTCAAGTTTTGACTAAATATTTTAACATCGAGGGGGAATCGAAACGAGGGTCGTGGTGTATGTGCGTGTGTCTGTCTGTCTGTCTGTGTGTGTGTGTAGAGCGATTCAGACTAAACTACTGGACCGATCTTTATGAAATTTGACATGAGAGTTCCTGGGTATGAAATCCCCGAACGTTTTTTTCTTTTTTTGATAAATGTCTTTGATGACGTCATATCCGGCTTTTCGTGAAAGTTGAGGCGGCACTGTCACGCCCTCATTTTTCAACCAAATTGGTTGAAATTTTGGTCAAGTAATCTTCGACAAAGCCCGGACTTCGGTATTGCATTTCAGCTTGGTGGCTTAAACATTAATTAATGACTTTGGTCATTAAAAATCTGAAAATTGTAAAAAAAAATAAAAATTTATAAAACGATCCAAATTTACGTTCATCTTATTCTCCATCATTTTCTGATTCCAAAAACATATAAATATGTTATATTCGGATTAAAAACAAGCTCTGAAAATTAAATATATAAAAATTATTATCAAAATTAAATTGTCGAAATCAATTTAAAAACACTTTCATCTTATTCCTTGTCGGTTCCTGATTCCAAAAACATATAGATATGATATGTTTGGATTAAAAACACGCTCAGAAAGTTAAAACAAAGAGAGGTACAGAAAAGCGTGCTATCCTTCTTAGCGCAACTACTACCCCGCTCTTCTTGTCAATTTCACTGCCTTTGCCATGAGTGGTGGACTGACGATGCTACGAGTTTCCGGTCTTGCTGAAAAATGGCATTGCGTTCACTTTCATTCTGTGAGTTCGACAGCTACTTGACTAAATATTGTATTTTCGCCTTACGCGACTTGTTTTTCTTCTCTATCCGCCACTGTTTTCCAAAATGCTATTTGCATAGTCCTTTTCCTCTCCCCTCTCTTGTGCATTGACGCAATAGCTGACAAAGCAATTCTAGCTATCAGCTTCAAACTGTTTTGCAGGCAAACAATCGAGATATTATCTTAAAAGGCCAGTTTGCCGTGTCAGTTGCCAGGCACGATAGCGTCTCATCCTGTCGATTATTGCTGACATCCACCTAGTCACGTTACGCAATTGATCGTGAAAACAAACTTGCTAAAGAGCATAATTATTATGGTTAGGTTGGGGGAAATGATACTCAAATACATTTTGAACAGGTCGATTTTATTTTGTTAAAGAAAATGTATTTATTATTTGCAACCTGACGTCAGGGGCTAACCGCTCTCTCTCTCTCTCTCTCTCTCTCTCTCTCTCTCTCTCTCTCTCTCTCTCTCTCTCTCTCTCTCTCTCTCTCTTTCTCTCTCTCTCTCACTCTCTCTCTCTCACTCTCTCTCACTCAAGGAAAGATTATCAATTTTATGTGGGCGCCCAGTCATATATGCATACACGGCAACGGGGTTGCTGACAAGGCAGCAAAGGATGCTCTAGAGATGGCGGTTCCTCGTCTCACTGAGCAGTCTGTTCCTTTTACTGACTTACGTCGGAAGACCCTATGTTACAGCTTGAAACTCTGGCAAGACCGTTGGTCTACCTGCACAGAAAACAAATTGTATACAACTCTTCCTGACCTGTTAAAGCCACTTCCTTTAGTGGCTTCAAATAGAAAAGACCAGTTAAAGGGTTGCAACAGAAAACTTTCTTCGGACAATTGTAAACCAAAATAAAAAATAGTTTACACGTCGGATTAATGCTCCAATCGATCGATCGATTTCAACTTGTTCAAAGCAAAGTACAGCTAATGTTTGTATCGTCGCACCAAATTCCGCAGAAAAGCTAGCAATACGCACTGATTGGACGACTTCGATTTCAACTGCACCAATGACGTCATTTTAATATGGCTGCCAATGTTGGGAGCAGACGGTGTACTCTGGGTAAACTGTTTATAGCCTTCGGAACATCAGAAGCCGTGTCCTGGTTTTTTTTTCTGGGGATGTGCAATCCCCCTGCCACAGTGCAAACACCGAGACGTGAGATGTCGTAATGCGTTGCGGGAGAAATTTTAAGTAATATGTGAGTCACTCTGTCGGTTGTTTTAGTGCAGAGTATAGCATATCACTTTTTATGTAGTTATTGATTGATTGGCTGATCTGTTTTTTATTCGTATATTGTTTCTTACATTTATTCCATTTAACATACAAATTGAATTTCCTTATTTTTAAAAAGTTTTCTTTGGGGAATGGTGGGGCGGGGAGGGGGGGGGGGGTTTGGAAATTTTCCAAATGCAGTTCACATAAATCCCTGGAAATACCTTATTTTACACTGCCAATCGTTTCGTTTCGTTGCTGGCTTGCTTGCTTGCTCGTTTCTTTGGTCAGTTGGTGAGCAGTTTTTATGGGTTA
>NC_090250.1:40037540-40112540 GCF_037325665.1 Littorina saxatilis
ATGAATCTCAGCTGCTTGAAGATATAGCCTACAGGACATTCCCTTCCACGCTGGAAGCAGAAGAAAAGAAGACTGCGTGATCGAAGCAACTGCGACCCCTTCGACATTTTTTTTTTAATAATTATGTAACAAAATAAGAGAAGGGAGCAAAGAAATTGATTTTTTCTTTTCTTGAAGAACGTTAACAAAGCGAAGAATAAAACAAAACAGGGAAACAGAAATCAAGGAGGAAAAAACAAAACAAAACACCGTGGCCGAATGTGTGGAATGTGTGAGACTCTTGCATACAGGGTTCTCCTAGATGTTATTCTGCCCTCAATCCAATCCCCTCTCCCCAACGAAACAAAACAATAAAATACAACTAAATAAAAATGAGTCTCTTCCTTTTTAACTCTCTCTCTCTCTCTCTCTCTCTCTCTCTCTCTCTCTCTCTCTCTCTCTCTCTCTCTCTCTCTCTCTCTCTCTCTCTCTCTCTCTTGTGGCGTTTGTTGCAAAGATAGATGTTTTGAAAAGGCGTTGACTAAAAAAAACATGTTTATTTAAGATCCAATATTCCATACATCCACCAATCAATCAACCAATTAATCAATCAATCAATCAATCAATCAATTAATCAATCAATCAATCAATTCATCCATCCATCCATCCATCCATCCATCCATAAATCCATCCATCCATCAATCCATCCATCCATCAATCAATCACTCAACAAATCAATCAATCAATCAATCTGACTTAAATCTTCATAATAATAATAATAATAATAATAATAATAAATAACTTTTCTATAGCGCGAGTCCCATCAATTGGCTCCAGGCGCTTTACAAATTCATTATAGAATAAACTAGCACAAATCAACAAGCATACAAAGCATACATTTAACTGAGACATAACACCAAGATCCCAAGCACTAAGCAAAACTTAGCGTACAATGTTAAAAGTACACACACACACACACACACACACACACACACACACACACACACACACACACGCGCGCACGCACGCGCACACACAAAGATACCATTGACAAATAGACCATAAAGCACATGCAGGGTAGAGAGTTCCAAAACAGAATAGAGTTGTGGAGAGTCTACTCCGGCTAAGCAAAGGCTTTACGAAACAGGTATGTTTTGAGTTGTGTTTTGAAGGAGGAAAGGCTGCTGGAGTCACGGATAGAACTTTGAAGCGAGTTCCAGACGGTCGGGATCTGGTACCTAAAGGTTCTTTCACCAAAGGTCTTGGTCCTGGTTTTGGGGATGCGAAGGAGTTTTTCAGAGGAGGATCTGAGAGAACGGGATGGCTCGTAGATACTGAGGGAATTGGACAAATAGGGGGGAAGTGATTTCTCAAAACAGCGGTACCCTTCATCCCTATGTAATTAGGAACAAACCCACAATTTCTCTCCTCAGTCTGAATTCTCATCCTCTACCCAATAGTCTGCGCAAAATCGGCTCTTTTCCTCTCCTCCACCCCCCCCCTCTATTTCCCCACTCCGACCCCCCCTCCCACACACACACACACACACTCACATTTTCACCACTGCCTACACCCACTGCCTTCACTCCCGTTTACTATTTGCGGAGGAAGCGGTGTAATGAAGGGCTTCCGCACTATCTATAGCGGGGTGTACAGTAGAGCGACAAGGCTGCAGTTTACAGCCACGGCACCACCACCATCGCCGCAGTCCCGCCATCGATCCACATGAAAGTCGCTGCAACGACTTTCTTTCCCCACAAAGCGACTGACCTTTCAGGCAACGCAAACACAAGAAAACCCCTCCACAAAAGTGCGGTTAATTACTCTTCCCAGTAATTGTCTTTCTCTTTTCGTGCCATGTTGTTTTCTGTGAAATAGAAGCTGCTACAGCTTCTTAATTTATTGCTGCTTTTTTTTGTTTTTTGGTCCTCTTGAGTCTATATTGAAGACAATGGCATTGTCCGTAACATCAGGTATTGTCATCATTTTCACGAGTTTTCATTCACAAGCACCTGGGAAATAAATCTCATGTTCCCCAGGCAATAAATCCCCGGTTACCATAGTTGCAGGAAGCAGGTTATACATGGATAATCAAAAGCAAACCCAATAGAAACGCTCCGGGATTCTTCGGCTCCTTTCATTGGTGTTTCCCCAGACCTAAACAGACGACACGACACTGCTTTGCAAAGTTCCAAAAACGAACTGGCAAACTGGCATAAGTAAACAACAACAAAAACTACTTCATGAAAGGTCATACATTCATCAAAAACAAATGAAACCTAGCGATATGTTTTGTCTTCTTACAGAGTCATGGAGTGCGTGTATCTGTGTTTCAATACACAGACGTTCGGAGAAACACGAACGTCAAGTTCAAGTAAAACGACCCCTGACACACACATTTTGACCCGTGCACAAGACGTTGTATCGATAAACGAAGCACAAATAAGAAACACTAATAAAAGCAAAGAAAATAGCAACAAGATATGCAAACATCTAACAAAGCCGAGCAAGTAGAATGACAGGTCTAATGAAAAACAAAGAGGTACTGAGTCGGAAACAAGATCGCGATTCTTTCCTTCGCTGCACGACGCAAATGTTCTGTGACCTTTGACCAAACGTAGCTTCCACATTCGATCACTCAGCTTGATATTTACAACAGAAAGCCGAGGGGGTGGAATACCGAGATGAACCTACAGGATAGAACTGTGCATCCTTAAACCTGACATATTCATCCCAACATTTAATGAACTTAAAAACACAGAAAGTAATTGCTTTCACACGCCAGCTCATTCTGATAATCCTCGCTCCACGGCTATCGTTGATTGCCAGTGGTTATCAAATCGGGACTCGTGTGGTTATCAGCACGGAACCCGTGTTTCAAAGCATGGCTCCCTGGGTTGATTGTGCACTTATTTTCTCACTACCAAAATGATGACAAAAACAATGTTTGGTGGTTTGTTGACAGACCAGCTTTTTTGTCGGTCCTCGGGGGGCATATCGACTTTTGTTTCATATTTATTGACCAAGGCCGAACGATGTTTGGTGGTTTGTTGACAGACCAGCTTTTTTGTCGGTCCTCGGGGGGCATATCGTCTTTTGTTTCATATTTATTGACCAAGGCCGAAGGCCGCCGCGGTCAATAAATATGAAACAAAAGTCGATATGCTCCCCCTCGGACCGACAAAAAAGCTGGTCTGTTAACAACCCATCAAACATCTTATATTGTCATCATTTTAATGAGTTTTCATTCACAAGCACCTGGGAAATAAATCTCATGTTCCCCAGGCAATAAATCCCCGGTTACCATAGTTGCAGGAAGCAGGTTATTTTGAGTTATTTCTAATATGCTGATTGTTAGCAAATGATAACAGACATGTCGAGAAAAAAAATACCAAGCATGAGCCTTTTAGGCGAATGCTGATATCGTTTGTGAGACATGACTGTTATCATTTGCTAACAGTCAGCATATTAGAAATAACGGTTTTATGACCGTTTAATTCGACCAAAAGAAATTTCGAAGCGACCCCGCGAATTAGACAGAACAGCCGCAATGGGAACTGGAGCGCTCCTACCTGATTATGCCTGTCAGTCAAAGAATTCTCGTGACCTGGGTCAGCCAATCAGAGTAACACACATTACGTGATGAATATTCACAGGTCAAATGCGTTTGACACACACCAAACCATGTTGAACATGCGTTTCGGTTGCTTCGTTTTTTCTTGTTGAACAGAGAGCGACAGATTTTGAACCGACTCCAGACGGATGGGAAATGACGTAAAGATACATTTGAGGTAAAGCGAGTGACCCAATTTCACTTGATTTTCCGAACTTTGATAATTTAGATTTCAAGTGAGCGAGTCGGCATTGCACACTCAGAGGATGGGCGGTGCCTCGCTGTTCCGTAAAGCAACCACCGACAAAACTCGCTTTTCGGTATTTTTTAGATAAAGAGAGTATTATCTGACAGCATTTGAAGTGTCATTCTTTAGAATAAATCACACTGATATTGCTGATTTAAATTTTTACTTTGTCTTGTTCATTTTTAGCTTGATAAACAAAAAGGGTCCCTGCCTGAACGTTATAACATTTAGAGGGTCACCTAGAATCCGTCCTGATTGGTCAAAAAGCAATATGGGGCACTGAATCGGTAATAAACATGGATAATCAAAAGGAAACCCAATAGAAACGCTCGGGGATTCTTCGCTCTTTTCATTGGCGTTTCCCCAGACCTAAACAGACGACACGACACTGCTTTGCAAAGTTCCACAAACGAACTGGCAAACTGGCAAAAGTAAACAACAAATAAAACTACTTCATGAAAGGTCATAAATTCATCACAAACAAATGAAGGCTACCGATATGTTTTGTTTTCTTACAAAGTCATGGAGTGCGTGTATCTGTGTTTTGACACACAGACGTTCGGAGAAACACGAACGTCAAGTTCAAGTCAAACCGTGCACAAGACGTTGTATCGATAAACGAAGCGCAAATAAGAAATAATAACAAGTCGCGTAAGGCGAAATTACTACATTTAGTCAAGCTGTGGAACTCACAGAATGAAACTGAACGTAGTCCGCCGCTAGTGCAAAAGGCAGTGAAAGTGACGAGCCTGTTTGGCGCGGTAGCGGTTGCGCTGTGCTTCATGGCACGCTTTACTGTACCTCTCTTCGTTTTAACTTTCTGAGCGTGTTTTTAATCCAAACATATCATATCTATATGTTTTTGGAATCAGGAACCGACAAGGAATAAGATGAAATAGTTTTTAAAACGATTTCGGAAATTTAATTTTGATCATAATTTTTATATTTTTAATTTTCAGATCTTGTTTTTAATCCAAATATAACATATTTATATGTTTTTGGAATCAGAAAAATGATGTACAATAAGATGAACGTAAATTTGGATCGTTTTATAAAAAAAATATTTTTTTTTACAATTTTCAGATTTTTAATGACCAACGTCATCAATTAATTTTTAAGCCACCAAGCTGAAATGCAATACCGAAGTCCGGCCTTTGTCGAAAATTGCTTGGCCAAAATTTCAATCAATTTGATTGAAAAATGAGGGTGTGACAGTGCCGCCTCAACTTTTACAAAAAGCCGGATATGACGTCATCAAAGACATTTATCGAAAAAAAGAAAACAACGTCCGGGGATATCATTTCCAGGAACTCTCATGTCAAATTTCATAAAGATCGGTCCAGTAGTTTAGTCTGAATCGCTCTACACACACACACACACACACAGACAGACACACACACATACAACATGACCCTCGTCTCGATTCCCCCTCTATGTTAAAACATTTAGTCAAAACTTGACTAAATGTAATAAAAGCAAAGAAATAAGCAACAAGACATGCAAACATCTAACAATTTATGATGCAGGAAGACTCATTTTGAGAATGTGAAAGTATGCAAATGCTCTTTGTGGGTTGTTATGGAGCTTTGCTGATTAAAAATGTTGCTGTCAGCTCTTTATCTCACGTTTATCCAGCTGTCACCGCTCGAGATAGGCAGTTTGCAACTTATAACTAAAACGAGATAGGCAGATTGTTCAGAAACCAAAGAAAGTTGTTTGCGTTTTTCTCAAAACATCAAAAAATGGCATAGGATATTATCTTATGATCGTGACGAAATGATGAAAACTATCTTTCACGCAATAGTCGTCAGAAAATAGGGTAACGAGGCTGAGTTACTGGATACAACACATTTGGTGGTCAAACTAGACTAATCTGGGCAACTTGTTTTTCTTCTCTCTTATACTCTCTTTTTCTTCAGTTTTCTTTAGCGTCGCATGCAGTGACGCAATTAACCTTTTAGTCGAGTGTCTGTTCCCATGCCCACGAATTGCTCGAGCGTGTTACTGATCACTGGCCTGGCCTTTTACTCAAGCCGTTTCTGGCTGACTTGATACGGGTATGGCCCGCTTTAGAATAATAATGTAGAGCACTTTTACTGGGACGTCTAGAAGCCAAAAGGTCAACAGCCGTTATGGTGTCTGCTCTGTCTACATTAAATCAGCACAGCTTTTTAATAATGGAGAGTGGTTTTCTCCCCCCATTTCCCTGATTTATTACGACTGTAAATAAACCTTCTTATGCTAAACGCTTCTGCTGCTCAGAGTTGCTGTTGTTGTCAATGATGTTGTTGATGATGGTGGTGGTGGCGGTTCTTTCTTTATTTATTTGGTGTTTAACGTCGTTTTCAACCACGAAGGTTATATCGCGACGGGGTGGCGGTGGTGGTTGTGATTGTAATACGGTAGTAGTAGTAGTAGTGCGTGTATGCTGTTGTTTTACGTGGTTGGTGTTGTTGTTGTTGTTGCTGATGATGATAGTTTATGATGATGATGATGATGATGATGATGATGATGATGATGATTTGCTAGCTGATTGCTGTTGTTGTTGTTGTTGTTGTTGTTGTTGTTGGTGGTGGTGGTGGTGGTGGTGTTGTTGTTGTTTTTGTTGTTGCTGTTGTTGGTGCTATTGTTGTTTTTACTGCTGCTGCTGTTGTTGCTACCGCTGCTAAGTTCTACTGACAATGATGATAATGGTAAGGTAGACGTCCACTCAGTTCGGCGTGCTCATTTAGGTCTACGTCATCATCTATGCACAACACTAGCTAACTAACACACCTCAGGAAACTCTTGTCATAATCCTTCTGTAAACAAAGCTCGAAACAAGCCACGTAGTTGTAGGCTAGAAGCTATTTGCGGCAACCAAGCTGTAGAGCAACAAGTAAAACATCTCCTTCTGTCTGGCTTCCAACAAGGTTAGAGTCAAAATCCACCTAGCTACGATCGGTGCGTCAGGTCAGGTTTTAAGCCTTTTCTGCCGGAATACGTTTAAATCCGTCATCACTCAAACCCATTTTCGTTTCTCTAAACCTCCCCAGGCAATTGCCTCAAGCAGCTAAGCAGCGGGGGCAATCTCACTGCCTATGCATATTGAAGAGCCGAGCACAGAGCAGACTCCACTCTGGCAAGACACACTTATAGATATTCCACGCCTGCTGCCCTAGTCCCCGCACAGTGGATGGAGAGGCCCGGAGAGGGGGAAAAGGTGTGTGTGTGTATATGTGTATGTGTTGGTGTGTGTGTTTGTGTGTGTGTATGTGTGTGTGTGTGTGTGCCACGGTGTGTGTGTGTGTGTGTGTGTGTGTGTTGGTGTGTGTGTTTGTGTGTGTGTATGTGTGTCAGTGTGCCACGGTGTGTGTGTGCGTGTGTGTGTGCGTTCGTGCGTGCGTGTGTGTGTGAGTGCGCATGCGTGTCTGGGGGAGGAGGAAAGATGGATTGGGAAGGGAGTCCGTTTCTCTATGTGTGTTTGAGTGGGGGACTATGCTGGCAGGAAGAAGGTAGGGGTGGGGGGGGAGGAGAGGCGGAGGGAGCGAGTGGGTTTCAAAATCGATGAGAGAAGTCAGTGTCAGTATTGTTTCATCCTGGTACATGCCGTCTGCTTTATTCAACGATCTGAATAGAACTTTCCTGTTTTCTCTGGGAGTGTGTCCTTGAACGGAAGCAATTGATGAATGCTGCTCTCGGCCTATTTTTCTTTTCGGGAAAGAGAAGAGCTTCGACTGCCATTGAAAGAGAAGAGCTTCGACTGCCATTTCGAGAGGACAAGGATGAGGCGGTAGGGGAAGGGAGGAGGATTATGTGTGTATGTGTGTGTGTGTGTGTGTGTGTGTGTGTGTGTGTGTCTGTGTGTGTGTGTGTGTGAATGTGTGTGTGTGTGTGTGTGTGTAAAGCTTATATCTCAAGATAATATTCCACGAGAACTTGAAAATGACATCTCTCACACACACACACACACACACACACACACACACACACACACACCACACACACCACACAACACACACACACCACACAACACACACACACACACCACACACACACACACACACACACACACACACACAAACGCAGACAGATTAAGCGTCACACTTAGTATCCCAAAATAGTCTAAACAGCCAAAGTAGGACGACTTGGACGGGGCAAAATGAAGGACAGACGGGAATGGCACCACCTTGTCTTAACAAAAAACAAAAACAAGTTCTTTTTTTCTTTTTGTCGGCGTAATTAATCAAATCCCTTTCAGAGAACAAATGTCGGCGAACGTTGCAAGCTAGCATGAAAGGTAGAACTGGTACGGAATTCGTAACTGACAACAAAAGCGATATATATTTATATATATAGGTCACGTGTTTTTTTATTTCTTCTATTTTTGAGCTGGCAGATGTGACAGGGGAGGCTACCGCTCCTTTCACAACGGACTCTGCACCCGGGTTGTTGGCCTTTAAAGTCAACACCTGTGGGTTGTAGAGTTCTGTTTGTGATGGGGTCTGGTGGTTTCCGATTGTCTGTATGTTCATGGAAACCTTCGGGTTTGCATGACAGTTTTTATAGGTCTAAGAAATTAGCCCTAACATTTTCAATCCTGTTTGATTGCACTTCGCTTCCCGAGGTGATCGTAGTGTTTCGGCACACGGTTACACAGATGATCAGTGTAGGGATATTTACTAAAAAATGGTTTTCACAACATCCTCCGTTTGAGTAGATTTTGAGGTAGGTGTAAGAAAGTTCAACTTATACATATGTTTTGGGAATGTGATAAAGTGCAGACTTTTTGGATAGAATTTATTCCACGCCTGCTGCCCTAGTCTCCATACAGTGGATGGAGAGGAGAGAGGGAAAAGGTGTGTGTGTGCGTTCCTACTGGTGCATTGTTCTATCTTACTAGTGTATTGTTCTCCCATACATACACATGAATAAAGGCAAACTGCACCCATTGTGACAATATAACACTGTCCAAAGAACTGGTTCTATTTGGAGTGGCGAACAATGATAACGTTTTTGATGTGTTAGTAATTTGTGCCAAACATCACATATATATTTCCAAAATGAACAAAAAGATCCCTCATTTTCAGACATTTAATAGAAATTTTAAGCAAAGATTTATTTGGGAAAAGTACAACGCAGCTATACACTAGATACTTTTTTCAGGGATTGGCGCATGTATATGCATGTTTTGATGTAACCCTTAGATTCTTTTTCCTTTACATATTATTGATACTGCAACCACCAAGCCATGAACACCCCCCCACCCCCACCCCCTGTGTGTTGTAATTGTCCCATTGTGTATGTGATGTAATGTAATGTAAAGCCTATACATGTAAAAATAAAATAAAATAAAATAAAACATTAAAAAAACTCCAAAAAAGAGATTAAAAAAAAAATAAAGAAAAGAAAGTTCAATTTTATTTATTGCACTTTTACATCTATTAGAGGCAGCACACAGATGGCCCTTTTCTTGTAATCATGTAAGTTATATCTTTGTGTATTCAAGATAAGTTAATGAATCAAATAGTTGCGTCGATCAATCAATCCCCTGTTACATAACACAGGACTGTAAACGAACCTGATCAGAAGGGACAGAAAAGGCCATCTGTTTCAAAAAAAATATTATTGCTATTTACATTTCACAGCAACAGCAGCTGCTGATGGCTTCCCTCTATGTATACGCTACTGTAGTATATTTAACGTGAAGATTAATGTGCCAGATGTGACTGTCTGTCACAGCAGTTTAGATAGTTATCGTATGCCATCGTGTGCAGCTATTTAGCTATCTTTACTGGGCCATTTTCGTTCGATGAATAATCGAATTTATTTGCATCAGATATTCTTACAAGAAAACATTGATAACTAGCGTGTGTGAGAATTGTAAACAGTGAATAAATGATCTATTGGAGAGAGAGAGAGAGAGAGAGAGAGAGAGAGAGAGAGAGAGAGAGAGAGAGAGAGAGAGAGAGAGAGAGAGAGAGAGAGAGAGAGAGAGAGAGAGAGAGAGAGAGAGAGAGAGCGTGAGAGAGCGAGAGCGAGAGAGAGATGAAGAGAGAGAGAGAGAGCGACAGAGAGAGAGAGCGACAGAGAGAGAGAGAGAGAGCGCGAGCGTGAGAGAGCGAGAGCGAGAGAGAGAGAGAGAGAGATAGCGAGAGAGAGAGAGCGAGAGAGAGAGCGAGAGAGAGAGAGAGCGAGAGAGAGAGAGAGAGCGAGAGAGAGGGAGAGAGAGCGAGAGAGAGAGAGAGCGAGCGAGAGAGAGAGAGAGAGAGAGAGAGAGAGAGAGAGAGAGAGAGAGAGACAAACACCCGCACAGACAGATCAGTTCTAGCTCCACTTTACCTATTGTCAGCAGATGTAAGCTTAAGCCCACTAGCTTAATCATCGTCCGAATTAAAAAAACAAAAATTACAAGCAGGCATCGTAAACAGTATTGTGCTTCTTGTTGGTGGCAATTGTATTGCGCTGTTAATAGTGTTGTCTCCGGTATCCCCATTGTTCGACTGATTGTTGGTGGCAATTGTATTGCGCTGTTATTAGTGTTGTCTCCGGTATTGTTCGACTGATTGTTGGGAAGCTGCGGAAAAACACAATTTCGCAGTTATGCTTTCGTGAGCGTATTTTTCCTTTCTTTTCTACAACAGCGTTGAATTTCACAGCCGTCAATTTGCGTGGTTGTATCATGAATAAATTATCCACGTTCATTTCCTATCTCAAAATCTTCAAAGGCTTGGCACAAGCGCACACACACATACACACAAACACACACACACGCGCGCACGCACGCACACACGCACGCACGCGCCCCCCCCCCACACACACACACACACATACACACACACAAATCACACAACAACGCGTATTATACATTTGCAAATGGTATAATATGACACTTTGTGAAAGTGGGTGAAGTGGTTTCGTCATTCATACGCGGCTAAAATTATTTAAAAAAAACACAAATGCGTTGCAATTGAACCAATAATTGGCATCAGAATGTGTGTGTTAATTTGTTTCCACCTGTATATGATGATACTGGTTTTAAACTACATAATCTGGTTTGAAAAAACAAATTAGAATAAATGTTATTTCGCCTTGGATCTTGATCTTAACTGTTCACATCTGAACATGTGTTTGAGATGTATGACAAATGCAATCCATCGTAATGAAACCAACAAAAAGTAATACAACATTTTTTTTTTAAATCATTAAAAAAAAACCGTTGGTGTACTTCAAATCTGAATAATAATAATAAGACATCCAGAATGATTTTAAGTATAACACCAGAGTCCTCATAGAATGCATGCTCAACATTCCTCCCACCTTCTATTCCGTGCTTTTCTAGTGTCTTTTGTAAATCGTGTGAGCTGTATTGGCTTTCCTTGTAATGTATACCTTCTACTGAATCACCACGTATCTGTACACTTGTATGGGAAGAATACATCTCTCCACTTGATCACATACCAAAAATTAAAATGTGTGCGTGCTCCATGTGAATGAATAGTGGCTTCTTGAGAAACTGATTCATTAAACAATTCCAACTCACCACAGCAAGCAGTCAGCATGCTGATTACATTTAGTCAAATTTAGTCAAGTTTTGACTAAATGTTTTAACATAGAGGGGGAATCGAGACGAGGGTCGTGGTGTGTGTGTGTGTGTGTGTGTGTGTGTGTGTGTGTGTGTGTGTGTGTGTGTGTGTGTGTGTGTGTGTGTGTGTGTGTGTGTGTGTGTGTCTGTGTGTGTCTGTGCGTAGAGCGATTCAGAGTAAACTACTGGACCGATCTTTATGAAATTTGATATGAGAGTTCCTGGGTATGATATCCCCAGACGTTGTTTTCTTTTTTTCGATAAATGTCGTTTATGACCTCATATCCGGCTTTTTGTAAAAGTTGAGGCGGCACTGCCACACCTTCATTTTTCAATCAAATTGATTGAAAATTTGGCCAAGCAATCTTCAAAGAAGGCCGGACTTCGGTATTACATTTCAGCATGGAGGCTTAAAAATTAATTAATGACTTTGGTCATTAAAAATCTGAAAATTGTAATTAAAATTATTTTGTTATAAAACGATACAAAATTACTTTTATTTTATTCTTCATCGTGTTCTGATGCCAAAAACATATAAATATGTTATATTCGGATTAAAAACAAGCTCTGAAAATTAAAAATATAAAAATTATGATTAAAATTAAATTTCCGAAATCGTTTTAAAAACAATTTCATCTTATTTCTTGTCGGTTCCTGATTCCAAAAACATTAAGATATGCTATGTTTGGATTAAAAACACGCTCAGAAAGTTAAAACGAAGAGAGGTACAGTAAAGCGTGCAATGCAGCACAGCGCAACTGCTACCGCGCTAAACAGGGTCGTCACTTTCACTGCCTTTTGCACTCGCGGCGGACTACGGTCATTGTGAAAAAATGCAGTGCGTTCAGTTTCATTCTGTGAGTTCCACAGCTTGACTAAATGTAGTAATTTCGCCTTACGCGACTTGTTTTTGGTGTGTGTTAAAGTGGAGGGATGGTCTAATCCCATCTCAAAGCCTGGCCAGATCAGATATGGAGAGCCGGTGAGTGTGCCTTTATTTGGAACTGAGCAACGGCCCGAAATACCATGTCCTTCGCGCAAACAAAGTCAAATCCTCAAGGTGTAAATTGTAATGAAATGTCGCTACTCTGTGCGCTATATTTTCTAGTCTATATCATGAACAAATATTGTGTCAGTTATCAGATATGTAAGCGATGATATGATTCATTAATGTCTTTATGAAAACGCGTCAGGCCAAACACCAACAACCATATTTGTGACCCTCCACCACGAAATGAGTCGCATGTCACCTTTGCATGATTTTCATATTATTACATTTTCCTAAAGAGTTTTTTTATGCTCTATCCAGTGGTGAAACCCGTTTTAGAAAAGAGCGAAAACTGTTTGAGTTATAAGCCTGTGACTAAGGTGACCCTCACACTGTTACCAGACACTCCCCGGACTTATATTAAGCCGAGCGCAGAACCGCGCGAGGTGACATGCGACTCATTTCGTGGTAGAGGGTCACATTTCGTAACTAAAAAAAAAAGAAAAAGAACAAAACAGAAATCTAAAACAAAATGATAACTACAGAAATAAATCAATAACTTTATAAACAAAAAATAGAACTGTTACTTTTTTTAAATCATAAATAATCTTAAAAATAAATAAATAAATAAATACTGAATGAATGCACTCGGTTTTACAATCATCCTTTCTCGTTCTTTCAGAAAATTGTAATGTGGACGTTGACAAAGTCACACTCCTTCTCGAAAAAACAGTTTGGTTCACCGTCGTAGATCTAGCCAGCCTTGGACATGGGATAAGACCATCCCCTCCACTTGGTCACATACCAACAATGGGGGCTCTCCACGCACAATGACATTTGTGACCCTCCACCACGAAATGAGTCGCATGTCACCTCGCGCGGTTCTGCGCTAGGCTTAATAAAAGTCCGGGGAGTGTCTGGTAACAGTGTGAGGGTCACCTTAGTCACAGGCTTACAACTCAAACAGCTTTCGCTCCTTTCTAAAACGGTTTTCACCACTGGATAGAGCATAAAAAACTCTTTAGAAAAATGTACAAATATAAAAATCATGCAAAGGTGACATGCGACTCATTCCGTGGTGGAGGGTCACATTTTAAACAATAATGTTTGTAAATGCAATCACTAGCTTTAAAAGAGATTAGTTCATAAAAAATACCCACAGTGCACAGAGAGCACCCAGGGTGTTCATGTCTGGAATGTAACCATGTAGAAGGATGGTCTTATCCACTTATTTAATGTAAAAGCCTGACCAGATCTGAGATGGTGAACCGAACTGTTTTCACGAGAAGCAGTGTGTCTATAATGAGTTGCTTATTGATGTCAAAAAGAAACGTGTCATCCCTCAACTCACTAAACATGGACAGTGCTAGCTATGGTCTTGTTTACAGTGTGTAGAGTACATTCATTATATCCTTGCAAACTAAACACGTAACAAACATATAGATTCGTGAGTGCTTCTTTTGTCATATTGCACAAAGCTTGTGTCACTTTCAACAGTGACATCTACTGATCACTGTAGCGTTTTAAAAAAAAAGAAATTGTTCTTTTTGTGTCACTTCTTGACTTGCAGTTACACAAAAAGGCAGTGAAGGCCTTGCTCCATTTTCACAGAAAAAATCCAACACATTTCAGCTGTATCGCAGTCGTCAAGGAGAGATTTGAAAGAGAAAAAAACACACGAAAAAACCGCACTTGCACTTAAATGAAAAACAGCGAAACCCGCTGATATCACCAGTTGTTGTTGCGGTTGTTTTTTGTTTCTTTTTCATTTCAAGGTCTCGTACACTAAAATGGTAGTAGTTTTCTTTTTCAGAATCACAGCAACGCCATCGGGTGCTCCAGACATTTCGCCACTCCGGTGACCTACAACTGTCACTGCGTTGTTTCAATCGTAGCACAGGGTGACCCAGAAATTTAATCCAGTTATGTCCTCGCTCTCGCAAACACCATGAACGTCGAAGTTGAAGCGCAGGTGCAACATTTGGCCGCACACATTGTCACTCCCTTATTTCTCCCGCCTCTCCTCTGCCCTGCATGGCCACATCACAAACACGATCAGGTTGTGTCTGGTCGATAGTTCTGGCCATATGTATTCTTGTGCAGCGTTCCTACTGGTGCATTGTTCTCTCTTACTAGTGTATTGTTCTCTGTTGCTAGTATATTGTCATCTCCTACTTGTGTCTTGTCCTCTCCTATCAGTGTTTTTTCTCTGTTGCTAGCGTATTGTCATCTCTTATGCCTCGGTCTCACATATACGATTTTTCGGAAGTGTCGGGGATACTTAAGTCGGCTAGGTCGGAAGTGTCGGATGCAAATTCGGCTCCAAATTTCACTCCTGACCTGTCCTTACGACTGATCCGACCATGTAGCCGACAAGCAGACGACAACCACCCGACTTTAGGGCCGACAAATCCAACATGTGTCCAGACATTTCCGACTGCAGTAACAATTCCGACTGCAGTTACGACAGGCCCGGCTGAAGAACTTCCGAACAATAGCCGACTCTCACGACCAGTGTAACGACTAAACCGACTAGCTAACGACTGTCCTAACGACAAATCAAACTGCCCTTACGACTAATCCGAACGAAACTATGCTACCGACAAATCCGACCACCCTTACGAGTCTTCCGACTACCGTTACGACTAATCAGAATCGCCTTACGACTAAACCGACACGCTTACGACAACCACCCGACAAATTTCTATTCGTCTGAGTCGGGAGGCTCTTCCGACTGTTTTGAAAATTTCAAAACAGTCTGAAGGGCCTTCCGAACTATCCGACTTTTCAGAAACAAAATTGCTAATTCTCACGAACTCTCCGACCTCTTCCGACTTCCAGCCGACTACCTGAAGTCGGGTGACATTCGTAGATGTGAGACCGAGGCATTACTGGTGCATTGTTCTCTGTTGCTAGTATATTGTCATCTCCTACTTGTGTCTTGTCCTCTCCTATCAGTGTTTTTTCTCTGTTGCTAGCGTATTGTCATCTCTTACTGGTGTATTGTACTCTCTTACTGGTGTATTGTCATCTCTTACTGGTGTATTGTACTCTCTGACTGGTGTATTGTACTCTCTTACTGGTGTATTGTCATCTCTTACTGGTGTATTGTACTCTCTGACTGGTGTATTCGGTCATCTCTTACTGGTGTATTGTACTCTTACTGGTGTATTGTACTCTCTTACTGGTGTATTGTCATCTCTTACTGGTGTATTGTCATCTCTTACTGGTGTATTGTACTCTCTGACTGGTGTATTGTCCTCTCTTACTGGTGTATTGTCATCTCTTACTGGTGTATTGTCATCTCTTACTGGTGTATTGTCATCTCTTACTGGTGTATTGTACTCTCTGACTGGTGTATTCGGTCATCTCTTACTGGTGTATTGTACTCTTACTGGTGTATTGTACTCTCGTACTGGTGTATTGTCATCTCTTACTGGTCTATTGTACTCTCTTACTGGTGTATTGTCCTCTCTTACTGGTGTATTGTCATCTCTTACTGGCGTATTGTCATCTCTTACTGGTGTATTGTCATCTCTTACTGGTGTATTGTCATCTCTTACTGGTGTATTGTCATCTCTTACTGGTGTATTGTACTCTCTTACTGGTGTATTGTCATCTCTTACTGGTGTATTGTCATCTCTTACTGGTGTATTGTACTCTCTTACCAGTGTTGTTTTCTCTGTTGCTAGTGTATTATCATCTCTTACTAGTGTATTGTCATCTCTTACCAGTGTATTTTTCTCTCTATTTAGTGTACATCGGTCTCTCTTACTAGTGTACTGTACTCTCCTACTTGTGGCTTGTTCTCTCTTGCCAGTGTATTTTTCTCTGTTGCTAGTGTATTATCATCTCTTACTAGTGTATTGTTCTCTCTTACTAGTGTATTGTTATATCTAACCGGTGTATTGTAATCTCTTTTTATATTTAGTCAAGTTTTGACTAAATATTTTAACATCGAGGGGGAATCGAAACGAGGGTCGTGGTGTATGTGTGTCTGTCTGTCTGTCTGTGCGTGTGTGTGTGTGTGTGTGTGTGTGTGTAGAGCGATTCAGACTAAACTACTGGACCGATCTTTATGAAATTTGACATGAGAGTTCCTGGGTATGAAATCCCCGAACGTTTTTTTTCATTTTTTTGACAAATGTCTTTGATGACGTCATATCCGGCTTTTCGTGAAAGTTGAGGCGGCACTGTCACGCCCTCATTTTTCAACCAAATTGGTTGAAATTTTGGTCAAGTAATCTTCGACGAAGCCCGGACTTCGGTATTGCATTTCAGCTTGGTGGCTTAAAAATTAATTAATGACTTTGGTCATTAAAAATCTGAAAATTGTAAAAAAAATTAAAAATTTATAAAACGATCCAAATTTACGTTTATCTTATTCTCCATCATTTGCTGATTCCAAAAACATATAAATATGTTATATTCGGATTAAAAACAAGCTCTGAAAATTAAATATATAAAAATTATTATCAAAATTAAATTGTCCAAATCAATTTAAAAACACTTTCATCTTATTCCTTGTCGGTTCCTGATTCCAAAAACATATAGATATGATATGTTTGGATTAAAAACACGCTCAGAAAGTTAAAACAAAGAGAGGTACAGAAAAGCGTGCTATCCTTCTTAGCGCAACTACTACCCCGCTCTTCTTGTCAATTTCACTGCCTTTGGCTGCCATGAGCGGTGGACTGACGATGCTACGAGTATACGGTCTTGCTGAAAAATGGCAGCTACTTGACTAAATATTGTATTTTCGCCTTACGCGACTTGTTAGTGTATTGTTATCTTGTATTGGTGTATTATCTCGCACTAGTATATTGTCCTCTATTACTACTGTATTGTTCTCTCTACCCAGTGTAGTGTTCTCCCTTACTACTGTATTGTCCTTTCCTACCTGTGTATTGTCCTCAGTTGTTCTCTCTTCTTACTAGTGCATTGTCCTCTCTTGCTAGTGAATTGTTCTCTCTTACTAGTGCATTAACTGTCCTCTCTTACTAGTGAATTGTTCTCTCTTACTAGTGCATTAACTGTCCTCTCTTACTAGTGAATTGTTCTCTCTTACTAGTGAATAGTCCTCTGTTACTAGTGAATTGTTCTCTCTTAATAGTGCATTACTTGTCCTCTCTTACTAGTGAATTGTCCTCTCTTACTAGTGAATTGTTCTCTCTTACTAGTGAATTGTCCTCTCTTAATAGTGAATTGTTCTCTCTTACTAGTGTATTGTTCTCTCTTAATAGTGCATTACTTGTCCTCTCTTACTAGTGAATTGTCCTCTCTTACTAGTGAATTGTTCTCTCTTACTAGTGAATTGTTCTCTCTTACTAGTGAATTGTCCTCTCTTACTAGTGAATTGTTCTCTCTTAATAGTGCATTACTTGTCCTCTCTTACTAGTGAATTGTCCTCTCTTACTAGTGAATTGTTCTCTCTTACTAGTGAATTGTTCTCTCTTACTAGTGAATTGTCCTCTCTTACTAGTGAATTGTTCTCTCTTAATAGTGCATTACTTGTCCTCTCTTACTAGTGAATTGTCCTCTCTTACTAGTGAATTGTTCTCTCTTACTAGTGAATTGTCCTCTCTTAATAGTGAATTGTTCTCTCTTACTAGTGTATTGTTCTCTCTTAATAGTGCATTACTTGTCCTCTCTTACTAGTGAATTGTTCTCTCTTACTAGTGAATTGTCCTCTCTTAATAGTGAATTGTTCTCTCTTACTAGTGTATTGTTCTCTGCATTGCAACTTCTCCTGAGAGTAAACTTTTGTTTCGTGCAGAATCGTTAACCCAATGGGATTTCCAATCATATTGTCTTGCCTGGCCGTGTCTTGCCTTACATCGCCTTGCCTTACATCGCCTTGCCTTACATTGCCTTGCATTACATCGCCTTGCCTTACATCGCCTTGCCTTACATCGCCTTGCCTTACATCGCCTTGCCTTACATCGCCTTGCCTTACATTGCCTTGCCTTACATCGCCTTGCCTTACATCGCCTTGCCTTACATTGCCTTGCCTTACATCGCCTTGCCTTACATCGCCTTGCCTTACATCGCCTTGCCTTACATCGCCTTGCCTTTTACAAGGCATCAGAACATTATTCCACTTGGACATATACCAACATTATACAGCCCGGCTGCTTTCTGTGCATGTGTGAATTTTCCGATGAATTACTACAAAATAAAATTGTGATTTTTTTTCACCAAACAATTCCTACTTAGTAGAGGAAACAACTTATATTCTGTAGATTTTATTTTTGGTTTAAGTATAAGAGGAACGATGCATTTGTTCCATGAAGAGTTTGTTCAGATCTGTGGCTGTGAACACCATGTGTCGCGCGAGAAGGAAGGTACCTTCAAACTTCAAAATTCGATGTTTACATTGTGTAAACACATTTATACAACGCTTTTATCAATCAATCAATATGAGGCTTACATCGCGCGTATTCCGTGGGTAAAGTTCTAAGCGCAGGGATTTGTTTAAAAATATTTTTTTTAAATTTATATCGCGCACATATTCAAGGCGCAGGAAGGCGCAGGAATATATTTATGCCGTGCGAGATTGAATTTCTTTACACAATACATCACGCATTCACATCGGCCAGCAGATCGCAGCCATGTCGGTGCATTTCCTACTTTTCACGGCCTATTATTCCAAGTCACACGGGTATTTTGGTGGACATTTTTATCTATGCCTATACAATTTTGCCAGGAAAGACCCTTTTTGTCAATCGTGGGATCTTTAACGTGCACACCCCAATGTAGTGTACACGAAGGGACCTCGATTTTTCGTCTCATCCGAAAGACTAGCACTTGAACCCACCACCAAGGTTAGGAAAGGGGGGAGAAAATTGCTAACGCCCTGACCCAGGGTCGAACTCGCAACCTCTCGTTTCCGAGCGCAAGTGCGTTACCACTCGGCCACCCAGTCCTTATTATTCATTGTTGTGGCAAAGATTATGACACAAATACATCTTACTAAGTGTACTTTGGTACACTAGCGTATCCGGTGATACAGAATTTGGTGGACTTTTCATGCGAGTTGTAATAAAACATATTTTCTTGAAGAAGCACGTCGTAACCTTCATAACCGAGAGTTATTTATTTCCTCTCACTTTTTCTAACTTGTCCTAACCATCCTGAAGAAGTCAGTGATTGTCTGACGAAAATTTGATGAAGAATTTACCCACACTGGTTGCTGCTGTGTTTTCCTTTTGTTTAGTTGTTTATTTCTTCTGTTAACTTTTTATCTGTCTGTTTTTCCCACGCGATGTAACAACCATGAAAACAAGAACATAAAATAAATGTTTATGGGCCAACATGTCAGCTCCATAGTGACACACCATCGTGCTCTGAACAAAGCAATACAAAGACATCAAGTATTCAATTGTGCCAAACCTATCCGACAAAAAAACAAAACCGTGCCAGCGTTTAGACATTTCAAGATCGTGTCGAGATTGTGTCCACTCGCTTTTAAAATGCTGGACGATAGCGTCAGACAGCTGTTGACAAGGTATCAGAGCTTCACACGTGTACACTGTACATGGAATAGTCAATTTTACTTCACACAGGCACGCTGACATCAGCTCTGGTGTTCTTTAATCGGCAACAGAACAAAGTAGCAGTAAACGAATGCATTTTTCCGCATGAAGAAACAGGGCAAAGATGTGAACAGAATCGTTTATAAACCTTCATCAGAACACACTGAAACCATTAGACTGCTAACAGATTGTAACACAGTTTTCAATACTTTCATCAGTCGTCAGTAACACGTTCAAGTTTGCTTCAAAGAAACTCCCCACCTCCTGTCATGCTAAAAAGTGATTGCTTCAAGCTCTCCACACATGGCATTAAATCAGCAAAAGGTGACCTACTCTCCGGAAACACACAGGTTTTCACACTGAAACTTGTCTTGGATCTCTTTGAACACAGATGCAGAGATTTTCCTTGGTGCAATCTCTGCATAAAACATCTTTCGCTAACTGTTTGAGTTGTCAAGCAAATTATTTGACAACATTTGCACATTTCAATTCTCTGTTCTGCTTGATGACATTGACATTTTCTGTTTCTTGTGTTGCTAATATGTTGTTGTTGTTATCAAACGCACTTGTTGAATGACTCCGAAAACGTATTTTTGCGCCACATATTTTGTAAAAGACGAAAAAAATGTGTAAGGTCGGCCAGTATTAAGACACATTGACTGTAGTGTCGCAAGTCACGTGACACAGTCACTGAACAGGCTGTAAACTACACACTGATCTACGCTTGGTGCTTCAGTGCAACACGGTTCTACAGAAAAATGTTCGCCTCGTCTCCTTTGTCAGTGTCCTCTGAACCACTCTCTCAGAAGATCAATTTCAGGAGAGCTTCAAATCGAAGGCCGGACGAAAGTCACATTAACGTTTGCTGTGCTCTTTTATCACGTCATTGGAAAATGTAAAGCTCGGTGCTTTGTGTTCGTTCCTCAATGAAAAAGTCGAACGAGTGATTCTCTGCATCCAAGTCACTGCCCCCACTCCCTAGCTGTACAGTACAACGCTGTGGGGAGATATCGTGCGGACACAAAGGGAAAACAGTTTCGTCCGAATACAAAGTCCAGTGTTGTATGCCGTGCTGCGAGACCGTGGGGGCCGGCCAGGGCCTCAGCGCCTCTCGAAGACGAACTCGTTGTAGTGTTGCCACTTGGCCTCCTCAGTGTCCAGTCCAGGCTTGACCTCGCCCGCGCTGTTGGTACCGGACCCGCAGCTGCCCACCAGCACGAACCCCTCCTCCTGCAGCATGTCGAAGGCCTGCTCGAGGAAGGTGTGCTTGAGGAAATAGCGGCCGGTGTAGCGGTCATCGTCGCCGCGGTCCGGGTCCCGACTTTCGTTGAGCGTGTCCTTGAACACATCGCGGCACAGCGACACGCGCCCGCACACGATCAGGCGGCTCAGCTTGCGGAACTTGACGTCCGCCAGCCCGTCGCGCCCGAAGGCGAAGGTTCCACGGTAGCCCAACGTGATGAAGCCTGTGGACTTGCCAGAGGTGGGCGCCGACACGTTACCGGTCAGCTGTTGGAAGCCACCGAGGGGCGGGAGGATGGAGGGCTTGGGGGCCATGGACAAAGAGGAGATCAGCTCGGGCAACTGGTAGTACTCCGCCTCCTGCTTCAGCCGATCTCGCTCGTGGAAGTTCTCCGGGAGGACGAGTTTCAAGTTCCGTAGGTAGTCCAGCACGTAGCGGAAGAGGACGCCGTCCCGGTCGATGAAGACCTTGCCCTTGGAGTCCTTGACCAGGTGCGCCTTGTCCGAGTCCTGCTTGAAGAGCGAGGCCAGCAGGGAGCCGGGCTGCTTGAGCAGCGTGTCCAGGGTGGTGCTGTACATCACACCACCCACGTTCAGCTCCACGATGTTGCTGCTGCCGCTGTGGTTGATGGAGTTGGCGTTGGCGGACATGATGGCTGGCTGTGCGTGTTGCAAAATTGCAGATATGTTTTTGTAACAAAACAACAGTTATCCTAGAGGGAAAAAGTTTTTTTGAGAGAATCTAGTCGGCAAGTAAAAGATACTTCTACTTGCACCGGAGATTGGAAAACAAAGTTCTGAGTCAGCAAGTCTTAAGATATGCTGCTATTTGTATCACAAAGAAGAGAGAGAAAAAAGTCCTTGTTGATTCACAGTTCTGGTTTGTTCGCTTTCTCTTCAACACAGAATTAGTAAATACGTTTAGGCATCAGAAAGACAGCAAGTCCTCGTTGAAATATGTGTTCCAAGTAACTACAGTCCACAAGGGTAGGGAGTTCTCAGCTGTGTCACACAGAAGGAAAGAGCACTACTGTTTATGGTTTAAGAGTAGTAAGTCGATACTGTTGACAGCAGTACTGATGGAAAGTCAAAACTGCATTAACAAGACTGAACACTTCAACACAAGGGGAAAACTCCAGCCCTAGATAGGATAAGCTATAGAGTACTACGTTGATTTCGTCAACACAAGTTCTGATGGAAAGTCAAAGTTGTAGCAGCAAACCATAGTAGTCCAACACCAGAGAAGAACTCAGCTAGTCCCGGCGGGATACGCAAGTTCTAAATCTCAGCGACAGTCCCACCAGAGAGAGACGTGTATTAGGGCCAAGCGTCGGACCGAGGTCTGGTAGGTAAGCGTGGCTGTCACTGATAGCGAATAGCACGGGCAAAGAGAGGAGAGAGGTCGTCAATAGCAGGCGGCAGTCGATAGCGGCTTACAACTGCTTCAGTCGCTCTCACCACCAATCCTATTACTGGCTTGGTCTGCTGGTCAACGATTTTCCCTCCGTCGTGGCCGTTTACTTCGCTTCTTACTGTCACCTCGGGAATAGAGACGGGGCCTCTTTTAACTGCCCGTCTTCAAACATGCACGGTTTGCAGTCAACAGAGGCGCTCTGGTAATGGCGAAGAAAGTCAACAAGACTCGGTGGGAGGAGGTTTAAACTGTTTCACAGCTGGGGCAAATGCAGCATGTCTACTGATCGAAAGTTTCAGACAAGTTCTAGAAAGTTACTTTTTTTCCAAGACTCTTGTCTTTGTTGTTCGAGAGTATGGTTCCAGATCTGAATTCAAAACAGCAAAAAACAATCGTTCAGTTTCACACGGCAGCGTAGACTGAAGCAATGACCACTTCTATAGGCCACACCACTTATGTCCCGCTCAGACGTGAATGCAAAAAAACCAGTGGTGAAAAGCAATGCAATTTATTCCCCACCGAGCTGCGCACAGACAGAAGTAATGACCAGACCATCAGCCGCGACGATGACACGCAAATGAGCACCGTAATGAAACACTGTCCCAGCGGTTGCGTCAGTCACGCAAGGGCGGTGGGTCTATGATAGGCATCAACGATTGATTGACCGCCGTCTCGAGTGACCGCTGGAAGTGTAGAAGGGCGGTGTGATGGAGAGGCTGTAAAGCGACCAGCGTGTAAGGAGCGGGTCTCACGTGCTTCAGGTGGTGCACGGCACGCGTCCTTAATTGCTTGCCACGTGCTGCTCTGTTGCTTCAGTCTCTAGGCTGTTCCTGGGCACTGTTGGTATGTGTTTATGATTCTGATTCAACTTTCTGTTGTTCTTGCTCGTCTCGGAAAGTGGCCACGCCTGTAAATGTTTGGAGAAAAAAAGCTGATGTTCTCAGATCACATACACTGATACAGTCAGGTTCGACGATGCAGAGAGAAATCACAGAAGCTTTATGTTTTGGATCGATGTTTGTGTGCTTGAGATGTCAACGGTTCCGATTCGTTGTCTCCGTTCCATGCACAGTAGAACTAAAGCAGAAGGACTTGTATATTACAGTTTTTGTCCTTGAAAAGGAGCGGTCAGCACTGCACAGGGCCTTTTCAGAAGCGAAGATTGCTTTAAAACCTGCTCTCAGCAGGCAGGGAGAAAGCCAAGCCGGCGTCAACAACAGCAGCAGCAGCAGCAGTAACAGCAGCGACGGCGTGAGCTAGACACAATAAGCAAGAAGGTAATGACGGCGGACGGGGCCTGGTGAACACAACACAGTGGTTTGAAGTTTGCAGCCTGGATCGATGACGCCTCGTGGCTGAGCGGAGCGCAGGGTCCTGGCGCGATGTAATGCGCTGTACACCCAGACTCTGCTCGCTGGCCTGCACTCTCACGACCACTGTACCTCCTCTCTCGACGCTCACCGCCACACTACCTCTTCTCTTCGCGCTCTAGCTGGCCTCTTGGAGCCCCAACGTCTCTCTCTTGATTCTCAGAATGTTCGAGATCCCTCAGGATTCCCTTCCTTCCTTTTTCACTACTTTCTTCTTTTGCAACCCGCCAAACTTCCGTGATAGGGAAAACGAAGCGTACGCGCAATAAAGTGAGTTAGAGTCAGTCGCGATTTCCCCTTAAGGTGTTCCTGCGTATTTGTAGACTACCTCTCAGCAATCCAGGGAGAAAAGTGGATGAATGTCCAGCTGGGGTAATACTGGTCTCAGCCTTAGGGCGATAAAGATCTTACTCTCTGACAAACTTCAATTGTTGTTCTTGTATACCTGCAGCAAATGCAGCTAATTTATCGTTTTACATCGATGCCTACTTTACTTGTGACATTGGCTATATGCAGTTCGATTCAGTTTTGGATGTAATGGTAGTTCCAAGGACTTGCATGCAATGTCACAAGAGTAAAGAGTATCTGTACAGCAGCTATGCAATTGACTGACTTACCAGAGTAAAAAAGCTCAGCTCCGGTCGTATATAGGGAAATCACAGGCAGCACGGCATCCGGCAATCACAGGCAAAAGGTTAACCGGGAAATTAATTGCACACCAGACGCAAACCCGCTCGTAGAAGTATCTGTTAAGGCGATGACGAGGATTGGGTTTCCTGCTAAATGCCGTCTTCAGCGGACGGGGAAAGAGTACACTACACGACTTTATAGTAGGCGCAGCTAGAAGACTACTAAAAGTACCTTTCTGTTTCTGTATTTAACAGTTATTTCCAGCCACCGAGGACTGTAGTTGGAGCAGAAGAAGAAGACAGATGCTCATGAACTGCCTCCACCAGACAGAGAAAAGACCGGGTCCTCTCTACTTAGCCCCAAGGTAAAGGTTAGTGTCGTGTACCCTACACCGTGAGAGTAGGACACAAATTATTCACAAGCTGCCCGTGGCCGCGGTGTTGTGGTAGCAAGGGGAGGGTCGTCGTCGTTTCTTGCAATGGAGAAGGATGATGGTCCCGCGGGGGTTCGCGGTGGTTGGTGGCGTTGGACGGTGAGGTCTCTTCTGGCGGAAATCTGTCAACAGAAGAAAGCGAGAAAGGCGTGTAATTATTCCCTGGACATTAGTTCTTAATGGCTTGCGAGCTCCTTGGGTAGGTTCCTTTTACATAAAAAGAAAATAATCAATCAATCAATCAATATGAGGCTTATATCGCGCGTATTCCGTGGGTACAGTTCTAAGCGCAGGGATTTATTTTTTAATTTTTTTAATTTTTATTTTATGCAATTTATATCGCGCACATATTCAAGGCGCAGGGATTTATTTATGCCGTGTGAGATGGATGTTTTTTACACAATACATCACGCATTCACATCGGCCAGCAGGTCGCAGCCATTTCGGTACATTTCCTACTTTTCACGGCCTATTATTCCAAGTCACACGGGTATTTTGGTGGACATTTTTATCTATGCCTATACACTTTTGCCAGGAAATGCATCGAAGACCCTTTTGTCAATCGTGGGATCTTTAAGGTGCACACCCCAATGTAGTGTACACGAAGGGACCTCGGTTTTTCGTCTCATCCGAAAGACTAGCACTTGAACCCACCACCTAGGTTAGGAAAGGGGGGAGAAAATTGCTAACGCCCTGACCTAGGGTCGAACTCGCAACCTCTCGCTTCCGAGCGAAAGTGCGTTACCGACTTCTCTGAAGACGGAAGAGCGCGCGCGCGAGAGAGAGAGAGAGAGAGAGAGAGAGAGAGAGAGAGAGAGAGAGAGAGAGAGAAGGACAGAGGAGAACAGAGAGAGTTGAGTTGAATTGAATAGAAATGTATTTTTCGAGGGTGACAGAATAAGCAATGCAGAATAAGAGAGAGGGAGAGACAGACAGACAGACAGACAGAGACAGACAGACAGAGACAGACAGACAGAGACAGACAGACAGAGACAGACGGACAGAGAGAGCAGGCAAAGTGTGGAGCAGGGATGCTGCTGGGATTTACTTTCTTCGACAAATTGGCCGAAACGAGCATACAAAGTTCGGCAAGTTCCAGGCAGTCATTGGCATCCCCTTCCCTCCACTGTGCAAAAAACGTCAACGTTTTGGGCGAGTTGCCAACGCAACACTTCATTTCTCGTGGAGTGGTGTCAGCATCGAGGTTTTAACCTGAGATTTAAATGATCGGCTTGTTTTAAGGAGACTCAATTAAAGCCAGGGCAAGGGAGGTTCTATCCAATTCAACGTGGTTTCGTGTGCGAGTCGTGAACTCTGCTACGGTGGAAGCTGTCTTTAAAAGCATGTTTATACTAGGGTTTGTATCAGCCTTTTAATGGAAAGGTGGCTTAAGTAGTTGGTTGCAACATTCACAGTTTCCAAAATTCTTCAATCGTGTGTCTTTGTTTTCATATCATTACACGCCCGGTATAGGGGTGTGTATAGGATTCGGTCGATGTGTTTGTTTGTTTGTGTGTTTGTGTTCGCATATAGATCTCAAGAATGAACGGACCGATCGTCACCAAACTTGGTGAACAGGTTCTATACATTCCTGAGACGGTCCTTACAAAAATTGGGACCAGTCAAACACACGGTTAGGGAGTTATTGGTGGATTAAGATTCTACAAGGACTTATAGAGGGACATATTAATGGTCAAAGGGAAATAACCTTCTCAGTTGGTGGCAGTGAGAATGGTAAGGACGGGGGTGTTTTTCCTACCTCGGAGGAATTTCTTGTTTGTCTTGCTATTGGTACCGCTCTAGTCCCAGCCATTCGTTTGATTCTACGCTTAGTGTGAATAACCTGATAGAACACCCGGTCCGGTAATCGCATTGCTAATGAGTTAAATAACTAATTTTACTTAATTAGGTACCTAATTTGACTTCCTGGTCAGGGTATATGTCGCAGGAGTTGTCGAAAGAGCTCTCAAGACAATTAATTATTCAGGTAATTCGGTTAGTAGAGAGTCATAGCAGCGTACACGGAAACTTCTGTCACGAAAGGTGACAAACCACACAGTTAATCGATCAAATGATGTGCCTAATTAGGTCTACTTAATTCAACAGTCATTCTCAAATGGTTCACTGAATTACAAACAATAAGCGTGACGTCTAAGAGATGCTCAGACAATTTCATACATTACTCCACCGAAATTAGAAAAACTGATCCATGCAGGAAGACGAGGATCCGCTGACTGTCGTTACCAATCACTAAGGTTATCTCCCTCTTACATGATAATTAAGGTGAACACACTGTAGGCATCACAGACTTCGAGTTGAGGACGTTGCGCACTCAAACACCCACCCACCCTCCTCCACCCCCAAACTCACATACACGCACACGCATATACACACTACACACACGCACAAACACACATACGCACACACGAACGCACGCAAAGACGCATAGACAGAGAGAGAAAGTAAGTCAGACAGACAGACATAAAGACAGACAAACAAACACACACACACACACACACACACACACGCATACACACACACACACACACACACACACACACACACACACACACACGCCACTCTCAATCAAGCAGACATTCAGCGTGGAAATTGATGCAATTAACCCAAAGCATTCCATTTACATGTATCTCTTTGGTTGCTCTTTATCCGTGTAAGGTAGAGCGTGTTCTCTCTCTATCTCTCACCAAAAGAGAGAGAGAGAGAGAGAGAGAGAGAGAGAGAGAGAGAGAGAGACACACAGAGAGAGAGAGATGGGGGGGACAGAGACAGAGAGAGACAGACAGACAGAGAGAGACACACAGAGAGAGACAGAGAGAGAGAGAGAGGGGGGGCAGCGATATAGATAAAGACACAGAGAGACAGATAGAGAGATACACAGACAGAGAGAGAGAGAAAAAGAGACAAAGACAGAGAGTGATTCGAGGAGAACAAGAGAATGTATTGTCACTGAGCGTTTTTATTTTTAAACTCAAGCTCAAAAGATAAGCAACCTTGTTTAAAACAATGCATTTTTTGTATCTTTGTTTAATAACCGAGCTTTTCGATAGCATGATACAAAGCGTGTCTGTCCGGCTTCCCGTCAGTAGGTGGTAATGCTCTTTAAAAAAAAAAAAGTATAGTCGGTCATTGATTTTTTGGTCACTTACTAGTTAAACAAGTCTGACAGGACACAACATGCCTAAACATTTCAACGTTCAGTGACTGATGATAAGAAATATGTGGGTTTTGTTTTTTGTTTTGTTGGTTTTGTTTTGTTTTTTTAGGTACAAAAACGTTTGCCTGTGACGGTAATGGCTACTCGTTGCAACATAAACAATGATAACATTATTCAGTCGTTCGCCTAATACAGAGAAAACCTCAGAAATCGGAAAATAATGACGTTACAAGGTTTAAAATTCTTAAGTGTATGCGGAGGCCTGACTTGCGCTCGGACATTTATGTTGAAGGTTGTTGAAGGTCACAGTCACATTGAAGTGCGCGTTACGTCATCATTATCATCCTTCCAGAAAAGCTACTCTGCAAAGAACTTCACACTGGTGGACGATGACGTGAAGAATGATCATGCGAGAATCGAGCTCGAAACTAGACCAAGAACCTCCTCACGAATGAATGAGCAGGCTGATAAAAAAAATGTGAACATTATCAAGCGACCTGGGGTTTGCCCTGGGTGACCCAGAGTGGATTCTAACCAGTTCCAAACAGACCACTCATACATGTATACTCTCCATTGCTGTCAAAGAAGAATGGAGGATCACGACATCCTCTGAAAGCGGCGTAGCCTGGATGGCGGGGTAAAATCGGTCATACGTGTAAAAACCCACTCGTGCAAAAAAAGGAGTGAACATGGGAGTTTCAGCCCATGAACGAAGAAAAAGAAGAAACGGACAACGACCAGACGGCTACAGTGTTCGTGAAGAGGTTAAAGCCGGGGAGGGGGTGAGGAGACACATTGTACAACAAACTAAAAGATAGATTACGGTTCTTTTCGCTTGCCCAAAACTGGTCAGCTCTGCCTTGCCGTTTGGGTTATATGTCCTGTTCTTTTCAAACGGGTTTCTTTCAAGCTGAACGTTTGCAATTGAGACATTATTTATTTATTATACTAAAAACATTTTAACGCACCGGGTCATTCCTGTTTTTTTTGTATGGATTTGGGCAATAGTTGAAAGTATTCTGTATTTGTTCAAATAAGTCTATTGTCTGGTTTGTAATTAATCACTTCGTTGTAAGAGTCGTTCGTCAATTTAATTTGGACGATTAACACAGCACTATACCTAATCCCTTTACACACAAATACATTTATTCCAGATCTTAAATTAATTTTGATTTATTTTTAAACATTACGTTGTATGTTTAATGGCAGGGTTGCTTAACTCTTTGGTACGAGTATAGATACGAGAAACGAGTTGTACTGTACATGCACCGGTCAATCTGTCCGCCCTTTCCGTCTGCCTTGTCTGAGTGCTATAGTCTGTTTGTCTAAGGGCGACAGACGGAAAGGTATGACCAGTTGAGCCAGTTGAGCAAACACACTTGCAATAATGAGACAAACCTGACAATAGACTTATTTGAACAAACACAGATCATGCTCACATAATTTATTGCCCAAATCCATAAAAACAGCAGTGACCCGGTGCGTTTCAACAAGAACATCCCTTCAGTGACAGGAAACCCTTTATGCCATTAGTTTATTGCAGAACATACCGATAATAGCTCTGTTGTCTTTGAAAATACTTTATGTGGATTCACAGTAGCGTTTTACATTTACTATATTTTGTTTCCACGTTATTACGTTCGACTAAACTCTCATCACAACAGCGTTAAATGTACAGCATCATCAGGAAAATCAGTAACATTTTTTTTCGAGGGAGCAGGTATTTTGGTATCTTCATTCTCTGTCTCTCTGTCTCTCTCTCTTTCTGTCTGTCTGTCTGTCTGTCTGTCTGTCTGTCTGCCTCTCTCCCTCTCTCTCTATCTGTCTCTCTCTGTCTGTCTCTCTCTCTCTCTCTCTCTCTCTCTCCCTCTGTCTGTCTGTCTGTCTGTCTCTGTCTGTTTGTCTGTCTCTCTCTGTCTCTGTCTCTCTTTCTCTCTCTCACTCTCTCTCTCTCTCTCTCTGTTTTTACTTCAGAATAAAAGTCTTCTTCGGACCGGAAGGTCAAACAACTAATTCTGCTCTCGTCAGAATCAAAAAACAAGAAAGGTAGGTTGTTGGAACGTTTGCTATCGACAATACAATATATTCACAAATATATCGACCTAACGGTCTAAAGTCTGTGCACATTAAACACCGTTGGGTCGATATATTTGTGAATGTATTGTTTTGTCGATAATAAACGTTCTAACAACCTTCCCTTCTTGTTTTTTTATTCTGAATTTTGGAACGTTGACAGTCTCTTTGCTTTTGGATCAACCATATTCTTGATCTTCTGTCGTCTCCCCCCCCCCCCCCCCCCCCCGACGACCCAAAGCTGTTCTGCTTCTTACTACCGTAACCTACGCTACGGCAATCTGCATACGAGTACTCGTATGTACACTAAATTATACTACATGATAGTATAAGATGTTTGATGGGTTGTTGACAGACCAGCTTTTTTGTCGGTCCGAGGGGGAGCATATCGTCTTTTGTTTCATATATCGTAGTATAATATATAGTACAAAGATAGTATGAAGTAGCGTAAAACAAAATGCCACGCTTAAGCTTTAAATGTCATAGTTTTCTGTTTTGTACTCTTATATACTCTCCGCGATATCATTTCTACGTCAACCGTCATCAATCTTACTAAAGTAATTTCCACTGTTATTTTTATCAGAAGAATCGATGTAACTAACAATTCAAGCCACGACAAATAAAGCATCTAGACAGAACTGCGATATGTTTGCAGACAACACACAATAGTAATCAGATACACTGAAACAATTGTGAGATCGACTATACATAAAGTTCGACAAATAATGTAATACATATACCCTTAAATAATTAATAGGGCGTTTCACCATGACGCAGATGAAAGTGATTAGTATTTGTTTACAACAAAGTTTTCAGCGTAACTGAGAAGGCTGAAATTGTCGAAACCATATCCAAAAACAGCAAACGGACTGTGTCTTAGCGTGCTATTTTCGAAAAATTCCCAGACACTGTAAAAGGAATGAAACAGAAAAATCTTTCAAACACCTTAATACATCGTCTGCGGTATTTTGGTCTAAGTACACCCAGAGGGGTGGATTCTTCGTAAGAGAAACTTCCTATTGTGAAATATGGGTAGAACTGAATCAGACCTTGCCTTCTCGTCAATGGAACGTGATGGACAAATTGTGAAAACATTTGTGTGTAACTACAACTCAAGAGTAGTTCTGTCTATCTGTCGGAGAATAGTTTATGTGTGAATCTAGAACATCACGACAACATAGTCAACAATTTGAAACAAAACAATCACATTCAATAATTATTGTCTGGATTGTTGCTCAGAGCATTGTGAAGGATATTGGATATATCGACAGATATTGATAGTCACTTAAAACATTCATCAGCTAAACACTTTTCTAAGCACTATTTCAATGGACCAACACATTTTGCAGTTTATTAGAGGAAAGTTATTTTTTATACGAGGACAATACTTAAAGTCTACCAATATAAATAAAGGTGTCTATTTGTGAAAACTCCAGTGTCATTTGACTGAATATTCTGGAAATGTTTTTGTGTGTTTGGATGCGCTTTATTTTGTTGTTTTGTTGCTTGTTTGTTTGTTTGTTTGTTGTTGTTTTTCGGTTTGAAACGTTTGAGATATGAAAGTTTGTATTTTTTTGTTTGCAATTTTTTTTTCATTATCATTGTTTGTTTGCCATGTAGCCTACATCACTTGGCTTTTTATTTTATTCAAATGACATGCATCTATCCACTCACAATATTCTTTTGATCACTTTCCACATGTATGTTAAAGCTCTATCCTTCGTAACTAAATATGTTGGTCAAATCTGTCTGGAAAGTACAATAGTATTGCTATATATATATATAGCTATTCTGATAGACACGTGGGGAAATTCGGGGGCTGTGATTGGATGGTCTCACACATCCCTATTGCGATCATCAAAGGGTAACGCTACGGAAGTTGGTCATATTTTGCCGATATCCAAACGATATCGGCAATAACAAAGACGCATGGTTCCGGTTTCTTCCACGTATATAAAGTACACGCATACCTCGCCAGGTTTGTTTCTGTGACTAGTCGACAGACGATGCCATTTGCTTTGTGTGTGTGTGTGTGTTTTGTTGCTTACTGTACATGACACACATTACGTGTAAAATCCAGTTCTTTAACAGGCAACAATCCTTGCAAAGTTCAAGAAGCTGCAATCTGAAGCGACATATCTCTGATTCTAGCAGACGATCTTTCCTATGTTTAACACAAAATCAGCAAACTCTCCTGTCACATAGAACGTCCATTGTATTGTGCAATGTTGAAATGAAGTTACCGGTCTGAAACATTTAGTCGTTTCTTTTGAGACAATCCTTGTTCTCTTATCATCTACAGATTTACCGCAGTCTTCATCCCACAAATCCCCAACAGAAGTCAGACTTTCGAACATAGAATATACGCAAGCAAGCATGATACGTCATGACGTCATATGATTCCTAGCATATTGACGTAATGCTAAACATCCGGTTATCTCGAGTCTTCTCCGTAATATATGTCCGTGGGATTTTCAATGTTCGGTGATTTCCGTGGCTTCATGCGCAAAGGGATATGCGCACTATAACCGTCGTCTGCAATCAACGACATGGACCATTCTGGTAGTTGTTGCTGACAAAAACATGATTATTACACAGAATATAATGTCAGAATAGCCATATAAACGCTATTGTGTTTTCAGCGTAGTAATAGGGTCCGATATTTAGACTCGAACAAGTATAATGCGACTCGTCTTCGACTCGTCGGCATTATACTTGCCTCGTCTAAATATCGGACCCTATTGCTACGCTGAAAACACAATAGCTGTTTATATTGCACAATACAAATATAACTTCGTTTACAAACGCATTTGTATTTATTTATAGCAATAAAGCTAAGACAGAGTAGTATTTAAGTGCGATGTACACCCCTTTCATGGATCATTTTTGAAAGTAAAAATTGACCTTTCTGCTAGACACCCCCCCCGAATTCTTCTATATCCTCCGCCCTGGGGATTCTGTTATTAAATCATACTGTGAGCATCACTTCTGGAAATTGGCCTATGCATGTATGGTAATGCATTTGCTGCGGACTTGCTGCCCTTCTCCATTCCGTGACATAATACATCACTAGCAGTTTAAATCAGCGAGCAAGCCAAGCTTGACATTTGAGGAATTTCAGTTGGAGTGCTAGCTTAAAACAGCATTAGTATACGTTATTTGTCTTGCTAACAAAATTATGACATTTTACACAGATCGAGACAGTGTCCCTCCAAAACCGCGCCAGTGGTCGACTGTCGACATCTGTGTAAAATGTCATATTTTGGTCAAAACTCAAAATAACATTTATGTATCGATCGATTTTAGTTAGAATTACTTTCATGTTTTACGATTAAACGCACACAAACCTGTACTCTTTTGTTGTCTCGGCTAGCCGCCTAAATATGAGCTTTTGTCGGACACTGACGTCACATGGCTCAACAAAGGGTAGTACAATGTTCAATCGATACATATATAATTTGTGAGGAGGGTCTATTATTGCACTCTCATTCTAAACTGAAATGTTCCGCTTTTGCACACCTTCTTCTGCGTTCGTGGGCTGAAACTCCCACGTACACTCGTGTTTTTTGCACGAGTGGAATTTTACGTGTATGACCGTTTTTTACCCCGCCATTTAGGCAGCCATACCGTCCGTTTCGTGTTTCTATAACCCACCGAACTCTGACATGGATTACAGGATTTTTTTCGTGCGCACTTGGTCTTGTGCTTGCGTGTACACACGGGGGCTGTTCGGACACCGAGGAGAGTCTGCACACAAAGTTGACTCTGAGAAATAAATCTCTCGCCGAACGTGGGGACGAACTCACGCTAACAGCGGCCAACTGGATACAAATCCAGCGCGCTACCGACTGAGCTACATCCCCACCCTTTTTGCACACCAAAAACCAATGTTGAATTAATACTGTGTGACATCGTATTTAGTTCTGCTAGCAAAAGGTAGCGCATGATAAACACTGGTGTTCAAAACTGGTTACAGAAAGTGTGTTTAAAAGTGAAACACTTGAAATCAGAGTGCTTTAATGTACATCTTGACACAGTAGTCTAGAGATGGAGAGAGATACATTTGCATTTGAAGCCTCCTTCTTTGTCGTCTGACTTCGTTCTTCGGGTGTTAGTGTGCCACACTTTCAGATCATTGTGTGCATTACTTTAAGATAAAGGATGTTTTAGCTCAGACAAGGATGCGAGAAATGGGGAGCCTAACAATAAATCTTGGAAACGAGGTTGCATCAGGAAAGGAAAGGGTAACTTTGATATGACGACTGTTAGCTAGCCTGCGGGCATCCAAGATGTGCATTAGAGTATTTCCTGCAGAGAAGGAATCTGATATGACTCCTTCTTCCAGCCTTAAATCATCTTGCTTTATGGTCATGTAACCGCGGGGAATTTACTCACATGGTTCATCTTGATTCTCCTCGTGCTGCCAAAAAATACCTCTAGTTTTGCAGAATTAAAAAAAAAAATCCTAAATGCTTTTAACATGTTTTCCAACATTTTAGTTTTACATTTTTTGGTCGTGGTCTTTGATGTCGCCATGCTGTAAAATAGATGCTCTGTTTGTATTATTTATTTGTGTTTCATGCTGTAATATAGACTGTGTTGAAATATTGTATTGTGACTCTTGTTAGTTGGTATTATTGTCAAGTAACTGTAACATACATGAGACTTAAAAACTACCATTCAAATATGTTAAACAACAAGGAAACATTAATGACATTCGGCATTCTTTGGACTTAGACTTGCTGAAAGCAACCTCAACACATTCAGTGTACAGCTAAACTCATAGTGTAAAAAGGATATAAATATGTTGTCCTTTACTCATTCCAAAACATAGACAGCTGGCAGCTGGTCCCCAATCACGAAACCATGTAAATCATCGTGTGTAACAAAGAAAAGAAGTCTGGTAAGCGGTCCTAACGTGCTCAGAAATATTGGACGGAAGTTTATTAACCTTTACACATTTTGCAATGATAAGATACGATACGACAGAATAAGGTCAGGAAAACAATATGACAATACAAGACAAGGCAAGACAAGACAAGACAAAATAATATGACAAAACAATATGACAAGACAGGACAAGACAGGACAAGACAGGACAAGGCAAGACAAGAGAAGACAAAACAAATATTCAAAATAAGACGAGACATGATTCATAGGAGTAGCAGCAAGGATAGACCTTGGGAGGGTACGTTATCCTTACCTGGGGCCCGGGTAGAACACTAGATTTGTGATCTTTTGGTCGCGGGTTTGATTTCAGACCGGGACGGACACAGATCACGGGTTCGAATCCAGGCAAAGACGGACACGAGTCAACTTCACGTACCAACTCGAAGAGGGTATTCTTGTCCCAGCGTCCACCCCTTGCACCACTGTGAAGTGCAGGAGGCTCATTACACCTGAACACGTACACACCTTGGTAGCGCGACTCGTATTGCTGCAATCTTTCTATTTGGGAAGAAGCCACCTGAATTTCCCAGCAAGGGAATAATAAAGTAGTGGAAATGGAAACAGAACTGAAACGTGCAACCGTGAAAGACTTTCTCCGGAAAGTCATCAGTAGCGGACTTTGGTTGCGGTCTTTTACGCAACCAATTTCAAAGAGGAATAACTAAGTAAGTACTAGCTGCATATAAATTTAGTTTACTCAATTAATAGATGTTTCTGTTTAAACCTAGTACCAGATAAAGAGAAAGGGAGAGAGAGAGTGAGAGAGAGAGAAAGAGAGAGAGAGAGAGTGAGAGAGAGTGAGAGAGAGAGAGAGCGAGAGAGAGAGAGAGAGAGAGAGAGAGAGAGAGAGAGAGAGAGAGAGAGAGAGAGAGAGAGAGAGCGAGAGATCGACAGTGTATGAGAACGTGTGGGTGTGTGTGAGGTAGTTGATGAGAAAGGAGGAATGGGGGGGATAGAGTTGATGAGAGAGGAGGAATGGGGGGAGGGAGTTGATGAGAGAGGAGGAATGGGGGGATAGAGTTAATGAGAGAGGAGGAATGGGGGAAGAGAGTTGATGAGAGAGGAGGAATGGGGGGAGAGAGTTGATGAGAGAGGAGGAATGGGGGAGGGAGTTGATGAGAGAGGAGGAATGGGTGGAGAGAGTTGATGAGAGAGGAGGAATGGGGGGACAGAGTTGATGAGAGAGGAGGAATAAGGGCCGGGAGAGAGTTAATTGATGAGAGAAGAGGAATGGGGGGGGGGGGGGTGATGAGAGAGGAGGAATGGGGGAGGGAGGGAGTTGATGAGAGAGGAGGAATGGGGGAGAGAGTTGATGAGAGAGGAGGAATGGGGGAGAGAGTTGATGAGAGAGGAGGAATGGGGGAGGGAGGGAGTTGATGAGAGAGGAGGAATGGGGGAGGGAGGGAGTTGATGAGAGAGGAGGAATGGGGGGAGGAATGGGAGGGAGGAATGGGGGGGAGGGAGTTGATGAGAGAGGAGGAATAAGTGCCGGGAAAGAGTTGATGAGAGAAGAGGAATGGGAGGGGGGAGAAGAGGATGAGAGAGGGGGAATGGGGGAGAGAGTTGAGAGAGGAGGAATAAGTGCCGGGAGAGAGTTGATGAGAGAAGAGGAATGGGGGGGGGGGAGAAGAGGATGAGAGAGGGGGAATGGGGGAGAGAGTTGATGAGAGAGGAGGAATGGGGGGGGGGAGTTGATGATAGAGGAGGAATAAGGGTCTGGAAATAGTTAATGAGAGAGGAGGAATGGGGGGAGGGAGTTGATGAGAGAGGATGGATGGCTGGGGGGGAGGGAGTTGATGAGAGAGGAGGAATGGGGGATACAAATGGCACTTCCCATCACTGTCCGTTTATTCGTGGGAACTATCGATGTCCACGCTGCTAACAGTGGGAGTTTGATGGCCTGGTACAGCTCCTTTGCATTCACACGGCACCGCCAAAGTTAGAGGTTCTTGACAGCCGTTACGAACTTTTAATGCTGCCCACAGAGACTTGAGCTGATCATCACAGCTAAAAATAACTTCTGGGAAAAGATTTTGTGCCTGCTGTTCCTACTTTGTGGTTCACTGGCCAAACGATTCCAACACCCACATAAATTCAGTCAGTGACCTTGTGACCTTTCTTCCGTCATCCTCGCTTTTTTAGCAATTGCTAAGTATGTATATACCAATCTTATATACAAAACTGGAACCACACAGTGGGATATTGAAGACACAAATTACGAAAATTGAAACTTCACACAGTTTTACAGGTAGCTGTGCAACATATTAGTTCGTTATACTTTGAGAAACAGAGCAGAGTGACCGTTGAAAATGATATTGGTTAAATAGTTTCCACCTGATTCCGTATACTGTATAGATGACACATGTGTTTGTAAATAATGTCTGTTTCCGATCACTCTCCAGCCGAACCAGCTAATAATGTGTAGCTTACCATATTCACGGCCGGAGGAGGTGATAGAAGCGAGGGAGAGGAGATGGGCGCCGCCCTCATAGAATTGGCATGAGAGACGTTTTACACGTTGTCTTTAAATTGCATGATGTATTAGTACAAACGTAAATCGTTGCGACAACGTGTATCAGTCTCAGTACCAAAATAGTCGTTTCCGATCAATGCTAGTGCTTTCTGGATATCTGAATATCGATCCTTCCACTCAGATCCCAGCGACGACGCCATGTTCTCATAGAAATACGTACCTGCCACTGCAGAGTACTGCTGGCAAAGAGCTTTCAGAGATTTCCAATGCGGACGCCTACCGTGCTACAGAAAAAAAATCTAGCCAGATTTGAGTGAAAGCAGTTCAGCAAATAATGATAGAAAGGTAATCAGTTCACGTTCGCCATGATAGAACACATAACTAGTCCACTTTAGCAGTGATGAACAAATAAGCCAGCCTATTTTATAGCCAGACAATTAATATAACCAGCCTATACTTCAGGCAGACGACGACCAACGGACTGATGAAGTTACCAGGGGAGCAACGTACTATTGACCAGCCGGGCCGGACATGCGTGATAAGAAAGCTTGACCAAGTCTTCTCCCGCCCTCTCACACACACACACACACACAGGAGGGCTTCTTAGACTGAGGACATTTCGTACTTTTGCTGACCTCTGTCCGCCCGGTCATTGCTTGACTTTGATCAGTAAGTCTCGGGCATCATTGTGTCTGTTTTCTCTGCCTGTTTGTCGACATCTTGTGAACCCCCGTTGGCATCTGGAGGACGCGCTAATTGAAGGTTATTTATGTTCCAAAGTTACTGGTGAACTCAAAGAAGGAATATTCATGGCGTTGTGTGTGTGTGTGTGTGTGTGTGTGTTTAGCGCTTACGTGCGTGTGTGTGTGTGTGTGTGGCTGCGTGCGTGTGTGTGTGTGTGTGTGTGTGTCTGTGTATGCGTTAATCTTCAATTTTGTGATTACAATGTGTGCTTGTTCATATGAAGAGAAATTGTTGTCTTTGTACAATGCACGACAGTGAAAGGAAAATAAAAACCCTAAGATCGCTGTATTACAGTTAAACAAAAGTCGTGCATTGTACAAAGACAACCATTTCTCTTCATAGGAACAAGCACACATTGTATTAAATCACAAAAGATACACGCTCACACACACGCACGCAGCCACACACACACAAACACACACACGCGCGCGCGTACGCGCACACAAACACACACACACACACTGTCACACACATACGTACGCACGCACGCAAGAACCCCCCCCACACACCCACACACATACAAATACATGCACTCACTGGAGGACACGAGCGTGTGTGTGTCAGTGTGTGTGTGTGTGTGTGTGTGTGTGTGTGTGTGTGTGTGTGTGTGTCTGTGTATGCGTTAATCTTTAATTTTGTGATTACAATGTGTGCTTGTTCATATGAAGAGAAATTGTTGTCTTTGTACAATGCACGACAGTGAAAGGAAAATAAAAACCCTAAGATCGCTGTATTACAGTTAAACAAAAGTCGTGCATTGTACAAAGACAACCATTTCTCTTCATAGGAACAAGCACACATTGTAATAACAAAAGATAAACGCTCACACACACACGCACGCAGTCACACACACACAAACACACACACGCGCGCGCGCACACAAACAAACACACACACACACACACACACACACACACACACACACACACACACACACACACGTACGCACGCACGCAAGAACCCCCCCCCCCCACACACACACACACACACATACAAATACATGCACTCACTGGAGGACACGAGCGTGTGTGTGTCAGTGTGTGTGTGTGTGTGTGTGTGTGTGTGTGTGTGTGTGTGTCTGTGTCTGTGTCTGTGTGTTTGTACATATGTGTATTTGTGTTAATGGATCGTACAAACGAGACAGGTAAGTTTTGTTTTTCCAATTAACAAGAACAAGGATAAACAACATCTTGGTACAACGCCTACTTACCCCAATCGGAAGAGTTAACTTTAAACCCCTCTCTCAACAACTCCAAGAGTGTGAAGACAAAACATCTCGAAAGCCGTTCTGCACTATCGTGAACAGAAACACAAATAATCTGTTTGAAATCTTTACACTGGAACATCGCCAGCTCACTTGCTACCTACCTTTGAAGTGTGAGTGTTTAGGTTTCTGTTGGTAGCAGCTGGTGTGGAGATCATTGACTGCAACAGTCACAGTTCATTTGAAAAAGAAACTCAGTGCGTTTTGTGCGCATACTGGCTTCTGCCTGTATTGTCACAGTCAAATAGTTGATGTTTGCGATGAAATAGGCAATAAAATGTATCTCAAAATAAACGCACGTTAATAAAATTCATAAACACGGCCATATTAGGATCACATAGACAGAGCTTACGCCTTTCCGGTTCCCGCCGGAAATCCAGTTTTTGAAAATTTCTCTTGCCGAAAAATCCGGTTTCAAAAAAACAAAACAATTCCGATGTCCTTTCGCCGCGCGACCGATCCGATTTTTCCCTTTACTGAAACCGGAAGAGCTTTCGTGAAAACGGATGTGCACAAAAGTGCATCACTACCGCTATATTGCGTTTGTCTTGCCTTCATTGAATCAAAACTACAACCTTGCATCGTACGATTTGTTTGCAAAAACTACGCTAGCAGTGTTGCCAAAATGACGCATATATTCACGGGGGATAACCGGTCAAATGCCGAACAGAAGCCGAATGCCGCTCATGACACGTGTGAAGGCAAGTTTTGTCTGTTTTCTAGGTATTGTTTGATTTATGTCGGGATTTAAGGTAAGCTACTGATTCAGCGATGACTAAATTTGTTTCTCGATGCATAAAAAGTCAGGGAGCGATTGATATTTGCCCGTAAATATCCTTCAAAGCTGAAAATGTCCGCGATCGAGCACCGGAAATGGCTGTTCGATGGGTTTTGCAAGTAGAAATGTGCTTTATTTCACCAAATCAGCTCGTATTTGGTATGGGTACGGGATTCTAGAGGACGAAGGAGTCATAAGAGGTGCAAAGAAGTGCTATTTGGGAGTAGAATAAATCTTCCGAGACAGTAGACAAGAGAAGGTCATATTTGAGAGAGGAGCGCGTAGGCCGATTGTCTTTCCGACAAGCGAATGATACAGCAGATTAATCATTCGTTTTGACCAGAAACCTAGTCTCTAGTTTTTATGAATGAGTTTTTTAATTAAAACAATCACGAGAACTCTCTCGCTTAGCCTAATGGCTGTTCGATGGGTTTCGCAAGTAGAAATGTGCTTTATTTCACCAAATCAGCTCGTATAAATTTGACATCGGTTTGGTATATATATATATATTTTCTAATCCTACCGCGAACTGGATAGCAGACGCGGCACGACTGTTGCACCACACTTTGAAGTAATCCCACACTTTGAAGTAAATTACTTCAAAGTGTGGGGATGTGCCCCACACTTTGAAGTAAACCCATTTTTTACTTCAAAGTGTGGGGGGATCTTCCCACACGTTGAAGTAAACTCAGTTTTTACTTCAAAGTGTGGGGGGATCTTCCCACACTTTGAAGTAACTTACTTCAAAGCGTGGGACTTTTGCATTGCCTGTTTGAGCCTGATGATTTTGTCAAAAAAATGGCAGTCTTTTGGATGAGTGAACAGAAAAAGTGAGCGAGCCAAGAAACATAGTGATGTTTGTTATCAGGCTTTAAAGGCATATGTACGCGCTCCCGTGTTTACAAAGTGTAGTTTGCCCATAATCGATGTCAAACGCACCATAAGACCATGTAATGACGATATGTCGCCATGCGCGGACCATATACATGCATTACAGCTTGTTCTAGCCTCTGAAAAAGTGAGGATGTCAACAAAGACGCAGAGTTATTTCCCTTGCGTCAACGCTACCTCTGTTGGCAAATCTATAAATAGGACGATCTAGATCAAAATAAAAATTCAAATATCTCAACATTTAAGGGGTCCTAGACCACAATATCTTGCAGGGAACTTAATTTAGCATGTCTCCAGCTGTGGGTAAAGCAATTAGCGTGTATAGTCATCGAGTACATATGGCTTTAAGCAATGTCCCATTGTTGAGTGTGACGAAAACTCGTGGTGACGATTTTAAAACATGTTGGGTCACGCATGGTCCAATCTTACATGGTCCAACCTTACATGGTCCAACATTACATGGTCCAACCTTACATGGTCCAATCTTACATGGTCCATATATATTATTGGACCATGTAAGATTGGACCATGTAAGATTGGACCATGTAAGATTGGACCATGTAAGGTTGGACCATGTAAGGTTGCACCATGTAAGGTTGGACCATGTAAGGTTGGACCATGTAATATTGGACCATGTAAGATTGGACCATGTAAGGTTGGACCATGTAAGATTGGACCATGTAAGGTTGGACATGGTAAGGTTAGACCATGTAAGGTTGGACCATGTAAGGTTGTCCATGTAAGGTTGGACCATGCAAGGTTGGACCATGCAAGGTTGGACCATGTAAGATTGGACCATGTAAGGTTGGACCATGTAAGATTGGACCATGTAAGATTGGACCATGCAAGGTTGGACCATGCAAGGTTGGACCATGTAAGATTGGACCATGTAAGGTTGGACCATGTAAGATTGGACCATGTAAGATTGGACCATGCACGATTGGACCATGTAAGGTTGGACCATGTAAGATTGGACCATGTAAGATTGGACCATGTAAGGTTGGACCATGTAAGGTTGGACCATGTAAGGTTGGACCATGTAAGGTTGGACCATGCGTGACCCAACATGTTTTAAAATCGTCACCACGAGTTTTCGTCATACTCAACAATGGGACATTGCTTAAAGGCATATGTACGCGCTCCCGTGTTTACAAAGTGTAGTTTGCCCATAATCGATGTCAAACGCACCATAAGACCATATAATGACGATATGTCACCATGCGCGGACCATAATACATGCATTACAGCTTGTTCTAGCCTCTGAAAAAGTGAGGATGTCAACAAAGCCGCGGTGTTAGCTCCCTTGCATCAACGTTACATGTGTTGCCAAATCTATAAATAGGACGATCCAGATCAAAATGAAAATTAACATATCTCAACATTGAAGGGGTCCTAGACCACAATATTTTGCAGGGAACTTAATTTAGCATGTCTCCAGCTGTTGGTAAAGCAATTAGCGTGTATAGTCATCGAGTACATATGCCTTTAAAGCCTGATAACAAACATCCCTATGTTTCTTGGCTCGCTCACTTTTTCTGTTCACTCATCCAAAAGACTTTGCCATTTTTTTTGACAAAATCATCAGGCTCAAACAGGCGATGCAAAAGTCCCACGCTTTGAAGTAAGTTACTTCAAAGTGTGGGAAGATCCCCCCACACTTTGAAGTAAAAACTGAGTTTACTTCAAAGTGTGGGAAGATCCCCCCACACTTTGAAGTAAAAAATGGGTTTACTTCAAAGTGTGGGGCACATCCCCACACTTTGAAGTCTTCTTCTTCTTCTTCGTCGTTCACTAGATGGAGATGCCAATCGCCCGCACGAAAGCAGCTGTCCTCTGTAGGTCCTCCAGGCCGCCGAAGAGCTTGACCCTCAGTGGTACTGGTTCCGGCCACGATGCCTGCCTGGGAGCGTCGTGACACTTTGAAGTAATTTACTTCAAAGTGTGGGATTACTTCAATCAATCAATCAATGAGGCTTATATCGCGCATATTCCGTGGGTACAGTTCTAGGCGCTCTGCAGTGATGCCGTGTGAGATGAAATTTTATACGGCCAGTAATTGCAGCCATTTCGGCGCATATTTACCTTTCACGGCCTATTATTCCAAGTCACACGGGTATAGGTAGACAATTATTAACTGTGCCTAAGCAATTTTTGCCAGGAAAGACCCTTTTGTCAATCGTGGGATCTTTAACGTGCACACCCAATGTAGTGTACACGGGGGGGGGGGGGGGGGGGGGGGGGGGGGGAGTTCGGACACCGAAGAGAGTCTGCACACAAATTTGACTCTGAAATAAATTTCCGCCGAACCTGGGATCGAACTCACGCTGACAGCGGCCAACTGAATACAAATCCAGCGCGCTACCAACTGAGCTATATCCCCTTCAAAGTGTGGTGCAACAGTCGTGCCGCGTCTGCTATCCAGTTCGCGGTAGGATTAGAAAATATATATATATATACCAAACCGATGTCAAATACGAGCTGATTTGGTGAAATAAAGCACATTTCTACTTGCGAAACCCATCGAACAGCCATTAGGCTAAGCGAGAGAGTTCTCGTGATTGTTTTAATTAAAAAACTCATTCATAAAAACTAGAGACTAGGTTTCTGGTCAAAACGAATGATTAATCTGCTGTATCATTCGCTTGTCGGAAAGACAATCGGCCTACGCGCTCCTCTCTCAAATATGACCTTCTCTTGTCTACTGTCTCGGAAGATTTATTCTACTCCCAAATAGCACTTCTTTGCACCTCTTATGACTCCTTCGTCCTCTAGAATCCCGTACCCACACCAAATACGAGCTGATTTGGTGAAATAAAGCACATTTCTACTTGCAAAACCCATCGAACAGCCATTTCCGGTGCTCGATCGCGGACATTTTCAGCTTTGAAGGATATTTACGGGCAAATATCAATCGCTCCCTGACTTTTTATGCATCGAGAAACAAATTTAGTCATCGCTGAATCAGTAGCTTACCTTAAATCCCGACATAAATCAAACAATACCTAGAAAACAGACAAAACTTGCCTTCACACGTGTCATGAGCGGCATTCGGCTTCTGTTCGGCATTTGACAGGTTATCCCCCGTGGTATAAACAAGTCGCGTAAGGCGAAAATACAATATTTAGTCAAGTAGCTGTCGAACTCACAGAATGAAACTGAACGCAATGCCATTTTTCAGCAAGACCGTATACTCGTAGCATCGTCAGTCCACCGCTCATGGCAAAGGCAGTGAAATTGACAAGAAGAGCGGGGTAGTAGTTGCGCTAAGAAGGATAGCACGCTTTTCTGTACCTCTCTTTGTTTTAACTTTCTGAGCGTGTTTTTAATCCAAACATATCATATCTATATGTTTTTGGAATCAGGAACCGACAAGGAATAAGATGAAAGTGTTTTTAAATTGATTTGGACAATTTAATTTTGATAATAATTTTTATATATTTAATTTTCAGAGCTTGTTTTTAATCCGAATATAACATATTTCTTTGTTTTTGGAATCAGCAAATGATGGAGAATAAGATAAACGTAAATTTGGATCGTTTTATAAATTTTTATTTTTTTTTACAATTTTCAGATTTTTAATGACCAAAGTCATTAATTAATTTTTAAGCCACCAAGCTGAAATGCAATACCGAAGTCCGGGCTTTGTCGAAGATTACTTGACCAAAATTTCAACCAATTTGGTTGAAAAATGAGGGCGTGACAGTGCCGCCTCAACTTTCACGAAAAGCCGGATATGACGTCATCAAAGACATTTATCAAAAAAATGAAAAAAACGTTCGGGGATTTCATACCCAGGAACTCTCATGTCAAATTTCATAAAGATCGGTCCAGTAGTTTAGTCTGAATCGCTCTACACACACACACACACACACACACACACACACACACGCACGCACATACACCACGACCCTCGTTTCGATTCCCCCTCGATGTTAAAATATTTAGTCAAAACTTGACTAAATATAAAAACAAGTCGCGTAAGGCGAAAATACAATATTTAGTCAAGTAGCTGTCGAACTCACAGAATGAAACTGAACGCAACGCAACGCAGCAAGACCGTATACTCGTAGCATCGTCACTCCACCGCCCGTGGCAAAGGCAGTGCCCGTGGAATTGACAAGAAGAGCGGGAATATTCGTTGCGCTGAGAAAGATAGCACGCTTTTCTGTACCTCTCTTCGTTTTAACTTTCTGAGCGTGTTTTTAATCCAAACATATCATATCTATATATTTTTGGAATCAGGAACCGACAAGGAATAAGATGAAAGTGTTTTTAAATTGATTTCGAAAAAAAAATTTTGATAATAATTTTTATATATTTAATTTTCAGAGCTTGTTTTTAATCCGAATATAACATATTTATATGTTTTTGGAATCAGCAAATGATGGAAAATAAGATAAACGTAAATTTGGATCGTTTTCTAAATTTTTAATTTTTTTTACAATTTTCAGATTTTTAATGACCAAAGTCATTAATTAATTTTTAAGCCACCAAGCTGAAATGCAATACCGAAGTCCGGGCTTCGTCGAAGATTACTTGACCAAAATTTCAACCAATTTGGTTGAAAAATGAGGGCGTGACAGTGCCGCCTCAACTTTCACGAAAAGCCGGATATGACGTCATCAAAGACATTTATCAAAAAAATGAAAAAAACGTTCGGGGATTTCATACGCAGGAACTCTCATGACAAATTTCATAAAGATCGGTCCAGTAGTTTAGTCTGAATCGCTCTACACACACACACAGACAGACACACACACACACGCACATACACCACGACCCTCGTTTCGATTCCCCCTCGATGTTAAAATATTTAGTCAAAACTTGACTAAATATAAAAACAGCAAGCTTTTATTGGCTTGAAGAACACGTGGAAATCAGAAAGGTTATCGAAGACTAAAGCAGCTGATACGGGAAGGGAGTTTTGCGTTCGACGTGTCAGAAACGTGATGAGCCTGGGACTCACTACTTCATTGATTGCACACACACACCAAGAATATGTGATGGCGAGTTTTTTTGTTTAACAAATCGCATCCAATGACTTTGAGGCAACGCTGAAGTTCGCCATTACCACTTTGAGTTTTAGTTCACCTTTTCAGATACGATAGTTAACCTAGTTTCCCCCACCTTACAATACTGAAGTCCCAACTCCCTTTCGGCATTTTTAGCTGAATTCGAAATCTTTCTTTATTCTTTATTTATTTTTTATTTTTATACTTTTTATTAGTTGTCTTAAGTTACATTTAAAGCACAGGCGCAGTAACATTGACATTCGCTGTGCAATTGCCTAAATGTATAACTAGATCCTTTTTTTCAAATACAGATGTAGAATTGTTCAATTAATTATTAGACCACATCATCATTGATCAAGAAGGTAGACTATTATAATAAAACTAATAAAAAATAAACAAAAGATATAGGGTACATTATATTTGCTTTTTCTCAGACTATTTTTTGGGAATAACTTATCAGCTTAAATGTTTGTTTTTCAAAGCAAAGTCTTACTTAACATCTATTTTGCTGTCATCAGAGGCTATCAATGGCCTCTACAGAACAAACAAATACTTCTGCTTCAGGGGGGCGTTGCCCCCCACATCCCCTACCGGGCCGTTGGCCCTGCGCCCAGGCGGCCCCTGAACCCTGAAATTGCATTTGTTTTCAGATTTTGTTAGTGTTAGCCCTGCATAGAGACTGCTTCCTTCCTTGTTTGTGTGAAGCATCAGCAGGTCAGTAACCTTTTACATATGTAACACACACACACACACACACACACACACACACACACACACACACACACACACGCACACACGCACATACGCTCGCGCACACGTATCCTAACACACACACACACACACACACACACACACACACACACACACACACACACACACACACACACACACACACACACACACACACACGCCACCGCCACCACCCCCAACACCACCGCCACCACAACCATCGCACTAACTTTGGTGAATGACGCACGCTATAAATCCTGTTTTTTCAAAGTCATGCTTGCAGCTCGTGAGGATCGCGTCACAGACAGGAAGGGGTTTTCTTGTCAGCTTCTTGTGCGCAGCGTAGCCGACCGTTTAAACCCCCGGATGTTAAAGCAAAGGGTTCTTGGCTTAATTTTAATAAAGGATATACAAAAATAAAAAGACTCGACATTCGGCTCTTAGTGAATGGATAGTGCTATACAGCCACCAGCCAAAAGCGTTGCATGAACGCACGCACTCGCACGCATGCAAGAGCGCGAGCACACATACACGCACACACACACACACATACACACACACACACACACACACACACACACACACACACACACACACACACACACATACAAACACACACACACACACACTCACACACACTCACACACACTCACACACTCACACACACACACACACAAGGATGTGTATTTTTCTGATATTCTCTCTGGGGTCTGTGAACCGACCAATACGAATATCAACGTTATAAGGTGCCAGATGTACTGTAGGCTACATTCAGTATCGGGATGCTGACAATAGCTGGACATCGTCCAAAGCTGCTTTAGTGACTTCCATTGCCTATTACTACAAGACTTCGGTTTTAGTTTAAAGCCCTACTCCGCCTCACAGGAGGTTTACATAACGATGACATATTTCACTAAAACAGCAATACTAACCTTATTGTACACACTCACAATAGCATTCAACAACATTATTTATCAATCAATCATTAACCATCACTCGTGAGTGAACCTTTCCCTGAAAGTGTAAAATGATCTTATAGCCCTCCCTCCTACCCCCCCCCCCCCCTCCGTAGCCCCTACCTCCCATCGTACCCCTTAACTAACTCATCTATCCCCACCTAACATCTACCTCCCATCTCCTCCCCTCCGAAGAGGAGAGCTCAGCGCATCATCCCATTGCTTCCCCTCCGTCTTTATCAGACGGTGCAAGGGGATGGGACGGTTTGACAGAACCTTCTCTCTCGTTTCTCATAGCGAGATGGGAACACAGCGAACCTTCACATCTCTTTACTTCCCTCCATCTCTATGAGATGGGTGCAGTGGGAAGAGATGAAGAAGGGTTGACAGGTCCGCCCCTCTAACTCCCTCTAAATAGAAATGCATACCCCACCTAAAATCCTTTCTCAAATTTGCCAGGTGGCTTCAGGGCATTTTATTTAAAACAGAACCCGTATTCTTTAAACAGCTGCATCTCATATACTGGCCTGTAAAACCACTTCCGCTCGATAAGTCCGCTAAGTGTTATTTATGAAACTCCGGTAAGGACTTACCCGGGTGTCTCCGAGCTGTAACTTGAAGTTAGAGGACCCATTCTCCTCCTCTAAAACCGTCAATTTTGAAAAAAATCTTGTTCAAATATTGTTTGTAGATTTATGTCCCTCGTGGACACACATTGGTGTCATTTAAGCACCAATGCATTGCGGACAAATACGAGATACCGCTCGCGAAAGATTTCAACCGATGCTCGATCATACCGGCTTGTGGTGAAAGCGTGCTAGCATCTTGTTTAATGCATTACAGTGTCAATTTTTTTCAACTTCGTGGTCGAACGGTTCTCTCATTCGCCTGATGCGCGATGGATTCGTGATCAAATTGCCACCTGTCCGTATTTTTTTTTTTTACTCTTTGACATTTGTTTATTTTTGTTTATTTTCTTCATGTGCAAAAGAGTACGTTATAATAGCAAAATTGATTTAAAAAAATAATTTTCGGCAGGAATGTTTTTTTTTTAAATCTTTGGTTAACATGATATTAGTTTATTGATAAAGTTTGTCAACTTAAACATGTAAACATTTGATAAAAAAATATAACCATGAAGAAGGATGCTCCCCGCTTCAAAAACAAAGGTGAGAGAGAAGACAACAAAAACTAAAATGCAGTAGCAGCCACCTGCATGCAACTGAGATTAAAAACAACAAAATAAAAAATAAATGAAAAGGGTCTCCCCGTGTTTTTATTTCATTCAGTTTGTTTTGGTAGTTGCTATTGACTTTGAAACTGACACGCTGGCTAAAAATCTGCAACATTGTGTCCTTCCAAGTCAAACTGTCGTTTAACTACTGCCCAGTATTTATTTTTACTGCCCAGTAATTATTTATTTTTCCCCGGTATTTATGAGTGTTTAGCGGAAGGTCGGCAGCTACCAGTGTTGGTTATTTTTAGAATTGAAGATTCCCGATGCTTGCTCTTCTCTGCGCACGCGTTACCGGCGTTTTCGCCGGCATGTCAGTTTCAAAGTCAATAGCAACAACCCAAACAAACTGAATGAAATAAAAACACGGGGAGACATTTTTTTTAACCTCAGTTGCATGCAGGTGTACAGGGTATAATACCTAGTAAACGTCCACCCCTCAGTTTCGACCAGTGGAGTAGACAAGGAAAATAAATAAAGATTATTCAGTCTACTGTTATTGTTGATTTTCAATTGTTTCCTTTCCTTAGACATGTTTCGGGAATTGGACAGAAAAAGGGGTATGCAATAACCGTTCGGCCACGGAATCAGAGGATAAATTCCCGACACTCAGACTGTTATGCATTAAAGAAAACGCTAGCACGCTTTCGCAACAAAGCCGGTATGATCGAGCGAGCATCGGTTGCAATCTCTCGCGAGCAGTATCTCGTATTTGTCCGCAATGCATTGGTGCTTAAATGACACCAATTGGTGTCCACGGGGGACATACATTTACAATATTTGAACAACATTTATTGAAAATTGATGATGGTTTGAATGACGTATGAAATGAGTGACATGTACAGTGTTGGTGAAGTTACTGACAGGTAGCGACTTTAGAGGAGGGAGATGGGTCCTCTAACTTTACAGCTCGGAGACACCCCGGTAAGGACTTACCGGTGTTTCATAAATAACACTTAGCGGACTTATCGAGCGTAAGTGGTTTTACAGGCCAGTATATGAGTTGCAGCTTTTTCAAGAATACGGGGCCAGAAATAGATGGTGTACGGGAGGCGGAGAGTGGCTTTAAGTAATATCAGACTATTGGTTAGAAGTTCAGTTGCTTGGTTACTTTTATATATATTTTTTTTTATTCCTGTTGGTAAGAATGTCACAAAAGACAAACAACAAACAAGTCGCGTAAGGCGAAAATACAATATTTAGTCAAGTAGCTGCCATTTTTCAGCAAGACCGTATGCTCGTAGCATCGTCAGTCCACCGCTCATGGCAAAGGCAGTGAAATTGACAAGAAGAGCGGGGTAGTAGTTGCGCTAAGAAGGATAGCACGCTTTTCTGTACCTCTCTTTGTTTTAACTTTCTGAGCGTGTTTTTAATCCAAACATATCATATCTATATGTTTTTGGAATCAGGAACCGACAAGGAATAAGATGAAAGTGTTTTTAAATTGATTTGGACAATTTAATTTTGATAATAATTTTTATATATTTAATTTTCAGAGCTTGTTTTTAATCCGAATATAACATATTTATATGTTTTTGGAATCAGCAAATGATGGAGAATAAGATAAACGTAAATTTGGATCGTTTTATAAATTTTTATTTTTTTTTACAATTTTCCGATTTTTAATGACCAAAGTCATTAATTAATTTTTAAGCCACCAAGCTGAAATGCAATACCGAACCCCGGGCTTCGTCGAAGATTACTTGACCAAAATTTCAACCAATTTGGTTGAAAAATGAGGGCGTGACAGTGCCGCCTCAACTTTCACGAAAAGCCGGATATGACGTCATCAATGACATTTATCAAAAAAATGAAAAAAACGTATGGGGATTTCATACCCAGGAACTCTCATGTCAAATTTCATAAAGATCGGTCCAGTAGTTTAGTCTGAATCGCTCTACACACACACACACACGCACACACGCACACACACACACACGCACATACACCACGACCCTCGTTTCGATTCCCCCTCGATGTTAAAATATTTAGTCAAAACTTGACTAAATATAAAAATGAAGTCCCCGAGAAAAATCATTTGAGTTCTTTTATTTCTTTTTGTTCTGTTCCCAGTTTTCAAGGCCTAAAAAAATAAAACAAACATGAACACCAAGCGAACAGGCACAAATCGTTCAACAATCAGGTCCCTTTTCACAACAACATTTAATTTCAACAAAACTGAACAAGACAAGATCGCCTTGATAAAGAACAAAACAAAATGCTGGCAAAAATTAACCGTGTTAGCGGTTTTTCCCCGTTGTAATGCTTGGGCCGCCTCGTCGCCGAACAAACAAGATTTATGTCTAGAGGGCAGGTTAAAAAAAACAGCAATGAGATCTAAAGAGCTAAAAGGCTAAAAGGTATAACACTAGGCAAGAAGTGTTGAAACAATTAAGATGACAGGAAGAACTACAACAGAAGTTGACAGGGAGGTAGCGCATGCCGTGCAGAAAACCAGAAGGGTGCTTTGAGTCAGATAATTCCTTATAGTCCTGTGAGATTTCCGTTGTGGAATATCGATTTGCTCTCTCCTTCTTCTCCTTCGGGAAATTGAGCTGCGAAAAAATACGGAGCTTTTTGAAGAAAAAAACTTCAATTTTTGTTTCTTCTTCTTCGCGTTTTCCAAACCCTGAAACTTTTACTCTGGTGGTTTTCATGATGGCTTTCATGATGATTTTCATAATGGTTTTCACGACAGCTTTCATAATAGTTTTCATGATGGCTTTCATGATGGTTTTCATGATGGCTTTCATGATGGTTTTCATGATGGCTTTCATGATGGTTTTCTTTATGGCTTTCATGATGGTGTTCATGATGGCTTTTAGGATTGTTTTCATGATGGCTTTCATGGTTGTTTTCATAATGGTTTTCTTGACGGCTATCATGGCGGTTTTCATGAGGGTTTTCATTGAGGTTTTCATGATGGGTTACACGGGAATGAAGAAACATGTATCTTCCAAAGTTCAAACGTCCCTTAACGATGGCATCGAAGGACTCGCTAGCTACTTATATTCACTTCAGTGTGCTTTGAAGAGTTATTTCTCTAGCGTGAACCCCATAGACTTGTACACAGGAGAAGTGCAACTCTCCACTTGGATTCTGCCAAAATGTCACAGCCTGGCTAACTTATGAGCAGAATGGTACAGTCGAATCTGTTTATAAGGATCGACAACTCAATGTCGCTTTGAAAAAGTGAATTATACAGAAAAGACCATCGTCTGGGATCCTCCAGAATTATCGTTGTTGGCAGCTAAGTGGTCTGTTTCCAGAGGTGGTCGCAAGGGCAGCTTACTTGTCGTTGTTTGCTAGGTTTTCTAACGGACTCCTACCGAAATCTGCGAAATTAATTCAGCAAAAAGCCCAATCTGCACATGAAGCAGATAAAGCGTTTATTGTTGGTAGCTTCTAGGAGGAAGGAAGCTCTTGTCTTATGTACCAGCTAGTCCCTGCAAATCAGCGATATTTTGCATGAAGCTTTTCGTGGGGAGCAAAATATGTAAGAATGAGACAAATTGATTAACAAATTAATCAATTTGTCAAATTGATTGCCTTGCCTGTGTCTTCCCTGCAAGCGGCTGAACATTTTGTCAGATAAGTGTTGTCTACTTAGTGTCTGTCTGTGCACTCAAAAGACAGCTGGGTCGATATATCTCTGAACGTAACGTTTAGTTTTGTCAATACTTAAACGTTCCAACAACATACCTCTCTTGTTTGTTGATTCTCTAAAAATGAGAAATAAATGATTCAGAGTAAACTCAGTATCGGGACACTCTTGTGTCTAGATTCTAAATTCACGAATGTCATCACAAGACATGCGTTCCAGACATTTAGTTCTACAAAGTTATTGCTTTCGTGCTGTGTTATACAATTATCTCTAGCATTATCTCTAGCTTAAAGCAGAATGAAATAACCCCTGGAGACCTTTGACAGAGATTGGTGACGGATGAAGACGATAAAAGACTACTACATAATTAAACAAGTAAATACAATTACACTTCTGACGCAGTAAAACGCGCAGTTAAACTGAAGTCAAATAGAAAGAAGTTGTGCTGGGTAACACGAATGTAGACATTCACTACTCGTGCAACACATGTGAATGTTTTCCCATTCTACCTTTTATATTCATAAAATACAGTTTTACATTCCAATCTAACTCAAGGTGACACAAGGCAATGTCTATTATCGGAAACAGTTGAAAAGGCTATTTTTGTCCACACAGACGATCTTTGTTAACTTTACAAACAGAGAACAACTCCCAGACTATATTTGCCCATAAAGTCTATTTCACTCTGCAGATTGTTTTACTTTGTTGTTCCTTCGCAACCCGATCAAAGCTTTGCCTGTGCACCGAGTAAGAGATACCGTTAAAAACGATGGAAGCCAATAGCTAATAAAATGTCCAGGATATATGTTTTTGTTTGTTTGTTTGTTTATTTAACGCCCAGCCGACCACGAAGGGCCATATCAGGGCGGTGCTGCTTTGACATATAACGTGCGCCACACACAAGACAGAAGTCGCAGCACAGGCTTCATGTCTCATCGAGTCACATTATTCTGACACCGTACCAACCAGTCCTAGCACTAACCCCATAATGCAAGACGCCAGGCGGAGCAGCCACTAGATTGCCAATTTTAAAGTCTTAGGTATGACCCGGCCGGGGTTCGAACCAACGACCTCCCGATCACGGGGCGGACGCCTTACCACTAGGCCAACCGTGCCGGTAGGATATATTTTGGGACGGTGACATTCAATTTGAAAGTGAAGAAAGGTTATTTCTGTCGACTGGTAGCTAAGTTGGACATTGATACCCTGGGAAAAATAGCAATTAAACGGAACGATAAAACGAAATAGAAAACTCTTGTCAGATTCTCAGTTGTCTGTGGGTGTAGTCACCCGTTTTTACAACAAGCAGTTTCAAGATATTGGTGTCAGTAGGCGGACGAAGGAGTGTAGGGTGAAAAGTGTTGATGAATAAGATGTAAGACAAATCGACACATAAGAAACGGAGATGTTTGAAAGGGAAGCAAGGGAAGAACAAACTTGACAATTCCTTTGAGAAAGAGCGAGAGAGAGAGAGAGAGAGAGAGTCTGGAGTCTGGAGTCTGGATGGTTTATTGATTGGGCCTTGGGCCCATTTCAATTCGGGGTGTACACATTTTCATCATTCATGCTTCATGAAAAATAATCATTGTAATATTAATCATACTAAAATAAATCATCCTCATCGTAATGACAGTCGACATGACGACTGTGGAAACAGGCATTTACAACAGCAAAACGTTTGGAAAAGGACAGTAAGCATCAGCACAAAATCCAGTCTCTGTCGCACTTCACTCATGTCTCTCTGTCCATCCATCCATCCAGCCAGCCAGCCATCCATCCATCCATCCTTCTATCCATCTCGTGTCCCTCTGTCCTCCATCCATCTAATCAACCGTCTGACTGTCCAACCATTCATCCGTCATCCATCTATTCATCACTCCATCTATCACCTTCACATGCCCTTTCACACGCAAATCTGCAAGCAGTTATATGCATAATCGTTGCATCTCTGATACATAGCATCACATTAACGTTTTCAAAAAAGACAAAACTTTATTACTGTTTTTTAAGCAATCGACAGAAAGCAGCAAAAATAGCATACACATAAAACAAGATCGTGCAATATCTCATATTCACTGTCCCCACTCACTGCGTATTTTAAACGCGTTCATGATGAAGGTTGCAAGTCTAAGTAATATTGATCTGTTTGGTGTCGCTAGAAGTAGCGCCAGTTTAAAGCTTGATGGGCGGTTGTAATATTTTGCAGGTATGTAGTACTCGCGAATACCAGCATATTTTGGACATTTCAAAACAAAGTGAATTTCATCTTCGGTCTCGTTTGCGCAGAATGGACACAAGTAATCTTCAGCAGTTGACGACCGAGTGTGTCGTAATCGATGTACTTTGAGTGGCGAGACACCAAGTCTTAACCTAATCAGGCAGTTTCTTGCTTTGACGTGCTTCAGGTCATTTAAGTATGAAGACATAGATAAGGCTGACTTGAAAGTGCTATAGAAAAGGAATCGTTCTTTACTTTGTACTGTTTCTATCCACTCTTGCTTGTATAATGTGACTAGTCTGTTCTTGAATTCCGTTATGAACGCATTTTCATTTCCAACGCCTTGTTGAATCCAAACTTGGTCAAAGCCGTATTTGTACAGCACATAGCAAACTGATGACGCCCATGTTCTTTTATTTTGTTCGTGTAAATAAAGCAGCATTTTATAAGCTTTTTGTGGCAATCGATGACTAGGCATTTTCAGGATGCGCAACCAAAATCGTATGGACTTAACAAACGTGTTGACAAATAACGGGTGTCTGCCAGTTTCTCCAGAGAGAGAGAGAGAGAGAGAGAGAGAGAGAGAGAGAGAGAGAGAGAGAGAGAGAGAGAGAGAGAGAGAGAGAGAGAGAGAGAGAGAGAGAAGGAGAGAGAGAGAAGGAGAGAGAGAGAGGGAGAGAAAGAGAGGGAGAGAGAGAGAGAGAGAGAGAGAGAGAGAGAGAGAGAGAGAGAGAGAGACAGACAGACAGACAGAGAGAGAGAGAGAAAGACAGAGGGTATCTATACAGACAGAGACACAGAGTCACACAGAACGTCGAGAAGTATATATAGAGACAAACAGATGTAGACAAACAGACAGGCAGAAAAAGCAAAAGACTGACTTAGAGTCGGCTTCACAAGTACAAAGCGGTGCAGGCAAATATAGCATATTTGCAAACATTTTAAAGACAAACTTCAATGACCAAAGAAGTGATACAAACACCAATGCTGAACCAGCTAACCAATCCAACAGCAGAAACACCGAACCCTTTTGCAAGGGGCCGAGGTAAAAACGAGAAAACGAGAAAGGAAAGAAGGAAGACAAACATACAGAGTAACACACACAAACAGGAACACACTCAGTCACACACACACACACACACACACACACACACACACACACACACACACACACACACACACACACACACACACACACACACACACACACATACAAACACACACATACACACTCACACACACACACACACACGCACACGCGCACACACATACCAAAACAGATGAAGATAGAGACATAAAAGCACAGGGAGGTGCAGATAGACAGGGGAATTGCAAAAAAACCTAGCAAGGGCAACGACCTCGGAGAGAGTCTTGATGTCTTGTATATTAACTGTTTTTGCGATAAACCTGATTTTGGAAATTGCATGAGGGGCAAATCCCTTGCCGGGAGGTCTGTCCCTACGGGTGAAAATTGTGTCAGCTAGGCTCATAATTCCGCATCATTTCTCCACAAATGTTATCCTGGTAATCTGCGGTGATGGCATTGCGCGGTCTTGTGAATCTTGCAATGCATGACATCCCCGCAGGCTCACACACACACACACACACACACACACACACACGCACTCGCACTCTCTCTTTCCCTCTCTCTCTGTCTCTGTCTCTGTCTCTCTCTCTCTCTCTCTCTCTCTCTCTGTGTCTGTCTCAAGAGTTAGTATCACGCTAATTGTCTTCTTTGCCGATGCTACGACTTGTTTGTGTTGACAGCCTCCCACTGATATTGTCACTAGCAATGTATGTCAGCTTCGAACGTAAACAACAACAACAACAACAACAACAACAACAACAACAACAACAACAACAACAACAACAACAACAACAACTACAACAACAACAACACTCAAAATCAAACAATTAGTTCAGAAACAGCACCTACCTGATTTTCCCCAAGCAGCAGTAATCAATAGTCTCGCTGTGTCAAGATTGAGTATCACGCTGGTTGTTTTCTTTACCAATATTCTGATTTGTTCCCTGATGTCTACGTTGACAGCCTTCTACTGATATTATCACTAGCAATGTATTTCAGCTTTGAACGTAGAGGTGTCGTCCCTTGCTGTATGTTAACTGTCGCAGTTTCACGATAGAAGTAGCAGCAGCAACAGCAGCAGCAGCAACAGCAGTAGCAGTGGCAGCGACAAAGCCTAATCGAAGATTCCTGCAACCAAGTGCTATCACATTATTCCACAGAACTGCCTTCAGCTTCGCTCTCAAGTGGGGAAGCAAAACACTGCACGCTGTTAGCAGATCAAACTCAAACTGCGAGATATGCTTCGATTCTCAGCTTCCTGCGTGCTTGAAGCACGACATGATGAACCTCTTCCTGGCACCAGCAACGCATACACACACACACACACACACTCAATTCTACTGTTATTTTTTTTTTGCCAGGAGGTTTAACAACCTCAGTAAAAAAAAAAATAAGTGCAGCGCCTCAGTAGCACCACTTAGTCAGATGAAGCGGAGTGGGGTATAAAGAAGAACAGTGGGGAAAAAAGCCGATATATCTCTCTCACTTTCTCTCTGTCTTGTTTCTTCACCACCTCTCTCTTCCTGCTATAGTTCGTGCTGGGCCCAAGCTAGGCACAGCTTAGAAACAGGGGGGCAGCGCTTCCTCGGCAGTTGGCAGTCGTGCTGTCGCTGGTGCAGATGTGGCGGCGTAGCTATGGTGTGGGTCGGCCAGTGTTGGGGAAATGGTTGGCCGTGCGGCAGTGCCACTCCGATTTATAGATGCCAGAGGACCTTAGAGCAAGGAGAACCGGGCAACGGTGGGGTGGTGGTGGTCGTTGTCCTCACATGGTTTCCTGGCAATGCTTTCTCGGTGGTGTCGTAGCCAGCGGTGGCATTGTCTTTTGAGGCACAGGGCGTCGTCATACATTGGCTGAAAGTACTGACGGAGGGGAAGGAGGTAGGGGCAGAAGAGTGAGAAAGAGAGGGAGGGGGAGGAAGTGGGGTGAAGAGAGAGAGAGAGAGAGAGAGAGAGAGAGAGAGAGAGAGAGAGAGAGAGAGAGGGCGAGTAAGCAAGAGTTAGTGTGTGTGTGTGTGAGTTCTGTTTGTGTATGTGTGTGTATGTGCGTGTGTGTATGTGTGTGTGTGTGTATGTGTGTTTGTGTGTGTGTATGTTTGTATGTGTGTGTGTCTGTGTGTGTGTGTGTGTATGTCTGTGTGTGTGTGTGTGTGTGTATGTGTGTATGTGTGTGTGTGTGTGTGTGTGTTTGTGTGTTGGTGCGTGCGTGCGTACGTGGGTGCGTGCGTGCGTGCGTGCGTGCGTGTGTGCTTAAGCTGTTTAGTGGACCGATGATTGTAATCATCCGTCATTTCCATCTGTGTGTGTGTGTGTGTTTGTGTGTGTGTGTGTGTGTACCCCCGTTTCCACAGGTTTGGTTGCCTAAATCACCATAAGGCAACCATCCACACGTGGATGGCAACCTAAACTCTGGATGGCAACCTAATTGTGTGGATGGTCGCTTCATTTAACACCGTTAAATTGACTTTTTTGACGGAAAGAATGTCATAACAATGTTCAAAATGACATTCTTTCCGTCCTCTATAGGCGACGAAATAGGTCAAATTTTGTGCATTTTTTAGTGCAAAATTCTTCGATGCCGGAGCGAGTACTGCACCCAGTGCTGTTGTAGTGCAAGTGCACTAGAAAGGCACTACACCCAGTGCCGCCTCTTAGGTAACCATCCACACTTTAGGTATGTGTGTGTATGTGTGTGTGTGTTTGTTTGTGAATGTATGTGTGTGTGTGTGTGTGTGGGTGTGTGTGTGTGTCTGTGTGTGTGTGTGTGTGTGTGTGTGTTGGTGTGTTGGTGTATTGGTGTGTGCGTGTGTGTGTGTACTCGTCTTTGCACTGGGCGGGGATGTAGCTCAGTCGGTAGCGCGCTGGATTTGTATCCAGTTGGCCGCTGTCAGCGTGAGTTCGTCCCGACGTTCGGCGAGAGATTTATTTCTCAGAGTCAACTTTGTGTGCAGACTCTCCTCGGTGTCCGAACACCCCCGTGTGTACACGCAAGCACAAGACCAAGTGCGCACGAAAAAGATCCTGTAATCCATGTCAGAGTTCGGTGGGTTATAGAAACACGAAAATACCCAGCATGCTTCCTCCGAAAACGGCGTATGGCTGCCTAAATGGCGGGGTAAAAAACGGTTATACACGTACATTTCCACTCGTCCAAAAAACACGAGTGTACGTGGGAGTTTCAGCCCACGAACGCAGAAGAAGAAGAAGAAGTCTTTGTACTCATGTGTCTAAGTGTGTATCTGTTTGTAATATCAGATATTGAAATGTAAATAAGATGAGGACTTCCTATCATTCCAGCCCAAAGGCTAATTTTTAAGAATTCTCTGGAACAGTTTCAAACAGCATGTTGGCACGGCTTAACTTTTCAAATATCGCAAGGATAAAACTATATGTGTCTGTAGCACAGAGAGAGAGAGAGAGAGAGAGAGAGAGAGAGAGAGAGAGAGAGAGAGAGAGAGAGAGAGAGAGAGAGAGAGAGAGAGAGAGAGAGAGAGAGAGAGAGAGAGAGAGAGAGAGAGAGAGAGAGCAAGAGAGAGAAAGAGAGAGAGAGAGAGAGAGAGAGAGAAAGAGAGAGAGAGAGAGACAGAGACAGAGACTGAGACAGACAGACAGAGAGACAGAAATACTGTCTCTGAGACAGACAGACAGAGAGACAGAAATACAGACAAACAGACAGACAGACTGACTGACAGAGATAAGCAGACAGACATGCAGACACAGAGAAATATAAAGTTAGAGAGCGAGGGGGAGAGAGGAAGTAAGAGTGACGGAGCAGGCGTATGTGTGTGTGTGTGTGTGTGTGTGTGTATGTGGGTGGGTGTGTTTGTGTGTGCGTGTGTGAGTGAGTGTGTGTGGGTGGGTGGGTGAAAAAGTGTGTGTGAGAGTGTGATTATGTTTTTGTGAGAGAGAGAGAGAGAGAGAATTGAATTGAATTGAATTGAACTTTATTTAACAAGGATTAAGATTTAAGGCTACGCCTTTTCTTACAATCTGTCATTGGGACGCACAGACACACAATGATAAAATTGAAAAATTAAAAATTAAAAAGTTAAAAAGTTTACCAACAAAAGGAGGTCAGAAAACTTCAGCACGTGATGATAAAGATGACGATGATGATGATGATGATGATGATGATGATGATGATGATGATGATGATGATGAAGATGAGGCATGAAGAGCATACATATGTGGTTATTCATAAAATAAAATGCATACTATGCAAGTAATTATAAGTACAAGCTGGTAGCAATCGAACATGTAGCAATGGTACAACCAAAATATGTTCAGAATATACAATGCACAGCATATCTTTGGCGTAATACTAAGTGTGGTAAATCAAAACGCGTTAAACTACTCAGACATTAAGTGTTTTTGACACATTTTTAAAACTTTATAATGACTTTAAGTGCTTAAAGAATGATGGAAGTGAATTCCAAACTGATGTACCCGAAAAAGCAAGACTAGTCTTATAAAGGTCAATTCGTGGAATCGGTGGGATCAAGTTGACCGACCCATATCTGTCGGTAGCTTTATTAAATAATGATGTAATGTAAATCGGCACTTTACTGTAATACTATTTATGCATGAAAATGGCTTTGAGAGAGAGAGAGAGAGAGAGAGAGAGAGAGAGAGAGAGAGAGAGAGAGAGAGAGAGAGAGAGAGAGAGAGAGAGAGAGAGAGAGAGAGAGCGTGTGCAGGCATCTGCAATCTTAAAAGGGACAACACCTGGGAAAAAAGACCCGCTCCTCAAGAATGGTAATCCATTACATCACAGAAGCGCCGCATGGGGGCAAGACGGATAGTGCTTTCTATGACGCGGCGGCCCAGTAACAAGCTTTCCAAACACTCGCTTTTGCAAAATGAAGTCAGTGATGACTGACTGTGATTTAATTTATTACCATTCTTGTTGTGCGTTTTGGAGCAAATTGTGCCGTGTGGGTCTCGATTAAGGTACAGTGGACTTCCCACATTCTTTAGATTCGTTAAATTTGCGAGAAAATCCCCAAATACAGTCAGATCAATAATGGCCCTTTAAGCTCAAGGCCAATGCCGCTTTGAGAACTGCTTCCGATTCAGTTCATTTCAAAACCTCACTTCAAAACGCCTCTGTCACAAAGACTCAAAGGAAGCTAAATCAGGTTTCCTCAAGATCCGATGGTCCCTAGTGGCATTAGAGAAGGTCGTAGTACGAGCTGTTTTCTATTCCGTTTCACGCACAAAAAAAACGTTCTCAGCAGCACTGCTTGAAATGAAAGACGAGGAACTAGAGATTTTCAAGGTATCTTTGAACTTTCAAATACTCTCCGCTGTAATGTAAGCATATGCTATTCTGTAAATGAATTCAATGTATTTATTATAATAAAACTACATACAAGAAGCGCTGTTTCCTTTTCCGTTCAAGACAAACCCATTCTTGGCGATTAGCAGGACTGCTTGCAATGAAGGTAGAGCTGGAGGAACATTCCACTAGAAATTGTCAAGGTAGCTTTGAACTTTCAAATACTCTCCGCTGTAATGTAAGTATACGCTACTCTTTGAATAAATGCAATGAGAGTATTAAACTAGAACTACAAGAAGAGCTGTTTCTCTTTCCGTTCAAGACACAAACCGTTCTTGGCGAACAGCAAGACTGCTTGCACTGAAGGTAGAGGAACGTTCCCCTAGACATTTTTAAGGTAGCTTTGAACTTTAAGACAACCTCCTGTAATGTAAGCATGATGCTATTCTTTTAATTACTTAAATGAATGTATTAAAATAAAACTACGAGAAGAGCTGTTTCCTTTTCCGTTCAAGATACAAACCGTTTTTGACGAGCAACAAGACTGCTTGCATTCAGTAGAACCTCGACCTATTCAGGCTATCGGTCTTTAAAGTCGACGAAAACGATACACACCAGACAAGTAATAAAGATCGGTGATTACTTATAGCCTCGGATGTTGGTTCTCTGAAGATGTCAGGAAGCGTAATCAACTGTTCATCAGCCTATCCAACGTTTGACTGGGGTGTTGTCTTTGACGTCTGGTGACCAATGCAGTCACACACAGTTGCACACAGACAGACCTCTAACAGAAAAGAGCGAAACTCCTGGCTGATTGTGGACAGGTTAGTTACCGACCCATGCGATCTCCCGAAGCAGATAAATCCAATCCAGAGACAGGCGGAAGACAGCTTTGGGAGCAATCTGTTCGGGCAACAGATTAAACGCAACCCTCAGACCAGTCTAACCAGGCTAAACACCGTATGGTTTTTGTGGTTCCTGTGAAAATTACCCCTCCGATGTGTTTATCAGTAGGTCAGGGCACTCTAGTGAGCCATCTACAGCCAATCATTCCCCTGACATGATGAATATTTATAATTATCTGAAATGGCCTTAGACAAAAATTAGTCCGTGATGTGAGTGGTCAAAATAAATGAATTGTTATCATTCTTGGCTCCTACATATTCTGTGCTGTTTTGTGAAGAAGAGTATGTCTGCTATCCTAAATACATGAACGGTGCCATTTCAATAAGTTAGATTATTCAAACTTACGACATAAGAGGTATCTCTGAAGAAAACAAAATGCGTCCACATGACGGACTAAATGTGTCCTATTGTTTCACTTTTTACATTTAGTCAAGTTTTGACTAAATGTTTTAAAGGCACAGTAAGCCTCCCGTAAACCATCACAGATAATGTCAGGCTTTTACACACAGTACAAACACCCTTTCATTTAAACACTCACCGATTGAGAACATCCTAGGTGCCCTCCGTAAAGAGCGAACAATTTTCAAAGAATTTATTTTTGCGTGGTTTATCTTACCCCTGAGCCATCGTGAACCCGTGTGATCCAGTTTCCCTTTTTCACAATGTAGTCGTCAGTTAGTCATTTGAATGCGACTCGATGTGAGCTTATCTACAATAGCACGTTTTTATGCACGAAACAAACGGCTGTGGTCCACAAGAACTCTAGCGATGGCTTTTGACTGTTGAGAGGAACGGTGATATGCATAAACCGTCGTCTGCTACGACCCTTGCGTGACCCTGCTTTTCTTTTTTCAAACTTTCACAACTTCGAATTGTACTGATCTTGTCTTGATGAAAAAAGAATTATTTTGTAAGAATGTTTGTGTAACAAGCTGTCAATTTATTATTTAGATTTTAAAAGTTAGGTCTAGCGCAAAAACGCACCACGGTCCAAAAACATTCTGATAATCATCGATCCACGGCTATTGCCAGTTTACATCGATAGAATGAGACCCGAAGGGAAGTAACTCATTTTTGACCTGAGTTCAGGATGGGTCCAAAAAGTGTTCGAGACAATCTGCAAAATTAATTCTTTAAAAATTGCTCGCTCTTTACGTAGGGCACTTAGGATGTTCCCGTTTGGTGAGCGTTCAAATGGAAGGGTGTTTGTACTGTGTGTAAAAGCCTGACAGTATCTGTGATGGTTTACGGGAGGATTACTGTCCGGGCGTGATTTCCGGTATTGAATATTCATAACAGCCGTCCAGCACCAAAACGAGGCGCCATTGTTGTAGAGGAACAAGTCCACAAAAATAAATTCTTTGAAAATTTCTCACGCTCGACAGAAAGCAGCCAGGATGCTCCCGTTCGGTGAGCGTTCAAATGGAAGTATGCTTGTACTGTATGTAGACGCTCGGGGAGCTCTGTGATGGTTTACGGGAGGCTTACTGTGCCTTTAACATAGAGGGGGAATCGAGACGAGGGTTGTGGTGTATGTGTGTGTGTGTGTGTGTGTCTGTCTGTCTGTCTGTGCGTGTGTGTGTGTAGAGCGATTCAGACCAAACTACTGGACCGATCTTTATGAAATTTAACATGAGAGTTCCTGAAAATGATATCCCCGGCTATTTTTTTTATTTTTTTCGATAAATACTTTTGATGACGTCATATCCGGCTTTTTGTAAAAGTTGAGACGGAATTTTTGTAAAGCAATCTTTGACAAAGGCCGGACTTTGGTATTGCATTTCAGCTTGGTGGCTTAAAAATTGATTAATGATTTTGGTCATTAAAATTCTGAAAATTGTAATACTTTTTTTTTTTTATATAAAACGATCCAAATTTACGTTCATCTTTTTCTACATCATTTCCTGATTTCAAAAACATATAAATATGTTATATTTGGATTCAAAACAAGCTCTGAAAATTAAAAATATAAAAATTATGATCAAAATTAAATTTCCGAAATCGATTTAAAAACAATTTCATCTTATTCCTTGTCGGTTCTTGATTCCAAAAACATATAGATATGATATGTTTGGATTAAAAACACGCTCAGAAAGTTAAAACGAAGAGAGGTACAGAAAAGCGTGCAATGCAGCACAGCGAAACCACTACCGCGCTGAACAGGCTCGTCAGTTTCACTCCGTTATGCACAAGCGGCGGACTACGGTCATTGTGAAAAAATGCAGTGCGTTCAGTTTTATTCTGTGAGTTCCACAGCTTGACTAAATGTAGTAATTTCGCCTTACGCGACTTGTTTTTCTTGTCCAGGGACACAACAAATGTAGAATCAGCTTAAAACAGACAGGAAATGACGTAAGACTAATGAAATATTTGTCACAAGACTAGCGACCAATTTTATGTCAGTTTTCATTACGTTGGCCAACATCGAACGCAGAAGAAGAAGAAGAATTACGTTGGCCACTTAATTTTTAAATGAGGTATTATCGCATATTGAAAGGTTGGTGGTGCCTTTGGAATCGGGAGAAAGAATGGGTTGTCTTTGGATATTTTCGGAAAGGTATTCAGCAATTGTGTTTTATGTGCGGGTCATGTGCATACTGGTAGGTGCCTGCCCATTGTCCGTATAGACAGAAGTTACCACGACGGTGACGCAGTTAAACATGGTTGGCCTGTACTCTCTTATTTCCGTGCAAGAGTAGGCACAGCGTTTAACAGGTACATTACACAATAAAACATCGCACGCACTTTCTCTCGAGGATGGTTTTTGATTTGTGTGTGTGGCAAAGTTCAGCGGAAATACAGCGAACGCAGGAAAATAGGCCTAACAGTGTTGTTAGCGTTTAATGAGCCTGCATGTTACTTCTTTGCATGAATGGTTTTGACGTTGCAGTTGTGATCAAAGGTAATAATAAACTAATCCTTTAAGCCCCCCAAAAAACGTAAAATAAAACCAGAAAGCTGTTTGTTACTCAGTTTGGTTGTGACATATGGATTACCCCCTCATCTGTCATGCACGGCGTTTAAACTAGCCTGTCATGAGATTGTGAAAGGTCATTCAGTTGTGCCACAGAATAACGCGGCCTCTGATAATCTTTCTCTGAAAAGGAAATAAACGATTTCCTGTCTCAAATCGCCTGTGCTTGTAAAAAAAAAAAAAAACCTATAATTTTGGCAGAACAAAATTCAAAGCTGTTCAGTTGGTGCATGTTCAAAATTCTGCTACTCAGTTAAAAGAGTATGTCCGACACTTCAAGGGACACGGCTCTGCAGGAAATGAGCATCATGCAGCCTGTCATTAAGCCGTCCAGAGCCCAATCATTTGCAGCGAGAACTTCAAAACCACAACGTTTTGCTACGTCGGCGTAATGTAGCTAGGGATTACAGAGAAAAAGAGAGCGCAAGGTGACGGACAAAGGACGTTGAAACACCAGATTTTGTGCAGCGATCGAAAGCGACAGGGTTGGTGCATTAGTGTTTAGCTTTTGTCCCTTTCGTCAACGGCGACAAGCACGAAAGGTCAGTCATCTCCGATAACCAGTGAAGATCTGGGGTGAAGTGCACGAGAAAAATCATATGTAGGCCTACGTGTAAGTTCAGTAAGTTGTTAGCGTGTGCCTTTTCTTTCAAATGTTATGACATTTCGTTGTGCGTATTGCGATTGCAGAGCTTAGTTGCAATTTGACCATGAGTCGTCACGGTAATTATCAACATTGATTGGGTCTTTGAGAGCTATTGTTTAGAATCGTTGTCCTAAGACAAAACAAATCCAAAGCAGCGATGGTTCCATGTACACGTAGAGAGAGTCGAGGTTAGAGACTTTAGTCCGGTGATTAACTGTACCCTCAATGCAGGTCATTCCGGACTAAAGTTTCTAAACTCGACTCTTGATGAACATGATATTTGTTGGAGACCCAGACTGGTGCTTGAACCCCACTCTGTTGGCCATTTTCTTGCGTATTCGACCACTTGATAATCTCCTTTAGGAAAAAAAAATAGGTGTGGTTAAGGTAACATAGCCAAAAAAAATAGGGTAGGAAGGTAAGCAATCACTTTTTTTAAAAAAAAAATTTTCTAATGTGTACAAATTAAACCTACTTGACAGGGAAATAAGTGTGCGACAAGGGCGCTTTCGCTTTCATTGCGTTTTCTGCACTGGTTATTTATTTTTATTTTTTGTTGACAAATGTAACAAAAGGTTATAGGGTCGGCCCCTAAAAATAAGGTAGGTCGGGTTACCGTAACCACACCTATTTTTTTTTTTAGGCCTTACCAACACGGCTTCAGAGTTTGGTGGGCACAAGCGTTTTTGCTTGCTGAGGGAAGTTTGGGTTTTAACCCTCTTTGAGGATCGATGAAACTTTGTGCATAATGTTTGTTCTACAGCCATGGCTCAATTATCTGTAACGATCTGCGCCTTACTGTACCTTGCAGAGGGAAAGGAATGACGGGTGAGAGAGGGAGAGGGAGGGAGAGAGAGAGAGGGAGAGGGAGAGAGAGAGAGACAGAGGGGGGAGAGACAGAGGGGGGAGAGGGAGACAGATAGAGAGCGAGAGAGAGAGGGGGGTGGTGGAGACAAAGCGAGAGATAGACGGGGGAAGTGAGAGAGAGAGGGAAGGGAGAGAGAGAGAAAGAGACACACAGAGAGACAGAGAGAGGGCGGGATAGAGAGATACAAAAATAGAGAGAGAGTGAGGGAGAGAGAGAGAGCGAGAGAAAGAGAGATAGCAAAATAAGAGAGAGAGAGAGAGAGAGACTGAGAGAGAGAGAGAGCGACAGACAGAAAGGGAAAGAGAAGAGAGAGAGAGAGAGAGAGCGAGAGAGAAAGAAAGAGAGAGAGAGAGAGTGGGAGAGAGAGAGAGAGAGAGAGAGAGAGAGAGAGAGAGAGAGAGAGAGAGAGAGAGAGGCGAACGCCAATTCAGTTTTGCAGAAACTAACTTTGCGGCCAAAAGCATTTGTAAGTGTTGATCAAATGGATTGAGACATGTTCGTTGTTTGAGGGGAAAAAATGCATATAAAAAAGACACACAAAATTCAGACAGACATACAGACAGACAGACACACAGACACACAGACACACAGACACACACACACACACACACACACACACACACACACACACACACACACACACACACACACACACACAGACTGAAAGACAGACAGACACACACACACACATACACACACACACACACACACACGCACACACACACACACACACATACACACACACACACACACATTCGTGCACGTGCTAAGATGAAGAAAAACGGTTATTGATGAATCACAGTTTACAAGAGCAAAGAAGAAATAAGGAAATGTACAGGCTGAAAGGAACAAGTAAAAAAGGGTGATGATACATTCCCTATCCCCAGAAAACAGCCATCTATACAGCCAACACAAAAAGACAGTGTAATTACAAGAGTTGTTCTAAACAGGCTTTACTTCTGAGCTCAGCGTTGTAAAAGGTAATACGTGTCCTTTCAGAATTCGATGACGCAATAAAGAAAAGTAACGAGCGCGCTAAGAAAGCAGAACAAATTGTGTTGCTGCGCAAGGTGCAGGCACAGACCTCATTTGCCTACATACGGTAACCCTGGTGCATTTTCTGGGCCAAATGAAGAAATAAAATGAGGCCGAGATACAATATCAATGTTGTTAATGTCCACAGGCACGTTTAATTTCCTTTTGCTGGTTTTACCCGGGTGAAGCCTCTTGGTTGGATTTTACTTACAACCTACAGAGCAAATAACCAAAGGGAAGTAAGCGCTCTAAATGCATACGACGTGTGTAATGGAGTAAGCGAGGGTCATACGGAACCAATCTCCTGGCACCTCAGAGAATAACAAGCATTGAAATGAACAAGCGACTTTCATCCTCATATTGCTTGATTCAACCTACATAATGCTTGCTTCTTTGTCGTTCTTTCAGATTCAGGTTCTGTACAGAACTAAAGCAGAAGTTGTGAGTGAAAAGGGCCGATTGAGCTGCTGATTCAGGTTTGCTTTAAGATTATTTGATAAAACTGATTTGTTGTTTGGCTGGTTGGTAGGTTGCTCGCAAAAGAACTGCTGCTGCATAAAAAAGGCGGTCACTCCGCAAAGCTAGATCTGCCAACATCTCAAGTGTTACCCATGTGTGCCCTCCATGTTGGAGACGATTCCTGACCCGGATAGGTACCGGCACGGTTGGCCTAGTGGTAAGGCGTCCGCCCCGTGATCGGGAGGTCGTGGGTTCGAACCCCGGTCATACCTAAGACTTTAACATTGGCAATCTAGTGGCTGCTCCGCCTGGCGTCTGGCATTATGGGGTTAGTGCTAGGACTGGTTGGTCCGATGTCAGAATAATGTGACTGGGTGAGACATGAAGCCTGTGCTGCGACTTCTGTCTTGTGTGTGGCGCATGTTATATGTCAAAGCAGCACCGCCCTGATATGGTCCATAGTGGTCGGCTGGGCGTTAAGCAAACAAACAAACAAACAAACCCGGATAGGCCTCACCATCAGACCATGCAAACAGTCAAACAAATCTTGAGTCTTGAAGGACGAACACCAGCCCGACGTGCGCAGGGGTGTGGTGGTAAGACGTCGGCCTCCTAATCGGGAGGTCGTGAGTTCGAATCCCGGTCGCTGCCGCCTGGTGGGTTAAGCGTGAAGATTTTGTCGATCTCCCAGGTCAACTTATGTGCAGACCTGCTAGTGACTTAACCCCCTTCGTGTGTACACACAAGACCAAGTGCGCACGGAAAAGATCCTGTAATCCATGTCAGAGTTCGATGGGTTATAGAAACACAAAAATACCCAGCATGCCTCCCCCGAAATCGGCGTATGCTGCTTGCATGGCGGTCATACACGTAAAAATCCACTCGTGCTAAAAACATGAGTGAACGTGTGAGTCTAAGCCCATGAACAAAGAAGAAGAAGAAGATCACCAGCCCGCCTAGACCCTGCCAGCCCGCCTCGACCCTGCCAGCCCGCCTCGACCCTGCCTCCATCCGCTGTCCTTAGATTCCACCATGACGTTGGAACCCTGCCACCTTTGGAAATACTCTGTGTTGTACTGATGTGATATCATGGACAGCGACAGTCTCTTGTTAGACCTTCAGGAGCTTACACTGGAATCTGCACTCTTTGAAAAACTGCCAGGTATGGTTAACTGGTGTCTTTTTGTCCGTCCGCGTTTTCGCCCATCCACCATTTAGTCTTCTTACTCTTCCAAAAACCTTCTCTCACGATGACTATTGGGTGCGGGAACGACCTACACGGAACGATACATTGAAAGTGATTCCTTGAAATAGTGTATCGTTGAAAGGGTAATTCCTCTTTCACGAGGTATTGTTCTTATATCCCAGCCCATTAATTTTGGAGAGAAGGATACAACTATTCAGTGCCGAAACTGAGCTACCAGCGGCAGTTTTAAAGTACTTTCTTCAAGTATTCTGATGTATCCTTGAAAGAGAAATCCTCTTTCCAGAGCTCTTTGTACGTATAAGCTCAAGATAACTGAACGTCTAGCGGCTCATTTAGACACAATGACGAGCGTTTTAGATTGTTAAGTCCCTCAGGCATTCAGGTTAGACCCCTTATCTTGTTGAGATCAGTTTGGACAGGCTTTTACACAGGATAACGGAGTTCTTTCACTTGGAAATATTGCAAAAAAATCACCATATTGCTGCTATTCTTGTGCAAAGTTAGAATGTTTTGTTGGATTCATTTTGCAGATTGCCATATCAAGAGGTGGGAAGAAAGGGGTAGGGGTGTGTGTGAGATGCGTTTGAAGACAGACTGTTAAAAGAGAATAAATGTATGTACATAATTATGATAGAATATTGATGTATGAATTGAAGAAATGTATAAGATCACAAGAATGTATGAATGACAAAGAACAAATGTTTCTTTTTGAATGTTTTCTGTATGTTTTATTACGGACACAAAAGCTCAGCAATGCAATTTCTCTTTTAGAGATTAATAAAGTTATTGTATTGTATTGTATTGTATTGTATTGTGGGGAGGGGGGGGGGTGGGGGAGGTCTACTGTTTTCCCTTTGTGTCCAACCCCGGTGTATATTTCTCTATACGTATTTCTCTCTGAATCCCCGTAAAGCCTAGACGACATACTCGTTGTATGTTTGACGGGCATTTGTCTGGGATTTTAAGCCGTGACCTAGATGTTACGCGTGTATATTGCTAAGTCTGAAGATAACGTGATTATACGGACTGCCAAAAGAGCATGACTTTTTGACGTCAACGAAGTCTAGACAAAATGAATCTCAGTACTGAAAAGCGCTGTAGCCAAGATATTTCTCTTTTCATCAAATCTTGGAGTATCGTGTGGCAGATCGGTCTACTCTCATGTCGTCGTTGTCTGTGGTGTCTGCGATGCAGAAGACGTAAAGAAGTAGAGTAGGGCCAACTCGTACAGCGCAAAGCACCTTGATGACGTTTAACGTAGGAATGAAGCGGTATCGATTGAGTGTGTGTGTGTGTTTGTGTGTGTGTGTGTATGTGTGTGTGTGTGTGTGTGTGTTTGTGTGTGTGTGTGTATGTGTGTGTGTGTTTACGTTTGTTTGTTTGTTTGCATGCTTCTTTTATTGTTTGCTTGCTTTTTGAGGGAAAAAGAGTGAGGGGGTGTGTCTGGCTGGTTGGTTATATATCTGGATTGAGGAATGGATGCGTTGTTTGTTTGTTTGTTGTTTGTTTGTTTGTTTGTTTGTTTGTTCGTTTGCGTGCTTCTTTGCTTTTGCACTTCTTTGTTTGCGCGCTCCTTTGTTTGTTAGCTTGTTTGGGGAGTAAAAGTTTACAAGAGTAAAGGGATTTGGCAGGCTGGATGGCTACCTCTCTGGATCGGTGAATGGATGCTTTGTTTATTTGTTAGGTGTTTGTAAGCCAAACGCAGTCCTTGCCAGCAGATGATATGTTTTTAATTGGCTTGTTGGATTCAATGCATATTCATGTCTGAATGTCATGTTGGTCTATTATATTCTTCTCAATTCTCTTTGAAAGAACATTTCAAAGCCTGTGTCTATGAAGTGGGTTTTTTCTTCTCACTACAAGTTATTGTTATTTATCTATATATATATATACGACTTACTTGTGTGTGTGTGTGTGTGTGTGTATGTGTGTGTGTATGTGTGTGTGTGTGTGTGTGTGTGTGTGTGTGTGTGTGTGTGTGTGTCCGCGATGCACGGCCACAGTTCTCGATGGATCTTTTTCAAATTTGGTGGCCATTTTCAGCTACACCCCGGACCCAACCTGCTCGATGAGATATTTCAACACGTGCTCTCAGCGCGCAGCGCTGAACCGATTTTGGTTTTTCTCTTGATCCATTCCCAGTAACTCTTCCTTATCTTCTCCAGTGTTTTCAGCGTTTATCTCCCTTCCTTCGTGTGGCGTCAATCCATATTCCCGTTACTATGTTACTATTTTTAGAATGTCACTGCACTGCTTTCCTTGCACCCGTAAGTTGTCCTTAGTGTAAAAGTGAAAAGGTCGAATCAATTTATAGCCACGCGAAAAATACACTGTCATCTATCTCTATATATTTATAGATATAGATATACATATATATATATATATATATATATATATATATATATATATATATATATATATATATATATATATATATATATATATATACGGCTTCTGTGTGTGTGTGTGTGTGTGTGTGTGTGTGTGTGTGTGTGTGTGTGTGTGTGTGTGTGTGTGGGTGTGTGTGTGTGTGTGTGTGTGTGTGTGTGTGGGCAACACCTGTGGATTGTAGAGTTATGTTTGTGATGTGGTCTGGCGGCTTTGGTGTGTCTGTATGTTCATGCCTTCCTTTGGGAAGCCATAACAGTTATACTCAATCCCGTTTGAGTGGACTTCGCCTTCAAAGGTGATTGTGGTGTTTCGGCACTCGGTTACATTTGGCGTCGTCGACAGCGATGGGACTCGACATGAAATGTTCAGGCCACTGAATCATTTTCGTGCTGTTCCCATTCCACCTGGGAGGGACCTAAGCTTGGCGGGTCCATGGTTCGGAACTTTGGGGACAAAGTTCATTCAAAGGGGATCGAGTGTGACAGGGAGACTACCGTCGCCCTTCACAGCAGACTCTGCAGAGTTGTTCGCCTTAGAAGTTGTGGGCTTTCCTTGCATGTACCCGTAAGTTGTCCGCACTGTAAAAGTGCAAAGGTCGAATCTATTTATCGAAAAACCCACTGTCAGCTATCTCTATATATTTATATATATACATAGATATATACGGCTTCTCTGTGTGCGTGTGCGTGTGTGTGTGTGTGCGTGTGTGTGTGTGTGTGTGTGTGGAGGCAACACCTGTGGATTGTAGAGTTCTGTTTGTGATGGGGTCTGGCGGCTTTTGTCTGTCTGTATGTTCTGACATTTGAGAAGCCATAACAGATAATATAGGGCTTAGAAATAAGCTCTAAAATTCTCAATCCCGTTTGAGAGGACTTCGGCTTCAAATGTGATTGTGGTGAACCGCCACGCTGTCTGTGTCTGTCTCGCGATTCACCCCGGCGAAGCCGGGTATTCCTCTAGTCCTACATACGTGAGAGAGACACTCGTGAGATAATAATCGTTCAAATCACACGTGTGTATATCATGTAAATGAGGTCATGTCAAGCAAGTCTGGCAGGGACCTGTTTTTCCACTGCTAATGATGCCAAAGACACCGAGACAAACATCATTATTTTCAGTAAAATACACGTAAGTACAGTATGTAGGATAAACAGAATACTACATGGCTTGCTGTTTCGTACCAGATTTACACTTGACTTGTGCTATTGCTGAGTTTTGGTCTCGACTTGCCGAGACTATCATCACAGCGTCATAGATTTCATGACGTCTGTCGTCCATAGCGTCATATTTTGGGGACGTAATCTGTTATTCGCTGTTCTATTTATCTCTTGTGATCAACATGACAAGCCGTATGTGTTTGAGTGTGTGTGCTCGTGCTCTCAACTAAAACAGAAGTCAAACTAGCAATCGTTAAAAACCCAGTCAGTCCGACCAGCACTGCTATGTTCAGGCTATGCTCATGTGAAGTTAGAGCGTGCCCGGTACACACGCCCTTATCGGTACATCATCGACTTTGCGAGTATTTCTATCTCTTCTGCGGTGCAGTTGGCTATATAGACGATGAAGGTGTCCACGATCTCAGGAGATGCGTGTGTACAGGTTACACTCGCGATTTTGTATATATGGCTTGTATTCCAGTCAAGACCCAGCGGGATGTGTTTGTCTTTCTCTGTCTTTGTGTCTCTGTATGTCTGTATCTCTCTCCCTTTCGTAAACCTGTATACTTGTAGAATTAAAAAAAAATCCATCATCATCATCATCATCATCATCATCATCATCATCATCATTGGCATCGTCATCTCTCTCTCTCTCTCTCTCTCTCTCTCTCTCTCTCTCTCTCTCTCTGTCTCCTTCTCTGTCTCCCTCTCTCTCTCTCTCTCTCTCTCTCTCTCTCTCTGTCTCCCTCTCTCTCTCCCTCTCTTTCTCACTCTCTCTCTCTTTCTCTCCTTCTCTCTCTCTCTCTCTCTCTCTCTCTCTCTCTCTCTCTCGTATCCTGCACCTCAATCGACACTCCGTGATGATATTCTTAGCCGCAGACTGCGCCGTGTCCGGGAAGACGACCCTGTCACGTCAGCACCAGCACGAGCTGCTCGCGCCTGTGCTTCCTTTGCACGTGCTGCACGAGGTGAAGGGTCGTGTGCAAACATGCCGCCATCTGCACCCCTCCCCGGGGCCCTGGCTGGAACTGGGAAGGGTCATGTCTGCTGGGTTTTAAAGGGGATGGTTGTGGGGAGAGAGGGGGTAGGTGAGAACTGACAGAGAACGAGCGTGGGAGGTGGAGGGGGTGCGAGAAGGAGAGAGAGAGAGAGGGATAGAGAGAGAGAGAGAGAGAGAGAGAGAGAGAGAGAGAGAGAGAGAGAGAGAGAGAGAGAGAGAGAGAGAGAGAGAGAGAACGAACGAACGAACGAACGAACCAACTTTATTTTTCGAGGGTAATGGAGTAGATACAGCAAAGATCTTTTTTCATCCAGCCCTCGCCCAAGAGGGAATTAATTAAGCAGTGCATAATATTAAAGCAGGAGAAGAAGCAAAAAAAAACCATAAAAACATGGTTATTAAATCAGACAAAGAGAAAAAAGGGAGAGAGAGAGGGAGAGAGAGAGAGAGAGAGAGAGAGAGAGAGAGAGAGAGAGAGAGAGAGAGAGAGAGAGAGAGAGAGAGAGAGTTCTGAGCTTTCAGATTTGTCTAAAAGGAATCGATCGATTTAATCCCACGTGATTACAGTTATGTTTACATTATGCCTTCACAATGATCGACAAAAACTTTGTTGACCCCTGTATCGTGAAATGAGCGAACATGTCTGATTGTAATTCACGCTTTAAAACACACACTAGTTGACTTTGAAATTGTGTATACTGTTTATTGCTAACACAGACATGCGAATGGACGCATGATTGTTGTCTGTACTTTAGCCACAAATATATATATGTATGTATCGCCAAAACGGACGCTTGACCCAGCCCTACACAGTTCCACGACGCCACCTGCCAACGCCCAAAAGTTTATCTCAAATAATTCGTTGGGAATGATGAATAA
>NC_090250.1:40117540-40145245 GCF_037325665.1 Littorina saxatilis
ACAGGGTGAGAAAATGAACAACAAAAACGTGTGAAAACGAAAGTCCGCTGATGATTTGTAAATGTTTTGAGTGTCTTGTCTCAATGTATAGTGAATCCAGTCTCTTTGCGCGATTTTTAAAGTTAGTTTTATTGGTCTACATTTGGGGTAACAAACAAAAAAAACAAAAAAAACAAAAGACAATCCCGACCTACCGACCCTATTTTTTTTAGCCATGTTACCAGAAACAGACAATTTTTTTTTGGCCTTAGGCTAAGCCTAAAACCTTTATCCTTATGTAATAAAGTTCTGAGTTTTGAGTTCTCTCTCTCTCTCTCTCTCTCTCTCTCCTTTTGTTGGTTAACTTTTTAACTTTTTAATTTTTAAATTTTTTTTTTTAAATTTTTTTTAATTTTTATTATATAATTGTGTGTCTATGCGTCCCAAGGACAGATTGTAAGAAAAGGCGTAGCCTTAAATCTAAATCCTTGTAAAATAAAGTTCAATTCAATTCAATTCAATTCAATTCTCTCTCTCTCTCTCTCTCTCTCTCTCTCTCTCTCTCCCTCTCTCTCTCTCTCTCTCTCTTACTCTCCCACCCCACTCTCCATCATCTCCTCTCTTCACTAACACAATCCACCGCACAGTCCTCGACCCTCTAACCACACCTCCCCACGAACACCGAAGAGCAGCAGACACATTTAAGGTCAACCGTGACTTTGATTTCTCTGCTCCTCTGTCAGGGCCGTGTAGAACAGAGAGGTCCACTCAGCTGTGCGTTGGTCATCTGCCAGCCTTCCTCACTCTTTCTGTCAATGTAGTCAGCCATGAGACCCCCGCGCTGGGCCGATGGCGAACTGGCACCAAAAGTACTTATATTACAAAGATCATAGTTAAGATGATATATCACAAATTCAGTCGGAGGTGATTATTTCTTGTGTCAACTCTGTTTTCACAGACTGGCTGCTGAAGCCTAAAGTGTACCTCCCTCCCCGTGAGAAACGTCTTGCAAACCCTTCCCCCCTCCCAGCCCCCACGCCACCCCCAACCCCTCTCACACCACAAGCAACAAGGTAAGAGCAGCCTTATAATTGGAAACGTACCAACAATTTAAACCCTGGCTGCTTCCGATGCAGAGTTTAAGGTTTTTATTTAATGCATTAATGTTGTAGGTTGACAGAGGATTCAGTTACCATACTGATTTAGCAGAAGATTATCTACGCTCCGAACAGGAAGATTTTGGGTGTAATGTCAAAGTGGAAGGATTGTTGGTTCCCACGTATAAATCTAGACAGGTGTATATTGATTTGCACACAGAAAGGAAGATACTCTCAACTGCGACTACCTTGGTATTATATCGGCAACTTCAATGGAGTTCCTTGCACTCCTCGAGGATCACCGTGACCTTTGGAAATATCGCTGTTGACACTCGTATAGGCTTCTATATATTAATCCCTCCTACCAAGATACATCAGCCGGGGGATCAGTCTCTGCCGGCATACGAACAGTCAGGATTAGATGCTCGGCTGCGCACACACTATCCGATTCCTATCCGGACTCTTAATAAGATGAAACAATGCCTGCCTCCGCGGCCTCGTGATTAAGCTAAAAGCTGGTCGCGCTTGAAAGGCCGGCTTCACCCTGACACAAACCTCGCCAATTTCTACTGCTAATCCAGTTGGTTGAGCTCTGGATATCCTGGTATCAGAGAGTAGAGCCAAAGTGTGTATAGTAGAGTAGGCCATAGAGGATTTGCACAGAGCGATGAACTGCATAGGGCCAGAAACTGTACTCTATAGGCGGGGTTGAGTGGTGTAGAGCCAAAACTGTGGTAGAATGTTCAGGCGTCGAGCAGAGCAGACAGTTGCATTCAGTTCAGTGATGTGAAGAATGATTCGAGCGGATATCGGGCTGAGTTAATTAATCATGTGGTGTTCTTTTTTTGCTGGTGTATACTGAGCCAGAGGCTGACCGGACATCCTAGTTCTAGCTTTTGCAACCATGTTTTGTTTTACGTCTTGTCACTTTCCCCATTGGGAGGGTGGGATAACTTGGAGCTGAGCTGCCCGACATGGTTGGGCTCTTTAAAATTCTCTTTGAGGATCATAATATAAACGTTATTGTGTTTTCAGCGTAGCGATAGGGCCCGATATTTTGAGGAGAACTCGTATAATACGCCGAGTCGAAATATCGGTCCCTATCGCTACGTTAGCGTCTGCAATGCTATAGTCACAGGTATATGATCTACAAGTTAGTATCCCCGTTCATTGGTTCTGTCGAGGCCCGTTTTTCTCCGCTTGTCTCCCCTTATAAAGAACCGCCCATAGAGCGTCGTTGTCCCGAACTAAATCTTCAAAATCTCAAAAACCGTTTGGAATTCTTGGTAGGGAAATCCTTTCATGAATTGACGTCAGCGCCGTTCGGCGATTGGTCAATGCATTTTGGAGCTGGACTGCCAACATAATGTATGTCACACTTGAAATGCATGCTACTTGAGTTTGCTTTCCAAACTGATACGAATGAACGGGAGCATAAGGTCAGTTATCAACTTAACTCCGCGAACAGTGAGATCGACAATATGTACACAAATACAAAGGAAGAAACTCGGAAACCGACGAGTCAATACTGACACATACTCGAGAACCTACCTGTCAAAATTACAATTAATTTTTGTACCCTGTGACACAGTGTGCCCTGTAAGCTCAGTTGAAAGAGCTATACAAGCGAAGTCGTCACTTTTGGCGGTGACGGGTTCTAATCTCTTGGCTGTTTATTTTTTCAATTTATTGGTGTAACATTTAATTTTAATTTTCTAAACTCGTTATTCTTGTATTTTTATTCATGTTGATTAATTCCAAAGGTTTGATGAGTGATGTATTGAAGATCGTAATTATAAAAGGGTTGCATAATTAGTCGAGTATCTCTGATAAACGATTTCCCAGAATTACTTACTTTTTAGTTACGTCCGCTTTTTGGGAAATTCCTATGGGCCATTGTACCACCGCGCGTCGACTGGATGTAATGGTTGTAAACTACTTCAAGTTTAATGCACGTCTGTGCTAGTCTGATCAAGATTTGGGGTCATACAACTCGCTAAATGCGGTTGATTTCTGATGATTGCAGACAAAATTCTCTTGCGCATCTTTTTCGCGCATCCACACCGCCGCCCTCTCACGGCAACAACAAATGTGATTACATTCTTACACAACACAAAGGCAAATTTGAGTTTTGTTATCAGCAAAAACAGAGCCAACAAAGAGGAAGAGCGACAAACAACATCCTGTTTTGTGGTTAGTTTGTCCCTTTTGAGTTACCTTCTTCTTCTACCGGCACGGTTGGCCTAGTGGTAAGGCGTCCGCCCCGTGATCGGGAGGTCGTGGGTTCGAACCCCGGCCGGGTCATACCTAAGACTTTAAAATTGGCAATCTAGTGGCTGCTCCGCCTGGCGTCTGGCATTATGGGGTTAGTGCTAGGACTGGTTGGTCCGGTGTCAGAATAATGTGACTGGGTGAGACATGAAATGAAGCCTGTGCTGCGACTCCTGTCTTGTGTGTGGCGCACGTTATATGTCAAAGCAGCACCGCCCTGATATGGCCCTTCGTGGTCGGCTGGGCGTTAAGCAAACAAACAAACAAACTTCTTCTTCTTCTCCGTTCATGGACTGAAACTCCTACATATACTCGTGTTTTCCGCACGAGTGGGTTTTAACGGGTATGGCCGTTTTTATCCGCCATTTAGGCAGCTATACGCCGCTTTCGGAGGAAATTTGACTGACCGAAATTAATTTTCAAGCGGGGTAAACATGCACACACGCGGCTCACAGACGTGGCAACATGACATCCCATTGCTGTTCCGTTGAATATCCGTCACACCCCTGTGTGACTGACACCTTTCAACTTTGGAGATGTTGTGTTTAAGCACAGGAATTCCATTATCATGCTCTGCGTCGTCGGACAATAACCAGAATAGGATAATTTAGAATTATCTTTTGTATCTTTAGAGTTAGTAAGCTGCAGGGGTTATTAGAATTGTATGATGGCGGCGGCGGCGACTGCGGAAAGACCATTTGCTGAGTTGATTTTCTTGGTGGTGAAACCAGAAGTACGTGTAGTTTGTTGTTGTCTTCTTCTTCTTCTTCTTCTTCGTTCGTGGGCTGAAACTCCCACGTACACTCGTGTTGTTTGCACGAGTGGAATTTTACGTGTATGACCGTTTTTTACCCCGCCATTTAGGCAGCCATACGCCGTTTTCGGAGGAAGCATGCTGGGTATTTTTGTGTTTCTACAACCCACCGAACTCTGACATGGATTACAGGATCTTCTTTGTGCGCACTTGGTCTTATGCTTGCGTGTACACACGGGGGTGTTCGGACACCGAGGAGAGTCTGCACACAAAGTTGACTCTGAGAAATAAATCTCTCGCCGAACGTGGGGACGAACTCACGCTGACAGCGGCCAACTGGATACAAATTCAGCGCGCTACCGACTGAGCTACATCCCCGCCCCGTTTGTTGTTGTCTCTCCTGTGTTGAAGCTGTGAGACTTGATTGCGATTCAGACTTTGTCGTGGGACAGAGTTTTCTCCCATACTCGATTAGTTGATGTCTGTCCCAGGACAAAAGTCAAAGTCTGAATAGCCAAAGAGATTCTCCGACACCCCCCCCCTCCCCCCCCCTCCCCCACGTGTCTATCAGAATAGCACTATTGTTTGCCATTGTGGCCACAAAAGAAACACAAAACACAAACAAACAATACAAACGAAAAAACACTGGCTTTTGTGTTGTGCGTGTGCAACATTCCATGAATATATTGTTAGGTGTTAGTTGTTTTGAAACAAAAACCACCAATTTGCTTAGTTGCTTAGTGGTGTCGTATGTGGATAGACGTCATCACGAAGAAATTTACCCTTCTACAGAGATGGTGCAGGTCTGGCATTGGTTACTGAATTCATCAAAGTTTGGAAACGTTTTGCAAACCCAAGCGTAAATATTTCACAAAACCCCAGAACTGTAGGAATAGTAAAAATGTAATCTAAGCCAGAGAAACGGCATCCGTCAAATTAATTTACTTTTGTTAGAGAGTGGGGGAAACAAACTCTCAGCCTTCGGTTCCAGTATTGTTCAGGGAAGTCATTACCGGGAACCTTGCTTTGCTTCCAAAGTTCAATACAAGTTCGCACCCCCGACGTCTAACAAGGAAAACAATCTCCTGACTGAAGCCACCAGGCAGACAGAATGAGAATACACCGGAGAGTGTTTGTACAGGCAGAGACATACAATGGATGCCTCTCTATATAATTATGTGTCTGGTACCGACAATCACAAAACCTGATCCGGTCCCGCCTTTTATCTAATTACATAAATGCCCTCTGGTCGCGTCCAAAGTTATACGATTATGTCTCGACATGTATTTCTCTCTCTCCCGACTGTATACAGAGATAAGAACAGCCTCGCTTTCACCTAGATCCTGCCTAAAAACAATGTTCAGACCTCATGTTCAGACTCGGCGTAATAATTCCGAAAGGACTACTTTTTAGCGGTCAAGTTCAGTCGTCCGCATACTCGAAAGTGAAAAAAAGATTAAACGTTTTGCTACAGTATCGGAGGATGAACTGTCGACGAAGAAAAAGAATCTCGTGCCAACCACTACGCAGAAGACCATCCGAGTTGTCCAGAAGAAGTTCTGAAACACGTTACGTTCCAAATCAAAAGACGACATTCTATTCTCTTACGTCACTATTCTTGGTTTACGGTACCATTCGGCGGCTTTGCTACGAGTATGCCATAGTCTTGGTTGGCCGAGACCTTGAGGTGGAATGCGAGTGATTAGGTTTGTTGATTTTGCTCGGAGAAGTGGTCCGTGTTCAAACAAGTTTCTTTCTTCTTTGAAAACAAAAACCCTAAGACCAGTGAATGTCGAGATATATATGTTAATTGGATCTGTGATCCAAACATGCCTTTTGGTCAATCTCGATGGCAGTTTATTCCACTCGCCCTACGGGCTCGTGGAATAAACTACCATCTCGATTGACCAAAAGCCATGTTTGGATCACAGATCCAATCAACGTATAATATTCTGCGTGACAAATAATTCTCACGCACAGGATTACCATCACTCACTTTGCAAAAGCAGGGTATTTTGAAAGTTTATTTTGATGTCGTAAAATAGGCAATGAAAAAGCATTGTTCGTGGTTTACTACAACTGACTTACTTCCCTTGTTTTTGTTACTAGGTCGCAGCGTCATAGATGGCGCTGGCCGTGGTGCCGCCAGGCTGCGCTTCTAGACTAATTTCTGTTTCCAACACCGGAGAGAAGCAGCGCCCTGGCGGGCATTCACTCACTTTGATTTAATCCATTACCATACTTTCGAGCAAATCGTGCCTAGATTAAGGTAAAGTATATTCTCAGGATTCTTCAGATTCTTCAAATTCGCCAGAAACGACCCCCAAACGATCAGATTAATACTACCCCTTTAACGCTTTGACTCTCACACAGGCACTATGCTTCTTGTTCTGCCTAATTCTTATTCGGAGGAATCTTCACTCGGAACGCTAGCTCCTTGCTCAGGAAGGTTCAATACGCGGTCTCACTTCCGCCAAGAGTTGTTCAAATACGAACGACTCCCCTCGTGTCGGGCACAAACATTGCCTGATTTAACCCCCCTTTCCTCACAGTCTCGGTTAGCCGCAAAGAGAGAGAGAGAGAGAGAGAGAGAGAGAGAGAGAGAGAGATAGCACTGCCACTGATTAAAACAATAGCGGAGATTTGTTTCTTTTATTGGTCCATGTACACTAATGTCGCCAGCTGGAGGAATTCACTGTTGCGGTTGCGACCGCAGATTTGCAGTGTGTGTGTGTGTGTGTGTGTGTGTGTGTGAGTGAGTGAGTGAGTATGTGTGTGTGTGTGAGTGAGTGTGTGTGTGTGTGTGTGTGCCTTACGTGTGCGTGAGTGTGTATGGGTGGCTGCATGCCTACGTGTGAGTGTGTGTGTGTGTGTGTGTGTGTGTGCGTGTGTGCGTGCGTGTGTGTGTGTGTGCGTGTGTTCCTGCCCAAGTGTCTGTGCGTGTGTGGGTGATTTTCTGCCTGCCTACTTGAGTGTGCGTGTGTGTGTGTGGGTGGGTATCTGCCTGCCTACGTGTAGGCTATGTGTGTTGAGGAGCTGTAGTCAGTAATTAGTATCTTTGAGCCACGCAAGTCCTTCCCAGTGTCGTGTTTATTGCGAATCACTTTTTATTTGGCTTAACAAAAGAGGTTTCATCGGAGGCCCAGTCGTGAACTGGCCGGAGGTTCTTTTAATGCCAGGATGTAAACCTGGCTATTTGTAAAGCCTTTCAGGCCCAGATGAGCGTGGCTTTTTGTTTTATTCTTGTCTCCGTTGTCATTGCGGGCTTGCGTTAGTACTGGTTCCGGCTAAGCTCTCTTCTAGTAGAACCCGTGCGCAGGTTTTTATGTGTACGAGTGTATGTTGGGGTAAGGGGCGGGGGATGATTGCGTGTGTGTGTGTGTGTGTTTGTGTGTGTATGTGTGTGTATGTGTGTGTATGGGTGTGTGTGTGTGTGTGTGTGTGTGTGTGTGTGTGTGTGTGTGTGTGTGTGAGACGACGACGACGACGACGACCAAGACAACTAGGAAAATGTATGTGGTGGGAGTGGCCGTGGCGGTATTGGAAATGGTGGTGACAGAGATTAAAAGCAGAAAAGAGAATTGCTTTTATGTGTGGGAGTATAAGCAGCTTTGAATCTAAGTGAAGGCGTTAAGGGCATGAACGCTAAATGTGTTGTAGAGAAGGTGGAAAAGCTGTTTGAATTATTTGTTTACACGATTTTCACGTAATTTAGTGAAGGATTTCTCTGAGCGAAGATTGGATGAAAAAGTACATTTATACCCTCGTAAATAAAAGTTTATCTTATGGAATTGTAGTGTGTCTTCTCTCTCTCTCTCTCTCTCTCTCTCTCTCTCTCTCTCTCTCTCTCTCTCTCTCTCTCTCTCTCTCTCTCTCTCTCTCTCTCTTTCTCTCTGCGAAAACACACACCAAAAGGAGTTAAACTATGAGAGTGTGTCGCCGTTTTTTCGAAGATGAACCATTAGATTATTTTCTTTAGCTTGAGAGATCTATGGAAACTCTTTATTTTTTTAATGAAAACATCACGACCTGAAGATCTTCACTTGGAGAAAATTAATGAAGTTTGGCATTTTAGGAAACATTTTATTTATTGTTATGTTTTCAAAATAAATTGCAACTCTCAAAAGCGGGACAAGTTTTTGTGCGTGTGCCGAATGTTTTCGTGTGAAAGCCGTGAAATAATACATTAAAAAAAATAAGAAGAAAAAAGATTGACATGCATATTTTTCCCAGTTGAAAAAACCGTCCATATTCACAGTCTTTCTCTTTCTAATAAAAACAACTTTCAACCAGTTGTTCTTAACTTGCATAAAGGCAAAACACAATGACCATGGAAGTGCGTGCAAATCAACAGAATCAATGTTTGTTTTGCACCGCCAAGAAATTAACTTATGTCATTATGTTTTCCCAATGGAGAGGCTCATAAATATTGAATGCTCCCATGAATCAAGATGAAGCTTCGAGCAGGGAGCTGTGTAAATGAAGCAGGTACTGGCGATATTCTTAGCCGTTGACACGACTGGCTGATATTGTTTTCTGCGTGATGCACCGGGCATGTGCATACTTGACCGCAATGATCCCCACATGTTGATAAATAAATAAGCACATTTCCTTCAAGGAATATACAGTATGTATTGCAAATTAGGCAGTACTGGAGGATCATTCTTGAAAAAGTGCGTGTAAATAGTAGTTCACCAGAAGATCATTAATGTATTTCAAAGGTAATCAAGAATATTGTGACACTTCCAAATTTTTCCAGTCAAGTTGTTTCCTTTTTAAGAAGATACCGTATGTTTTTTTTAATAGGATTTGTAGGGGGAAACTACGTCAGCAGTAAACAGCAGTTGGCCAGAACATAATTATAATCAATTGATTTGAACTCACTCACTACGAACCACTGCCATCGCATTGGTCCCATGCACACCACTTCCCCACGAACCACTGCGATAGCAGTGTTTGACCTTTGGATTTTTTTTTAGCTCAATGACGTCAATTTTTGTACGAAAATAGAGAGGCTGGCTCTCAAGTTTAACCAATCGTCTGCAAATTACCAAGCTAGTTTCACTTCTGTCTGCTGTAGAACGATGACGCGAGGTTTGATTTCGTACTCGCTGGCTTTGTGCAAATTTGCAAAATAACAATGGCGTAATTAGACCGTGCAGGATTAAAAAAACCAAAACGTTTGACTAGTAAACAGCGTCCAGAACATCATAAATTCTTTTAAAAGTTAAGGAAGATTAGCCTTTGGGTAGGTTTCCAGTCACCAGTGCGGCATTCAATACTCTAGGGCATTGGTGGCTGGTTGTTGAGGTTTCTTAGCTCGAGAACCCAGAGGGCGCGCGTTCTACATGAGGTTGAACGCACGCACGCACGCACAAAGCACACACACACGCAGACACACACACACACACACACACACACACACACACACACACACACACACACACACACACACACACACACACACATACATACAGAGGGAATTACACAATAACATATTCTCCGATTTGTATCGTACCCGAGTAACATGCGACCGTAATTTTGCCAAAGGGGGTAACAATAGCATATTCTCGGATTTATATTTTACTCGTGTGAATTGCGACCGTAATTTTGCAAGAGGGGATAACAATAACATACATATTCTCTTATCAATATCATACTCATATATATATTGCGACTTAAATTTTGCAAGAGGGGATAACAATAATATATGGGTTATTCTCCAGAGCTGCGTACCAGTTGAAAAATGTTACGAAGGTAATATTTCTTTTTTAACCATACAAATTGATTTCATTAATACATTCTGGTTCCATGTATATCCTTGGCCTGCAGAAAAAAGATTTAGAAATACTTGCACGTTTTGTTTGTCTACGCTCAGTGAATTAAAAAGATTTCAAAGTGCATCAGCTTTGGAACATGGAAACCAAAGGTTGTGACATGGATTTGAATACTACAAATTTGAAAAAACAAAAAAGACAAAAATATATTTGTTTGTTGTTGCATGTCTGTATTGTTATCTAACTGGAGTATTAATAACAAAATTAAAGAGAATAATTTCTAGTTGCCATTTAATATTCGTTTTAATCATTTAAAGGACTGAAAATGCATGTCACAAAATGGAACCAAGCTGTGGAGAATAAACTATATCCAATGTATATTGTATTCAAGCAACTTGAAGCTAAAATGATGAGTTCTAAGCAAAGGCAATGCAGCACGCATGTCAAACATGAAAAGCATAAGATGATTGGGCTACGGCACCACTTCACATAGAATCCAATTCAAAGAAAATATTGAGCAAAAAGACATCCAAAACAGATTAACGTTGCTAATGATAGTTTATCGTCATTATTGCCACAGCAGCGAAGAGGAAGTTACATTAGGAAAGGAAAGGCGGAAGGGAAAAAATTAAAACAGGCTGTATAAAACCTTGGAAAATCTCAGTTCAGAAAGTTCTTCTATTTACTTTTCTTTCGTCAAAGTTCAACGATAATTTGCACATTTACTTCAAAGGACGCACCTTATTTACATTACGAGTTTAGTGTACTGAAAACGGAGATTGTTGAGTATTCCTACAAGTTCATGAAAGAGAAAGCGGATCAAGTCTGTTTTTCAGTGGCGGATACTAGGGAATGTGATGGGTTTAGCCTTAACTTAGACCTATTGATAAGGGGTTCTAATTAAAGCAGTATCTTCAGCGAAAGGTCAAGGGGATCGAAGAGGAAACAAGACTCTTCAAATTAGAAACCAATAGGCCCTACACGTCGTTTCGAAATCTCCGGATTTCAAGCTTAATGCTATAGGTTTAAACAGTATTTTATTCATAAACAGACACATGATAATATAACAAACATCATAAAAAAGGAGCACAACAAGTTTAAAATTGATGGTAAGTGAATGCTATTAGTTTCCGCTTAATTTTTGAAATTCGAAGTAGCGGTTCAACAAATAACTGACGTCATTTCAGCAGATCAATGTTGTTCTCATTCTTTCAGCGCTTTTCCTAATTCCTAGTTAGCGGAACAAGTTCAATACCATTCACAAATCAAGCACTGTCTGAGAAATACTCCCATGCCCAGCAAACCGTTTGTGCCATGGGCGTAAATGTTAAAACGAAACGACAATTGGAGACTACTCTACGATTCTTCTCATTAAAATGCATGGTAAACAACCAAAGAATGACCTATGTCCTACAAAATGTAATGTTACTTTGTTTTTTAAAACACTGTTACATGCATAGATTTTTCTCTCCACTGAAATGATTATTTTTGTTTGCAGCATTGGACATCGTCAAACATTTGAATAACTTAAGACCTGGGTACACGGACCTTTTTAAGAACAAACAAAGATGAAACCTGGACCCGGATGTTGTTGGCGACGTGATGGCGCAAGGGACGGCCTGATAAGATCTGTCAATATTATCTTTGACGGATGACGGATTGTGCAGAAAACGCTTCAAACAGCGCCCTGTGATCATGTGCTGATCTGCACAAATTGTTCGCACGTGCTTTCGTTTCGTGGAGGACTGTCGCAAGCGGCTTTTCATCCCAATCTTCTGAGTGACGTGGTTGGCAGTCTGTCCTTTTGACAGCTTGATAGACATTGATTCCTGGCTTTCGACATCGGCTTTGTTGTTGATGCTGAGAAGCTGTTTGATTTTTTTCTCAGTCAGGCTTGTGTAAGGGGGGGGAGGACTCTGTGTGTGTGTGTGTGTGTGTGTGTGTGTGTGTGTGTGTGTGTATGTGTGTGTGTGTGTGTGTGTGTGTGTTGTGAGAGTGAGTGTGTTTGTGCGTTTGATTGTGTGTGTGTATGTGTGTGTCTGTATGTCTGTCCGTTTACACGTGCGCGCGTGCGCAAATAGGCCGTTGCCAAGGTTTCTCCTAACTACAAAAATAGTGCCACGACCACCAGTCTTGCCAGCAAAACAAATAACCGCTCGTACATGTACCGAGTTTTTGGGCCAACGCTGATTCCCAAGTTCGATAAATAGACACGTCGACATGCGCGTAAAGAAGACTAATTCCGCCTGCCCAAGACTCTGAATTCATGCGGCTAATTGTCCTATCACCTAGGCAACACGCAGGAAAGTCAACGACCCTTTTTCCCGAAGCTCTCCCTCAGCCTTTTCCTCCATCCTCCGCTCCCTGTCTCCCTATAACCTCCTTCCGCCATGCCAAGCAATTCGTGCCTCCTCCAGTCCCGGGCCATGGCAGGGATCGGGCAGGACGATATACAGGCGTGCAGTGATGCACGGGTAAGAAATGAGGATCGAGTTGCAGGTCAGCAGCGGCCGGCGGTTGGAAACAGCCATAGCCATCGCTTCGCATTTGTTATCCAGCGTTCGCTGACATGATGATAAGTCTTGCCGTCGCTTGGACCTGGCGGAACCAATGGAGCGACGCTAACGGGATCGACTTCTTTTCAGATTGTTTTGCTGGTGTTGGTGGTGGTGTTGATGATATTTTTGATCTGACCTCTACTTCTTGGTGTTGATGATAATTATTATCTGACCTCTACTTCTTGGTGTTGATGATAATTATGATCTGACCTCTACTTCTTGGTGTTGCTGCTTCTGCTGCTGATATTTTGTTATTGTCAACGTCATTGTTGTTGGATAATGATGAGGCATGCTGCTGCTGCTGATGATGATCATGATGATGATGATGACTACGACGACGACGACGACGATGATGATGATGATGATGATGATGATGATGATGATGATAGTCGTATGTATTGATTATGAGGAGGAGGAGGAGGAGGAGGAGGAGAAGGACGACGACGACGACAGATAATGAGTACCACGTGATACTTCTATGGCCGCTACGATGAACCAGCATAACTGTATAGTTTATTCCTTTCCAATTGTTGGTGTTGTTGTTGTTGTTGCATTTCCTTCATAAATGGTATTTAGTAAAACAAATCACCTTACGAGTCACCTGGACGCAGCCGCATACAAAGCTTTTTCTGTTTATTTGGTTTTGTATGTTTTGTTTTCCCATTCCTTTCACCAGAAACGTTCCACCATCAACAAGTTTAAAAGTTCTTATGTATATATATTTTATTTTTTTAAATGTTTAAATACAAAAACAGTTGACGCGCGTCTGTTTTCATTTTCTTTCTTTCTTTCATTTTTCCCCTTTTAAGCATGATGTGCGGGTAGCAAGCAGCGGAGCAAAGACTGTGGCCGCACGTGACTCTCGTGTCAAAACGCCTGCTTACAGCATTAAGGCCGTGTCACACACTGACAAAGTTCCGCGATTTTGACACAAAGTTGGAGAAGTGTTGTTGTTGTTTTTTATCACAAGTCTTACATTTTAGCTTTTGGCGCTCTGATAATAACATAAGGCGATTAACTCACACGTTTGCTGCACATCTAGCGATCAAGTCCAAAAAAAGAAATGTTTGTTGAATGTCATACTTCAAAAATAAAAAAAATCGTTCGATTGAGTGCGACGTGCGTGATCAAAGGAAGTCATTCTGACTGTCTACCGGTAAGGGGCTCCGCTCACCTATGTAACTTCAGCAGGACAGACGACGCACTGCAGATTATACCAGCGTTGCGTGAAAGGAAAACAGGCCAAGTTCTCGTCATAATCCCCAAAGCAGCATAAATAATAGGCAGTGCGTCGTCTGTGCCGCTGAAACTGAGCAGGTATATTCTGCCCATAAGCGAATCTGATGTCTTGAGCACTTAACGCCAAGTATGGAGTCGCTGTCACGCACGATGATTGGTCAATAGGTCTGATTTACTACGAACTTGCAATGCCATTGCTGATCAGTGTACCATCCTCAATTAAGGAAATGCGCGACGGCATATTTTTAAAACACATTGCATTGTCAAATTGCAAAAAAGGCATTGAATTGTGAGAATATTCGCATCAGACTCGCCGCTAAAATCTGTATCGATTTGACATTGGATTTCCCTTCTTTAAGCCATGTGACGTCAGAGGCCCACAAAACTTCATATTTGGGCGTTTCAGGTTGACCGAAACTTTAAAGGAACTACAAAACACACGTCATGTGTTTGATTGCATGTGTGTGTGCTGTCCAATGTCAAAACAACAACAAAGTCAGTACATGACGTGTGTTTTGTAGTTCCTTTGAAGTTTTGGTCAACCTGAAACGCCCAAATATGAAGCTTATGTGTTTGATTGCATGTGTGTGTGTGCTCGTTCAATCGTCAAAACAACAACAAAGTCATAGTACCTGAAACGAATTCGATCAATACATAAATGTTATTTGCGTTTTTGACCAAAATATGACATTTTACACAGATCTCGACAGTCATTGTTCACCTCGACCGCTAGCGCGGTCTCAGAGAACAATGACTGTCTCGATCTGTGTAAAATGTCATATTTTGGTCAAAAGCGCAAATAACGTATAATGTCGTCACGTTTGTAAGAAAAATACCTATCTCAGTATTATGCATTTCTGTAGTGAAACTACAGGGGAAGCTACTGAAAGGGTATCTAATATGTGTTAGAGAGTACGAACTCTCAGACCATCGGAAACCATTGCCACGGTAACGTAAGCAGAACTGCTGATCTCGTTTCTTGAGTTAGGCACTTTTCCTGTATGATACAGGAAGACTTGATTTGAGAATGTGAAGATGATATGCAAAAGCTCTTTGCGGCGTGTTATGCAGTTTAGCTGGTTGAACATGTTGCTGTCAGCTCTTTATCTCACGTTTATTCCGAGATATCTCACGTTTATCTCGAGATAGGCAGTTTGCAACTTATAACTAAAATGAGTAAGGTAGATTGTTCATCAACCAAAGAAGGTTTTTTTGCATTTTTCCCAAAACATCAAAAAATGACATAGGCAATTATCTTATGAGCGTGACGATGTGTCCTTTGGATCACCGCTATATAACCTTATACATGTATCTTCTTGTTGATTCCTAAATACATTGTGCAAACGGATGATTAAATAAAGCATTGTTTCATGGGTATTTTCCCTTATCAATGTTAAACTCAGTAGCGCAATATGACTTTGGTAAAAGCTAACAAGTCGCGTAAGGCGAAAATACAACATTTAGTCAAGCTGTCGAACTCACAGAATGAAACTGAACGCAATGCAATTTTTTCAGCAAGACCGTATACTCGTAGCATCGTCAGTCCACCGCTCGTGGCAAAGGCAGTGAAATTGACAAGAAGAGCGGGGTAGTAGTTGCGCTGAGAAGGATAGCACGCTTTTCTGTACCTCTCTTCGTTTTAACTTTCTGAGCGTGTTTTTAATCCAAACATATCATATCTATATGCTTTTTGAATCAGGAACCAACAAGAAATAAGATGAAAGTGTTTTTAAATTGATTTCGAAAATTTAATTTTGATCATAATTTTTATATTTTAATTTTCAGAGCTTGTTTTTAATTCAAATATAACATATATATATATGTTTTTTGAATCAGAAAATGATGAAGAATAAGATGAACGTAAATTTGGATCGTTTTATAAAGAAATTATTTTTTTTACAATTTTCAGATTTTTAATGACCAAAGTCATTAATTAATTTTTAAGCCACCAAACTGAAATGCAATACCGCAGTCCGGCCTTCGTCGAAGATTGCTTGGCCAAAATTTCAATCAATTTGATTGAAAAATGAGGGTGTGACAGTGCCGCCTCAACTTTTACAAAAAGCCGGATATGACGTCATCAAAGGTATTTATCGAAAAAAAGAAAAAAACATCCGGGGATATCATTCCCAGAAACTCTCATGTCAAATTTCATAAAGATCGGTCCAGTAGTTTGGTCTGAATCGCTCTACACACACACACGCACAGACAGACAGACAGACAGACAGACAGACAGACAGACAGACAGACAGACACACACACACACACACACACACACCACGACCCTCGTCTCGATTCCCCCTCTATGTTAAAACATTTTTTTTTTTTCTTTTTTTTTTTCTCCTTACACCTGTTCCTTGTCCCGGTGTGCTCTCACGCCGCCCCGTCCCTGCACTCGCTGCTCCATCCACATCTGAATTTCGTTCCGCTATCAGACTTGTCGATTTTACAGACGCTCCAGGGAGGGATGTCGGGTCGTTGCGGTAGGCTACCCTCGGAAGATGACACTGCACTTCTGCTGAGTCACTTCGACGGTGTTCAGTAGTGGGTCTGTCCCGAGCTAACGGACGCAGCCCACTACCTACTATGCCCCCTACTAACGACATTGACTGCTAAGTCGCGGAGCCAGACTGAGTGAGGGTCCCCTCCAGAGAGCAGACCGCCACCACGTCCCTCCGTCGACCCCCCAGAACGTCACACGTTGAAGACTGACAGCAGAAGTACTATTCAGGGAAGGATGGAACAGGAACACTGAGACCAAGGTCACCATGAGAGCTCCGGGCATGAAGGGCCACAAGAGCAAGGACAATTTATAATTTTTGGATGATTAATGAGATGAGGATGATTATAATGATGATGCTATGGATTTCCAATTTGGTTTGAGACTACGTGACAGGGCAGCACTCTACGCTGACTGTCATAATATATCCTGGCGTCAACCAGGCCCGAGAACTGCCGCACCTGCGGTGTTGGTCAGGTATACAGAACCTGAGCACCCTCAAAGTCGCATTCTTTTTAAGTGAATGACACTCGGCTGTGTGATTCCAGCCTTCCCATAGGAACCATAGCACTTCCACTCTGGGTAGGAGCCGACCGTAGCCCGAAAAACCCACATGACCCTGATGGGATTCGAACCCACGACCTCCCGGCCCACAGCCCGATGCGCTAACCACTGCGCTACGGGGGCCGGTATATAAAAACATTTAGTCAAAACTTGACTAAATATAAAAAGCAGCAAAATCGCTTTGTGTGATATTCCCTTAACTGTCTCGTTAGTGTAAGCTGGCGGCTCTCGGCGGACTTGTGGGAAGGACAAGGGAGGCAAGTGGTAGCGGATATGACAAAGTTGTGCGTGGCTGTTTCAGACGTGGGCTGAATACGGGCCTGCTGCTTTCTCTAACGCTTTTTTGTTTCCGAAATTTTGTTTGGGAGCATTTTGCTGGAAAAATGGCATTTTGATCGCTTCTGCCAGGTACAGCATGCTATCGTTTCTTTTCTTGTGTCAGATCTGTACTGAAAGATTGATTCAGAGTTGGCTGTTGGCCTGCTGTTCGTCATCATTCTGATCATCATCGCTCCACGCTTTCGCTTTAGTCCCTCTGACCGGACGCTAAAGTCCTACGCGAATCTATCAAAACAAGAATACAGAGTTATCTCACATTTGTTGTTCGCGAGCAGTGTTCGCGAGACGAAAATGATTGCAGATTGGCCGACTTCGACGGTGATCTCCGTTCTGTTCTTCACAGTTATGATAAAGACATCGTTCTAAGGTCAAAATAAGTCGACATTTTGGGACTGCTGCTGGAAGGAGACCGTAATATATGGTTGCATCACTGTCAAAAAATCGTCTGCTCCAGCGAGCGCCGAAACCAAACGGTTGATTATCACGTGACACTTTTGCCATATTTAGAGTTGTTTGCACAGTGAATACAGCCGCGAAAAATAGCTCGCTTGAAACTGTCTTACATATCAATTCCTTTTTAATTTAAAATGTACACAACACCATGAAAAATCATTATCGATGATCGCGAATCTGCTTACATCCATTACACATTACGAAAAGATCTAAATATGTAAAAAAAAAATCGATTTCCTCGCCAGACAAGGAAAACCAAGGCATCCTGTCAGGGATATAATGAGTCGAACTCATTTTGACCTGAGTTCAGGATGGTTCGTCATCCGTTCTGGCATACAATTTGTTTTCTGTTCTTTCTTTCTAGAGGTGTCAGACAAACCTACGCGTGTGTTCTGAAAATGTGAATCAGATGGTTGTATTGTGTGACTGAATGGATTACTGCCTGTGGGGAAATCCTTTTAGAAGACATGTTTACCACCACCCCCTCTCTCCACCACCACCCCCCTAACTCCCACAAACACAGAAAAATAACTTATCTGACAGACGCAATTACAACCAGGAATGTCATTTGTCGTGATTTTTACAGTTCTGTCAAACTTTTTTCGAGTTTGGAAAATGAGACATCTGTCTTAGTTATTCTGAAAACTGTTGAAACTATTCAGGACATTACAGCAGTTAAAAGCCAGTTTTGGCAAAAAGAGGAAATCTTGGCAATATCAGTAGTTCTCTTACCACTGGCAATGAAACCCTCACAATCGCACACACGCATGCACGCTCGCGCGCTCACACACTCACACACACACACACACACACACACACACACACACACACACACACACACTAACTTTCAAAGACAGACAGTCAGACAGACAGACGCACAGGCAAACAGGCAGACAAACAGACACACAGACGCACAGACAGAAAAACAGAATGAACGTGACACTCGTACAGAAACCAGGTCGTACGCACCAACTACATCTTCCCAAACCGACCTCATTTAGACAGATCTCTCTCACCCCGCTACGTCACGACACCCCCCCCCCCCCCTACACACACACACACACACACACACACACACGCATGCCGACCCCCCCTCACACTCACGCACACACGCACACACACATTTAATACTCCACACGCCAGAAAGAGTCAGCCAGTACCTACTCTCCTTTCTGATCAATACGGCAGGTTTTTTTGGGGGAGAGCAATCTGATTGCAATCAATCGCTCTGATTAGAGTCTATTTCCCGGCATGAAAAATGCATCGCATTGTTGGCCGCCGAACAAGGTTAACGAGTCTCGTGCCCCGGGGTCACCCTTCTGCGGGGTCCCTCAGGACTTTGCCACCGTGGGACGTCTGGAAAGAGACTTTTTTTTTTCTTTTTTTTTTTGCAAGGGGAATGAACGCTTCAAGAGGTTTAAGGGAGGGGTGGGGTAGGGGTGGTTGCTCGAATTTGTCCGCTTCTTTCTTGACCCGGCTTTGCTTGATGTTTCTCAGATATGGACAGAAGGCATTTATCTGATGTGAATGTCCGAGAACATCCATCCGCTTGAGATAAATCTTCAGTTCCTTTGACTTGTTTGATGCGATATCTCGAGATGCATCATCGGCCAGGATCATTTTTGCCCTACATGTTTGGTTCAGCTTGCTTACAAGCATGACTTAAGAGTCTGATGAAAAAGTATTCTTGAGAAGTTTCTCTCTCTCTCTCTCTCTCTCTCTCTCTCTCTCTCTCTCTCTCTCTCTCTCTCTCTCTCTCTCTCTCTCTCTCTCTTTGTCTCTGAGATACCAAAGAACATTTTGAATATTGAACGATTGAGGGAAAGCCAATGGTAAAGATGATTTCAAGCAGCACTTAAAACAGGATTGTTGTCACGTTTTATATGGTCAAATGAATGACCTAAAACGGTCAATTACTGCTAACTGACTAACCACACCACGATCCATTCTCGCAGTCACACAAACAAAGTTAGAAACAACAAAAGTATAAGTTCTAGACGTCTGTTTATGTACACTAACTCTCCACCTCCCTCTTCTCGTGAAGCCAAAAGTGTTTTTACGACCAAGTCGTAAAACAAAAATAACTGACAAAAAGCCAGTTAAAGTTTATGAAATAATTAGAAAACGCTGAAACGTGTAAAGTTAGAAAACACTTAGCTGCTCTGTAAAAAGTCTGCCTGTACAGGCGTTAACACTCCACGTTGTCACAACTCAAAGTTCTTCATAAAGGGTTAGAAAGATGACAAGGTGGGGGGGGGGGGGGGGGGGGGGCGTTTACGCATGGGTGCACTCAACTCTCGGTGTAGCCAGGGTCCATTCGATGAAACGCAGTGGAGCAGTGGAGCATACAGGTGAAAGTTGGAGCAACACCAGTAACAGCCGTAGAACAGCAACCGCACAGCAAAGGACAGCAACAGTGTAGCCCGTCTTCAACAGCAAACAGGTAGCAGCCAGGTAGCAAACGTCCAGCAAACGTACAGCAACACTTCCAGCAACAACCAGCAACAAGCTCAATAGCTCGTGGAACGCAGCTCTCCCAAGCAAACCGCTTGAATATTTGGCTCCCGCTCGTCAGCGAAAGTATGTAGCCAAATCCCTCACGTCCTAAGCCTTCTGCGTTCTGCACTGACGCCAGAAGCCCGTTGGTCGACCTAAACCAGTCTTGCAACGCGTTGGAATCCTCCAAATCTTAGTCACGGAGCAAAACCCCAGACCTGTCGTCTGCCCAGCTTGTAGAAAAGAAAGAAAGACCATGTGATCTCCCTGACCGATCGGCAGTCGCTTCCCCAAACCAAGCGATCTTCCTGACCAATCACTGGTCGCCTACCAAACACACTTATAGCATGCTTGGCACACGTGATCTAAACGGTGAGCGAAATCACCCGATACCCGCACGGTTTCCACGTGAATTTCGTGAAGGTCTGCCACAACCTTTCAGCAATGCGGCTCCCAGCACAGGCGCATTACGTTGCAATTTGAGAAAGGCGCCCAACAAAGAGTTTCTTTCTCAAACGTGTCACTGAAGTCGTGACAATCGTAACTATAAATTCTATTTAACAGTTAAATTATTAAATACCATCAATATTACGCTCTTTGTTTGTTTGTTTTTTGATAGTTTTGGGGTTTCTGTTCGTTGATAATACAACAAAATGCATTCGAATTATATTTCAGACAACAAACTTAAGTTTCAAGCACGAGTGCTCCTATGCTTAGAGCCGATTGAATCACAACTAACCACATTTAGCCAAAATAGTCGCGTCTACCATGCAATATTCTAAGAAGGCCAGCAGATGAAAGACATTTATAGTTAAAAATAAAAAGGATCACAATACTACTCAAAATTAGACCAAATCGGACTATTCAAGCTAGCAAGTCATAGCGTCTTGTGGCTTCTCGCATATTCTGCAGCAGTGTCAGCATAAACACATTGTCACTAATTCAGGCAAAGTTCATTCAGAGAGAAGTAACCCTAGTGTTTTTGTAGCAGATTCAAATTGCTTCAAATTCAGGCAACGTTGAACCAGAGAAAGGTGATCCTGGTGTTTTTGTAGCAGTTTCACATTTGCTCCAATTTCAGGCAAAGTTCATTCAGAGATAAGTAACCCAGGTGTTTTTGTAGCAGATTCAAATTGCTCCAAATTCAGGCAACGTTGAACCAGAGAAAGGTGATCCTGGTGTTTTTGTAGCAGTTTCACATTTGCTCCAAATTCAGGCAAAGTTCATTCAGAGATAAGTAACCCAGGTGTTTTTGTAGCAGTGTTTCACAATGCCCCTGATTGCACCTAATTCAGGAAAAGTTAATCCAGAGACAACGTGCTCTGGTGTTTCTGTAGCAGTTTCACAGTTCCCTTAGTTCAGGCCAAGTTTCTCCAGAGACAACGTGCTCTGGTGTTTCTGTAGCAGTTTCACAGTTCCCTTAGTTCAGGCCAAGTTTGTCCAGAGACAACGTGCTCTGGTGTTTCTGTAGCAGTTTCACAATTCCCTTAGTTCAGGCCAAGTTTGTCCAGAGACAACGTGCTCTGGTGTTTCTGTAGCAGTTTCACAATTCCCTTAGTTCAGGCCAAGTTTGTCCAGAGACAACGTGCTCTGGTGTTTCTGTAGCAGTTTCACAATTCCCTTAGTTCAGGCCAAGTTTGTCCAGAGACAACGTGCTCTGGTGTTTCTGTAGCAGTTTCACAATTCCCTTAGTTCAGGCCAAGTTTGTCCAGAGACAACGTGCTCTGGTGTTTCTGTAGCAGTTTCACAATTCCCTTAGTTCAGGCCAAGTTTGTCCAGAGACAACGTGCTCTGGTGTTTCTGTAGCAGTTTCACAATTCCCTTAGTTCAGGCCAAGTTTGTCCAGAGACAACGTGCTCTGGTGTTTCTGTAGCAGTTTCACAATTCCCTTAGTTCAGGCCAAGTTTGTCCAGAGACAACGTGCTCTGGTGTTTCTGTAGCAGTTTCACAATTCCCTTAGTTCAGGCCAAGTTTGTCCAGAGACAACGTGCTCTGGTGTTTCTGTAGCAGTTTCACAATTCCCTTAGTTCAGGCCAAGTTTGTCCAGAGACAACGTGCTCTGGTGTTTCTGTAGCAGTTTCACAATTCCCTTAGTTCAGGCCAAGTTTGTCCAGAGACAACGTGCTCTGGTGTTTCTGTAGCAGTTTCACAATTCCCTTAGTTCAGGCCAAGTTTGTCCAGAGACAACGTGCTCTGGTGTTTCTGTAGCAGTTTCACAATTCCCTTAGTTCAGGCCAAGTTTGTCCAGAGACAACGTGCTCTGGTGTTTCTGTAGCAGTTTCACAATTCCCTTAGTTCAGGCCAAGTTTGTCCAGAGACAACGTGCTCTGGTGTTTCTGTAGCAGTTTCACAGTTCCCTTAGTTCAGGCCAAGTTTCTCCAGAGACAACGTGCTCTGGTGTTTCTGTAGCAGTTTCACAATTCCCTTAGTTCAGGCCAAGTTTGTCCAGAGACAACGTACTCTGGTGTTGCTGTTCAATCACGATACCTATATAGCTGTAGCAGACACAGTTCACCAAGCGAGAAGTAAGCTTACTCTTAGAATTGTTTTGGCAGTGCCACTGCTCCCTTAGCCCAGAGAAAGTTATCCCAAAGAGGACGAACCCTGGAACCCTGGTGTTCATAAGTTTGTTTGTTTGATTAACGCCCAGCCGACCACGAAGGGCCATATCAGGGCGGTGCTGCTTTGACATATAACGTGCGCCACACACAAGACAGAAGTCGCAGCACAGGCTTCATGTCTGACCCAGTCACATTATTCTGACACCGGACCAACCAGTCCTAGCACTAACCCCATAATGCCAGACGCCAGGCGGAGCAGCCACTAGATTGCCAATTTTAAAGTCTTAGGTATGACCCAGCCGGGGTTCGAACCCACGACCTCCCAATCACGGGGCGGACGCCTTACCACTATGCCAACCGTGCCGGTGTGTTTATAAGTAATGCATCACTTTCCATCTCCAGACAGTGTCCTCGGTCGGACTGACCTTTAATGTCTTCTTCTTCTTTTTATTTTTTATTTTTTTAATTTTTTTTGGTGGGGTGGGGTGAGTGTGTGTGTGTGTGTGGGGGGGGTGTCGTTAATTCCCTACTCTGAGCACGTTTCCGTCGAGTTATCGACCCTTGGTTGGGGAGTTTCCGTGAACCGTCTTCGTCCATTTTCAAGAGTCAGGAAGTCATGTTGCTTTTATCTAAGTCGGTGAGGATAGATACGTACAGTGCTAGATGTCTAGACTTGGCTATCATGCAGATGAAATTATTCCTTCTATTAGGACTGTGACTTTGCTGTAAAAGCACAGAACAGCTGCTAATCATGATGGATCTTCTCTGTTTTAATGCCGCGGCAAAAATGGATTAAAAACTGCTCTTCTCTTTACTGTAATATTGTATGAACCATTCCTTCTCACATGAGGTAAACAGAACGAGTCAAATTATTCACACACACACACACACACACACACACACACACACACACACACACACACACACACACACACACACACACACACACACACACACACAAACATATACAAATATTGCTAACTTAATTAAACACACTAGCTCAGTGGATGCGGGCGTGGTCCTTGGTCTAGCTGCTTTGAGTGCTACGTTCTTCGCAGTTTCAGTTGTGAAGTTGACTAGTTCTGGCCGTCTTTATCGACCCCCAAGTTAGTGTGAGGTATGTGGTCATTGTCAGGCCATCCATCACATTGCCAACCTCCCGACGTCTTTGACCGAGTGTCCCCGTAAATGAATGAACTTACCGATTTACTTACCTACATCAACAACCAAACCACCAACCAACCGTCACCCAGGCAACTTACCTTCCAAACAAAAAACAAACAAAGACGAAAAAAAAGAAAGAAACAAACAAAGAAATAAAGAAACAAGCAAACATACATAGATCTACAGTCAGACAAACACACACAAACACACACACACACACACACACACACACACACACACACACACACACACACACACACACACACACACACACACACACACACGACAAATAAACACACACACAGACACACACACACACACACACACACACACACACGACAAATACAAACACACACACACACACACACACACACACACACACACACACACACACACACACACACACACACAAACACACAAAGAAAGAAACAAACAAAGAAATAAAGAAAGAAACAAACATACATTGATACAGTCACACACACACCCACACACACACACACACACACACACACACACACACACACACACACACACACACACACACACACACACACACACACACGCACGAGAAATAAACAAACAAACACATATATAAACACACAGACAAACACAGAATAACAAACAGACAAGAAAACAAACACATATCTTCTTTAATTCTAAACCACGGTGAGGTGACAAGACGACATGTTGGTGTACCAGGCTTGCTGACCACCGATCCATTGTTGTTCTGCTATAAAATACACATGCTTTCAAACAGTCGTCGATTAGCAACGGTTAACCACTGACATGTCGAAAACCCTTTGTGTGCGGGCCACTGAGCCCTCTATATACGCCGTAACCTTGGCAACCAACCAGGTCGAGAACGTTTAATGCATGTCATGGCGTCCCAAAGTAACAATGGGTCTACCGTCCATTTTTGGCATTCAGGAGTCGTGAAAGAATCATAAGAAAGCTGCTTTCCAATTGACATCCATCTTGGTTGGCAGTCTACTCCTTTGCATTTCATCTCTCTCTCTCTCTCTCTCTCTCTCTCTCTCTCTCTCTCTCTCTCTCTCTCTCTCTCTCTCTCTCTCTCTCTCTCTCGAAGACTGGATGTAAAAAAGCACCTGTTTGCTTATGCCATTACCCTCGTTAATAAAGAATTTGTCATTGTCATTGTCATTCTCTCTCTCTCTCTCTCTCTCTCTCTCTCTCTCTCTCTCTCTCTCTCTCTCTCTCTCTCTCTCTCTCTCTCTCTCTCTCTCTCTCTCTTCAGCACTCACGTAAACTGGTAAATACTGCGGTGACTCTATTGGACTCATCTGATATTTCAAACCTATGGGTCATTGACTACGTGAATATGAGCGCATGGTACTTTTAGCGAGCCCAACGCTTTTTTCGTTTCTTATAAACGAACTTGCCTCGGAAATAATATGTAAGGGCAGACACGGAATTCAAATGCTTCCCGGCGAGATCGAACTGTTTCTTTTGATGTTCGCTGACGACATTGCACTGCTATCATCGTCCATAGTGGGTTTGCAAAACCAACTGAACATCTTACATAACGTTTCAAAGCGTCTTGGGTTAAGGCTAAACATGAATAAAACCAATGTCGTTGTTTTTCGAAACGGTGGTCATTTAGCCAAAAGTGAGAAATGGTTCTACGGAAACGCGCAAGTATCAAGTGCTAGCTCTTACAAGTATCTCGGTCTGACATTCACAACCCAAGCCCGTTTGAATCTCTCTTTCAATGACGCAATCACCAGAGCCAAACAAGGTGTCATTGAAATTTTTAAAGTCTTATGGAATATAGGATGCCACGACATGGACATATTTTTCAAATTATTTGATGCGCAAATTGCTCCCATCTTGCTCTATGGCTCAGAACTATGGGGATGTTTTGACTGTTCACAGATTGAAAAGGTTCACATGTATGCCTGTAAAAGATTACTCGGGATCTCGTCAAACAGTCCAAACCAGATGGTGTATGGGGAACTTGGAAGATGCACTTTGTCAATCCTAGCAAATACCCGAAGCGTAAAGTACTGGTTGAGACTTAACTGTATGCCGGATTCGAGATATGCAAAGATGTCATACATCATGTTAAAAAACGCAGTTGAAAGGGGAAAACAGAATTGGGTCTCACAAGTTAAATGCCTCCTTTGCATGAATGGATTTGGAGATGTGTGGTTGAACGGGTCTGTAGGTAGGGAATGTGCGTTTATTAGAACATTTCAGCAACGTCTGCAAGACTGCTTTGAGCAAAACTGGCACTGTAAACTTGATACAAGTGTGAGATTTGATGTATACAGGATGTTTAAAGGAGAACTTGAAAAAGAAAAGTATCTGGGTGTCATTGAAAACCAGTACATACGCAAAATGTACACAAAGTTCAGACTGGGCATTACACCATTGAAGGTAAATAAACTGCGCTATAATCCCGAGTGCGCTGAATCCAGAAATTGTACATTTTGTAAATCAACTGAAGAAAATGAAAACCACTTCCTGTTTAAATGCCCAGCTTACAATGCAATCCGTCAAAAGTACATTGGTGCTTGTTTTGACCTTGACCAGTTCTCCAACTCATCGTTGTGTATTTTACAGACTGACAACAAATTACGACTGATTGCATTGTCAAATTATGTGTTCTACGCGTTTAGACAAAGAGAAAATCAATTGTGAAATAGACCGGTATGATCGTACAACCCAAAATCCTTGTCTTCATCTTACTGTATTTTTTTTCTTCTCTGTTTTTATATTTAGTCAAGTTTTGACTAAATATTTTAACATCGAGGGGGAATCGAAACGAGGGTCGTGGTGTATGTGCGTGTGTGCGTGCGTGTGTGTGTGTGTGTGTGTAGAGCGATTCAGACTAAACTACTGGACCGATCTTTATGAAATTTGACATGAGAGTTCCTGGGTATGAAATCCCCGAACGTTTTTTTCATTTTTTTGATAAATGTCTTTGATGACGTCATATCCGGCTTTTCGTGAAAGTTGAGGCGGCACTGTCACGCCCTCATTTTTCAACCAAATTGGTTGAAATTTTGGTCAAGTAATCTTCGACGAAGCCCGGACTTCGGTATTGCATTTCAGCTTGGTGGCTTAAAAATTAATCAATGACTTTGGTCATTAAAAATCTGAAAATTGTAAAAAAAAAATAAAAATTTATAAAACGATCCAAATTTACGTTTATCTTATTCTCCATCATTTGCTGATTCCAAAAACATATACATATGTTATATTTGGATTAAAAACAAGCTCTGAAAATTAAATATATAAAAATTATTATCAAATTTTTTTTTTCGAAATTAATTTAAAAACACTTTCATCTTATTCCTTGTCGGTTCCTGATTCCAAAAATATATAGATATGATATGTTTGGATTAAAAACACGCTCAGAAAGTTAAAACGAAGAGAGGTACAGAAAAGCGCGCAACGAATACCCCGCTCTTCTTGTCAATTCCACGGGCACTGCCTTTGCCACGGGCGGTGGAGTGACGATGCTACGAGTATACGGTTTTGCTGCGTTGCGTTGCGTTCAGTTTCATTCTGTGAGTTCGACAGCTACTTGACTAAATATTGTATTTTCGCCTTACGCGACTTGTTACTTCTTGTGCTAGGTGTTGATTTTAAGTTGCCTTGCTTCCGGACGGTCAAGTCCACTTTGTTCACATGCTAACTATTTCTCCCCCTTGTACATACACATTGTGTTTGATGCAATAAAAATTCGCCTTCGCCTTCTCTCTCTCTCTCTCTCTCTCTCTCTCTCTCTCTCTCTCTCTCTCTCTCTCTCTCTCTCTCTCTCTCTCTCTCTCTCTCTCTCTCTCTCTCTCTCTTCAGCACTCACGTAAACTGGTAAATACTGCGGTGACTCTATTGGACTCATCTGATATTTCAAACCTATGGGTCATTGACTACGTGAATATGAGCGCATGGTACTTGTGGCTAATGTATACGCTGCATTCTGACCT
>NC_090250.1:40145445-40192945 GCF_037325665.1 Littorina saxatilis
GAAATTTGACATGAGAGTTCCTGGAAATGATATCCCCGGATATTTTTTTTATTTTTTTCGATAAATGTCTTTGGTGACGTCATATCCGGCTTTTTGTAAAAGTTGAGGCGGCACTGTCACACCCTCATTTTTCAATCAAATTGATTGAAATTTTGGTCAAGCAATCTTCGACGAAGGCCAGACTTTGGTATTGCATTTCAGCTTGGTGGCTTTAAAATTAATTAATGACTTTGGTCATTAAAAAAATCTGCAAATTGTGAAAAAAGAACAAAAATTTATAAAACGATCCAAATTTACATTCATCTTATTTTTCATCATTTCCTTATTCCAAAAACATATAAATATGTTATATTTTGATTAAAAACAAGCTCTGAAAATTAAAAATATAAAAATTATGATCAAAATTAAATTTTTGAAATCAATTTAAAAACATTTTCATCTTATTCCTTGTCGGTTCCTGATTCCAAAAACATATAGATATGATATGTTTGGATTAAAAACACGCTCAGAAAGTTAAAACGAAGAGAGGTACAGTAAAGCGTGCTATGAAGCACAGCGCAACCGCTACCGCGCCAAACAGACTCGTCACTTTCACTGCCTTTTGCACTAGCGGCGGACTACGTTCAGTTTCATTCTGTGAGTTCCACAGCTTGACTAAATGTAGTAATTTTGCCTTAGGCGACTTGTTTCTTGTTTGAATGTCTGCTCATAATGCTTTTCATGTCTGTCTCATTCTCTGTGTGTCTGTCTGGATAGCTCTTTTTACATTATTTTAGTCAAGTTTTGACTAAATGTTTTAACATATAGGGGGAATCGAGACGAGGGTCGTGGTGTGTGTGTGTGTGTGTGTGTGTGTGTGTGTGTGTGTGTGTGTGTGTGTGTGTGTGTGTGTGTGTGTGTGTGTGTGTGTGTGTGTCTGTGTCTGTGTGTGTGTCTGTGCGTGTGTGTGTGTAGAGCGATTCAGAGTAAACTACTAGACCGATCTTTTTGAAATTTTACATGAAAGTTCCTCAGAATGATATCCCCAGACGTTGTTTTTTTCGATAAATGTCTTTTTTTTGACGTCATATCCGGCTTTTTGTAAAAGTTGAGGCGGCACTGTCACACCTTCATTTTTCAATCAAATTGATTGAAATTTTGGCCAAGCAATCTTCGACGAAGGCCAGACTTCGGTATTGCATTTCAACGTGGAGGCTTAAAAATTAATTAATGACTTTGGTCATTACAAATCTTAAAATTGTAATTAGAATTTTTTTTTTATAAAACGATCCAAAATTACTTTTATTTTATTCTTAATCATGTTCTGATTCCACAAACATATAAATATGTTATATTCGGATTAAAAACAAGCTCTGAAAATTAAAAATATAAACATTATGATTAAAATTAAATTTCCGAAATCGTTTTAAAAGCATCTGATTCCTTGTCGGTTCCTGATTCCAAAAACAAATAGATATGATATGTTTGGATTAAAAACACGCTCAGAAAGTTAAAACGAAGAGAGGTACAGTAAAGCGTGCTATGCAGCACAGCGCAACCGCTACCGCGCTAAACAGGCTCGTCACTTTCACTGCCTTTTGCACTAGCGGCGGACTACGGTCATTGTGAAAAATTGCAGTGCGTTCAGTTTCATTCTGTGAGTTCCACAGCTTGACTAATTGTAGTAATTTCGCCTTACGCGACTTGTTTGTCTTTGTCTGTCTGTCTGCCTGTCTATGTCAGTGTCTCTCTCTCTCTGTCGTTTTCTCTCTCTGCATGTGTGTCTTTCTCTCTCTGGTTCTCTGTCTGTCTGTCTCTGCTTCTCTGTCTCTCTGTCCATCTCTCTCTCTCTCTCTCTCTCTCTCTCTCTCTCTCTCTCTCTCTCTCTCTCTCTCTCTCTCTCTCTCTCTCTCTTTCTGCTTTTTACATCACAAGTTCTGCCTCACAACTCTCTTTGACTTACAGAACATCCAAGCCTTTTTTTTTGTTGCAGATGGTTGTCATTTAAGACACGTGCCCGCTAAAATCCATAGTTCTGTATGACGCACGCAACTGATTTAAGTAATGTACTTTTCCGTTGATTTAAAGGGACAGGTCACATGTTTATTTCTTTCTGTATTGATCCCATGCTATTAGTGTGACGTATGTGGACCTTCTGAGTTCATTCATCACACTGCCAGCCACCTGGTCGACATGTTCGACCGAGTGCCATTGTTAAAGATCCCTTCCTTGTCTTGCAGGCTGTTGATGAGATAACAGGTGGTACTTTATTATGCAACGCAGCAGTGTCTTACCGATTTATTGCCCTTGTCCGTATCATATATATATGCAGACATGCGCAGTAAGAAAGATGAATGATAGTTTTCCTTGTCCGGATTATATATGCAGACATGCGCAATAAGAAAGATGCATAAATTACTTCCTTTTCCGTTACCTTATGGTGTCGGTCTCCTGTTGAGAGAATGCCATAAACGTGAATCGCATTCATCCCCAAAAATGCATGTATACACGAACTCATGCAACAACGTTACACAGACCGTTGTGTCGAACACCACATATCCTTCCTGGCTTTTACGTCAAATGGAAGCTCCACACAAATCTACAGCCTCACTGCTCCTTTTTACATTTAGTCAAGTTTTGACTAAATATTTTAACATAGAGGGGGGAATCGAGACGAGGGTCGTGGTGTATGTGCGTGTGTCTGTGTGTGTGTCTGTGTGTGTGTGTGTGTGTGTGTGTGTGTGTGAGAGTGTGTGTATATGTAGAGCGATTCAGGGTAAACTAATGGACCGATCTTTATGAAATTTTTCATGAGTGTTTCTGGGTATGATAGCCCCAGACGTTTTTTTCATTTTTTCGATAAATGTCTTTGATGACGTCATATCCGGCATTTTGTAAAAGTTGAGGCGGCACTGTCACACCCTCATTTTGTAATCAAATTGATTGAAATTTTGGCCAAGCAATCTTCGACGAAGGCCGGACTTTGGTATTGCATTTCAGCTTGGAGGCTTACAAATTAATTAATGACTTTGGTCATTAAAAATCTGAAAATTGTAATCTTCTTCTTCTTCTTGCGTTCGCCCTCACACCATCAGTTTAGTCTGCGAGACGAATGACGTCGTGGCTTCCAGGTCTTGTCTGCTCCCATAGAGTTTGGTGAGGAGAAAATTGTAATTAAAAGTATTTTTTTATAAAACGATCCAAAATTACGTTTATCGTATTCTTCATCATTTTCTGATTTCAAAAACATATAAATATGTTATATTCGGATTAAAAACAAGCTCTGAAAATTAAAAATATAAATATTATGATTAAAATTAAATTTCCGAAATCGATTTAAAAACACTTTTATCTTATTCCTTGTCCGTTCTTGATTAAAAAAGCCCATATAGATATGATATGTTTAGATTAAAAACAAGTTTAGAGAGTTAAAAAGAATAGAGATATAGAAAAGCGTTATATCTTACTCAGCGCAATTGCTACCGCGCTTTTCTGGATTGTTAATTTCACTGCCTTTGCCACGAGCGGTGGACAGACGATGCTACGAGTGTACGGTCTTGCGGAAAAAATGCAATGCATTCTGTGAGTTCGACTGAGCTTGACTAAATGTTGTATTTTCGCCTTACGCGACTTGTTGTTTGTAGTCTAGTTTATTCTATTTTTATTGTATTTATTTTCTATTCTATTAATTTTTTAATTCACTTTTTTTTTAATTTAATTTTTTTTTTGGGGGGGGTGTGGTGTGGTGGGGGCAGAGTGGACATGCACGTTTTGACAACAATTCTTTCATAACTGACATCTTCTTGGACATTGGTTGAGCAAAACATTCCCGCTCTTCGCAAGAATTAAGCAGGCAGGCTGTTGAGGTTTGCTATGTGTCCGAGTGGAGGGATGTTCTGATCGCATGTAAAAGCCTGGCCGGGTGTGTGGTGGTGTGCATGATCCTTTACACGAGAAAGAATGGATCTTAAAGAAATGCATTTCCAGAATGTTGATTTATTCATTTGATACTTGTATTTTTTTTTAAATCAACTGCCACGGATTCTTGACCAGCTTGTGTACGCAGCTTTCGTGAGGTTTTGTATTTAACACAACTGAACTCATAGTCTACATTATCAGTCTGCTATTACGTGACACGCCATCAAAAGGTGTTTGTTTTACGTTGCTGTTTAAAAAAAGCCCACAAGTTGTTTTGCATGTGAAATGTATCGATTAAGTTATTTGTTGTCAACTTTAAAGCATATTGAAAAATGTTACAAATAATGATGCAGCAATTTTTGTTAAGTGAATGTAGAAATTAAAAAATGTCTCTCTGTTTCGGAAGGAAGATGGGGTTTGGGAGGGGGCGGGAGGGTCAATTTCCCCCCCCCCTTCCCTTTTCTGTCTCTCAATCCTGTCCCCTTCACTCCATCCCATGAAAAAGGTTGCGGATGACAGTTTCCATGAGGACATTAAAAAATCTTGATTTGAAAGCCTATCTTAACAATTCTGAATTTCGAAAAGAACCAAAAAGGAAAATATCAAAGAAAACGGAATAAATATAGGTCATCTGAATAATAAGCGAGCTATTTCTACTTTAAAAACTCTCAGATTTCATCCATGAATAGTATTTGTTCGAGGATGTGTGGAAAGAGAGAGAGAGAGAGAGAGAGAGAGAGAGAGAGAGAGAGAGAGAGAGAGAGAGAGAGAGAGAGAGAGTGGAAGAGAGAGATGAATTTGAATTTGAAATTCAAAGCGCTGGCATGCGCAGTTGCCAAAAGACAGCTGCTTTCAATCTGGACGTGGTTGTTTTTACGATCCTTCCAGGGCCATGAATGGCAATCCTGGCGGAAAGATATTGTGATATCTGAGGGATATTAACATGCGTTATGCGTTGCTCAAATTGCAAACAAAGACGATTGTCAAGGTTACGGTATATAGGGTGCGGCGTCCTACATTTGTTGATGTCAACGATATCACAGGACAATTGCATTTGTTTAGAGTACCGCGTCCTGCTTATGAGGTGCACACGATGGGAGGGATACATTTATGAAAATTGCAGTGTATATAGGATATCGCCTCCTGCATAATTATGAGAGGGCCAGGGTTTCATTTTCATTTTCATTTTCTCCGTCTGTGTGTGTGTGTGTGTGTGTGTGTGTGTGTGTGTGTGTGTGTGTGTGTGTGTGCGTGTGTGTGTGTGTGTGTGTGTGCACGTGTGTGTGTGTGTGTGTGTGAGTGTGTGTGTGTGTGTGTGTGTGTCTCTCTCTCTCTGTCTCTCTGTCTCTCTCTCGTGCGCGCTCTCTTTCTCTCACTCTCTCTCTCTCTCTCTCACTCTCTCTCTCTCGATCTCTTTCTCTCACTCTCTCTCCCTCTATCTGTTTCTCTCTCTCTCTCTCGCATCTTGTCTCCCCTCTCTCTCTCTCTCTCTCTCTCTCTCTCTCTCTCTCTCTCTGTTCTCTCTTTCTCTCTCTCTCTCTCTCGCTTCCCCCCTCTCTCTCTCTCTCTCCTTGCCTTATCTCTCTGTCTCTGTCCCTGTCTCTTGGTCTCTCTTGCTTCTTCTCCCCCTCTCTCTGTCCCTCTTAAATTACTCACTGCTCTGTCTCTGCCCCCCCTCCCTCCCTCCCTCTCTCTCTCTCTCTCTCTCTCTCTCTCTCTCTCTCTCTCTCTCTCTCTCTCTTACAAACGTAACGCCTCAAACCAGTTATGGATCATCTATGTGTTTACGCCCTAGCTGTTTCTTCCATGTTTCACTATGTCAAAATGCCAACGTACCTGTATCGCAGAATCCACATGCTGTCTTCCATATCCGAATAAAGTTACTAAGCCTACAATATGTACGATAAATTAACAGTTGTAGAAAGGGAAGAGTCAATCTAAATTACCCTGCCCTTAGAGGCACACTCGTTCTCGTCTCAGAGCTTGCCAGACAAGGATTACGATAATCTTTTCACTTGGTCACATATTTTTGTTTATACCTGTTAGAGATAAAACTTATCTTTGTTAAACATCAAGATAAGTTTTGTATGAATATTTGTTTGTCTGTTTACATAAAAGGCCGTTGGGTCGAAATATCTGTGAATGTATTGTTTTGTCAATAACAAACGTTCCAACAACCTACCTTTCTTGTTTTTTTATTCTGAATTTTGGAACGTTGGCAGTCACTTTGTTATTGGACCTGTTAGAGACTACTCAACTCAACTCAACTCAACTCAAATTTTATTGGCTTCAATTTTCATAGAAGAATTTGTCTTGCGCTTGGGAGAAAATAAGAGTATAACATATAAAAACAGCATGGAACACTTATAAAGCCGAAACTAGAACACTTATTAAATCAATTCTGGAACACTACTAATATCGATACTGGACTAATTAATGAAAGTCAATACTGGAACGCTGATAAAGTCGAAACTGGAGCACTTTTAAAGTCGAGACTTGAACACATAAGTTCATTACTTGAACAGTTACACATTTTTTACAGTCAAGACTGGAACACTTTATATTTGAATAGGCCCCTACGTATAAAATCGGTCGACACTAGAAAACGCTCCACACAAAAATGTCGATTGTGGAACATTTTTAAAGTCGATACTGGAACACTGAACTGATGGAAATGAACTTTGTCATTCGCTCATTTGATTCAAAGGCGGAGTTCACAAAATCACAATTGTGTTACACATACAGACCTGTGCACATCTACGGTTTCTCCGTAATTTCTCCGATTTTTATATGCAGAATACGGTGCTACAGATTTTTAATTAAAATTCCGAAATTCCGATGTTTTACTAAAAAAAAACTAAAAAAAATTGTACTTTTTCTGTTTTAAGATGTTTTGACCAATTAGTTGGCCGTTGCGCTGAAAAGACGTTTTTCGATTTACCCGAAGCGCGCGTGTTCTCAGCATTGAGTCTTTGTTCTTAGACTTAGTTCGTCCAGCGTCTGCGTGGCAACTTGTGATTGAAGTGAAACATGGAAAAGAAAAAAAGAATGCGAGATTCAGATAGAGGAGAAGTTTGTGTGCTTTGTGAGCAGAATTATGTCTTGAACTGTCGTTACAGCTTACTACTGAAACATTTTAAAAAGTACTGAAATTTGGTTTGTTTACTACTGATGAGGGTTTTGAGTGTGCACAGGTCTGCACATGCATGCATCGTGAATAAGTGTGGAAATCATACGTTTGTAATTTTTAGTAGCAGAACATTTAACCCAAACATTAATTCATTATTCATTGTCAGCATGTGCTATCAAACTATTCCTTCTTTCTTTTATTTTCATATCAGAATCCCCAATTTGAACGGGAGAACCAAAAGAATGACATTCTGGGTTGTTTGCCCGGCATCGTGTCTTGTCAATATAGTCACCCGATAGACAGTGGGGGTGGAGCTGAGCTGAGGGTTCTCTGCCGTGATGGAGTATGATTCAGTTCTCGTGAAAGTACTCTGCAGGGACTTGTCAAGGGTATCTTGTGGACTCCCACGTCTAACAAAAATAGTTCAGCAGTAGTGAAGTTCTTCAACTGTCACATCTTGAGGCCTAAAGCACTTTTTTAAGGGATACTCGTGGGCAGACAGACAGAAGGTGTATTATATCGACCCAAAAGCTGCAGACAGTTTGGTCAATGGAGCGTGATGCTATGTCACAACACACCAGAAATACATTCAAATTAGCGCGTTAACGTTCAATTATTCAAATGTTAAAAGCAAAGTTTGGGTAATCTTTGCAGACTGTGATTTCCTCACGCACTGTCTTTGCCTTTGGTTTGTGATCCTATGTTTCGCCCTTGAGTGCGCTGAATCTTGCATTTGCTAGACGACAGATGTGAGCAGCTAAATTCATGCACATTTTGTCTTCCAGCGATATGGATGATTGCCAACATTGAAAAAAAAAGTTGATGAACAGAAATGGGACTAAACTAAAACGCAGAAGCGTTTACATAACAATGACGTTGATGTCATTAATTAGTATATATTCCCCCCTCTGCTTCTTTACCTCTGTAAACTTGTAGGGGTAGTTATTTTTCGATAATGACCCAGCAACCAAACAAATAACGACCCAGCAACAGCCTGAATCCTCGATAGTGCAATGGGTTGAGAGGTTGTTCTGTTTCGGTACTACTTTTTGCGACTGAAAAGTTCCGAACGCTCTTATGTACGAAGTATACATCTCTGGAGCAAACAATACAAACATACCGCATTTAAATTAACAACTACAGGCCTGAACACATGAATCTCCATATAAAATCCATGAGTTCGGTTGTTTTCTGAATCTCACCAAGCCGTTCATCACAAGCAATTTCCCAAGGCAAGTAACTCATACTTTGTCTAGCGACAAGAGTAGTTCCCCTTCTTTTCACTCAGTTCCTTCGACAACAGACTGCAATCCGACGGTCAGTTTTCAACAATATTTCATTTAATAAACAGATCACACGCAACCAAATGCACACATCTCATCAATTTAAACAACATAAAGGAGTTTCATACACTATTTTCCCCAGAAAACTGAACTTCATACAGTTTTTAACGTTGGAACACGGGTGCAAAAGTTCGTCTGCTAGTCCCATTTGACAAAAAAACATTATCCTAAGCGATACTAAAACATATACAGAACACACAATATCTGCCTTTGCCGCCACGGCAGAATAACAGCATATCTGTGTACTTGATTTTAGCCCAAAATAGGAAAACTGACAAGAAGTGTTAACAGAATGGAATAATTTGCACGGAACTATACAACCGCGCATTAATCGATCGCCTGCGCAGGTTGACTGGTTGAGAGAATAGGATTCGATCAAACTTTCGCAAAAAAACTCCTCTTTTCTTTGAATAACTGAAGAAAGGAGGAATAAAGAGGTTACACACCTCGTCTCAGTGATTATAAAAAATAATGGTCTCAGTTCGCGGTCATGAAAAAGCTCGCTAAAGCTCGCATTTTTCATGATCCGCTAACTTCGACCATTATTTTTGATAATCACTGAGACTCGGCGTGTAACCTCTACATAGTCGCAAAGTATTTTCCTGGTAACCATGACAAGTGTGTCTAATTTACAGTTCAGCGATTTTCCCTTGAACTTCTCTGGGTTACATTCGCCAGACAAATTCTCCAAATTGGCTACTTCACTCCCATACAACTTTAAATTACCTTACATTAAAACACCGCCTACATGATCTGTCGCCGTTTCATGAAATCGAGCCAGTTATTTCGGGTTGACTTAGAAAGTGCCACAGACGAAAACATCTTCCCTGCAAAGTACAACAAGGGTGAACTGCACCACTGAAAAGGCTCTTGCTCCGTTGCCATGGTGATGAATAGCCGCGGCCAGCCTGCTTGCGTCCCCTTACTGTCAGAGTGATCCCCCTTGGCCGCTAAAGGGAGACAAGCGATGTAATTAAAGTTTCGTTTCACGGACAAGTTCAGGAGGCCAGAAGTGATTCGGCTTTCGGGACGAGCGGTGGTCATGGACCACGAAATTGGTGGGCTGCAGGAAAAGGGCATAAATCACGAAGCAGGAAGAGACCGAGAAGGGGGCGTAATTCAGCGGGGTCTTTGAATGACATCCTTGCGTGTCCGACAGTCATTTGCACGCTGAGTTATGGTGGTAGTATCACAACAGTAGTGACTCCGAATGTCCTATGGGTGACAATGGAACAAGTGCGGTTTGTTCTTCAGAAGAGTGTAGTTTTTTTTACCCTTCTTCTTCTTCTTCTGCGTTATACTGACTAGCTACACCCGAGGTGTGTTCGCGATAATGTAGAAGGAAAGAGAGAATGCTTTATGTCCTACAGGCTAACTATTTCCCCTCTTAAGGACAAGATATGGGTTATATGATTCGAGTTTTTCGCCCTCAAGTGTATGCGTGTTTTGGTGGTATCAGCCATCTGCACTTATGACTTATACCGAGGTCTTTTATGTGCCAATGTGGTGACACGGGGGTGGGACATGGCGTACTCACATAAAGTTGACCCGTGTCCGTCTCGGCCTGAATTCGAACCTGCGACCTTCCGATCACAAGCCCCCCCCCCCCCCACACACACACACACACACACATACACACATTGACCCCCCGCCCCACACCCCTCCCCTACCCTTCTCTTTGTCTGTCTGTCTGTCTGTCTGTCTTGATATCACCTTTGAAAATAATGAAGATATCAGATCACCCTCTCTCTCTCTCTCTCTCTCTCTCTCTCTCTCTCTCTCTCTCTCTCTCTCTCTCTCTCATTTTAACTTCTGTAGTGTTTCTGTTTTAGCGTACATTGGTAGTGTTTTGGTTTTGTTTAGAGTTTTGGTCGTCCCAAGGACAGATTGTAAGAAACGCCCCAGCCTTAAATCGTTATGCTTGTCAAATAAAGTTGAGTCTCAGTCTCTCTCTTATTTATTCACTCCATCTCCTCCTCCTCATCGTGCACTCAACCCCCCAAGCCTCAGGCCGCTTGCACCGTGTATTCTTTGTCCAAGCCATGGATAAGGTATTGGCCCATCTCGGGAGACAGCAAGGACAGGCACGAGTGAAGTTTGTGACGGCAGTCTACAAGAACAAGGGCTGCACTGATGCCGCCTGCCACGGAGGGACTCTGCGACTTAATTGGATCACTGTCACTCTGATCCTACACCAGACATCCCCCTGGTCAATGAAGGACAGAGGGGGGGGGGGGGGGGGGGAGGGGGGGGGGGGGGGGGGGGGGGGGGGGGGGGGGGGGGCTGAGTTGGAACTGGTGTAGGTGAGCAAGGTGAACTGCAACTTCTGGATGAAGTGTCGTCTGGTTTGACATCCCCTGTCTCTCTTCGTCGCTTGCATCTCTTCTGCAAAACATTCGTCGTCAGAGAGTGGTAGGAGGTTTCTGGTGGGAGACGGAATTTTCTGGTGAAAGTAGACGCCAACTTCTGGATGAAGTGTCTTCTTCTTCTTCTTCTTCTGCGTTCGTGGGCTGAAACTCCCACGTATACTCGTGTTTTTGCACGAGTGGAATTGTACGTGTATGACCGTTTTTACCCCGCCATTTAGGCAGCCATACGCCGCTTTCGGAGGAAGCATGCTGGGTATTTTCGTGTTTCTATAACCCACCGAACTCTGACATGGATTACAAGATCTTTTCCGTGCGCATTTGGTCTTGTGCTTGCGTGTACACACGAAGGGGGATAAGCCACTAAGCAGGTCTGCACATAAGTTGACCTGGGAGATCGGAAAAATCTCCACACTTAACCCACCAGACGGCCGCGGCCGGGATTCGAACACTCGACCTTCCGATTAAGAGGCCGACGTCTTACCACCCCGCCACAGCGCCCGTCATGGATGAAGTGTCAATTGGAATAGCAGCCACTGTCTCTTTGCACCGCTGGCCAATTTTGTTCTTCAGAGGAACCCCCACATTAAAACTTCAGAACAACTGAGAAAACTAGCCGTTGAAAAAGAAGGTAGTCTTGAAAAAAGATATTGATTTACAGAAAGCATGGTAAACAGAACCTCTGAAAAGCAAAAGGGGCAGAAAGGCTGTTGCGGGGGGGGGGGGGGGGTGGCTGAGTTGAAGTGTCGTCTGGTTTGACTGGGGGAGTGTGTCTTAAATTGATGTGCCTGAGAAGGAGGGTTCCACTGTCCAGAACTCCCGTCAACATAAAAACCATGGGGCAGGGGGCCCGAGTGGTTAGGCTGGAATTAAGGATGGGATCCGGGAGAGGGCGGGGGGGGGGGGGGGGGTGTCTTAAATTGATGTGCCTGAGAAGGAGGGTTCCACTGTCCAGAACTCCCGTCAACATGAAAACCATGGGGCAGGGGGCCCGAGTGGTTAGGCTGGAATTAAGGATGGGATCCGGGAGAGGGCGGGGGGGGGGGGGTGTGTCTTAAATTGATGTGCCTGAGAAGGAGGGTTCCACTGTCCAGAACTCCCGTCAACATAAAAACCATGGGGCAGGGGGCCCGAGTGATTAGGCTGGAATTAAGGATGGGATCCGGGAGAGGGCGGGGGGGGGGGGGGTGTCTTAAATTGATGTGCCTGAGAAGGAGGGTTCCACTGTCCAGAACTCCCGTCAACATAAAAACTATGGGGCAGGGGGCCCGAGTGGTTAGGGTGGAATTAAGGATGGGATCCGGGAGAGGGCGGGGGGGGGGGGGGGAGGGTCTTAAATTGATGTGCCTGAGAAGGAGGGTTCCACTGTCCAGAACTCCCGTCAACATAAAAACCATGGGGCAGGGGGCCCGAGTGGTTAGGCTGGAATTAAGGATGGGATCCGGGAGAGGGCGGGGGGAGGGGACTATGATGGAACTTGGAGGAGGTAAACACCAAGTCCTGGATGAAGTGGCATCTTGCATGACAGCCACTGTCTCTCTCTGGCTCTGGCCTGTTTTATAGGTGTCAGTCCAGTTTGTCTGATTCCAGTCCGATATAGGATGCGAAACATTGGAACGCGGTACACTGGGATGCGGCAGACTGTAATACGACAGACTTGGATACAGCAACATCCCGATCAGATGCATCTGTCTAGTGGCATATATTGCTAATAATGTGCACACACACACACGCGCGCGCGCTCGCCGTGTAATGCATGCATCACAATTGCGTTCATGCCGAAAAGAAAAAAAAGAAAAGAACCCACAAAACAAACAGACACACGCGCACACGCACAGGTACACACACCCACACTACACCCAGAAACATTACTGTTGTCCAAGCGTTCACAGGGTATTCAAACTTGTGGGGTCCTGATTTGGCCTATATGGTCCGCTGGACCCAAAAAGCAACATCAATCAAATCATATCAAGAAAAGGGAAACCGTTCAAGGCTTCTGGCTGCTTGTATAAAACTGTTAAATTACAATTAGATTGAGAAACACACACACACACACACATACACACACACACACACACACACACACACACACACACACACACACACACACACACACACACACACACACACACACACTCGTTACCTCCCGGTCACTGGAATTTGCGGAAGATTGGAATTCCGCATATGGGATGCGACACATTGGAACGCGGTAGACTGGGATGCGGCAGACAGGGACGTGGACTACTTGGAAATGACAGATTAAGATGCGGCAGACTGTGACGTTACCGTTTTGTTTTGCAAAACACTTCACCAAAGAGGAATTGGGGAAGGGGCCAGACAGGGAAGGGGGAGAAGAGATAAGAGACTCGGGGAGGAATGAGAGGGCCAAACGGAGACCAATGAGGTGTCACCTTACATGACAGCGGCTGTCTCTCTGCACCGCCAGCCTGTTTTGTTCTGCGGTTGTCTCCAGACCGTAGGACCAGTCAAGAGGGTCTGAAGGAATTCCAAGAGATCCTCAGGGATTGTGGAATAAATCCTCTGACCTACCTCCGGTCGTTGACATGACGAGAAGTTGATGCTACGCGCGTTCAGAAAAGGCAAAAACTCAGCAGTCTGAGAAATATTAAAACACTCGTCTGTGCCGTGTGTGTGTGTGTGTGTTTCCTTCTATATACCCTGTCTTTGTTGGTTTGTTTTTGTTGTTGTTTGTATTGGGGGAAAGGGATTAACATGTCGGGATACTTATGTTTGAAAATAACCATTCCACGCAGACAAACTATGCCACACAAACTAGACAAACTCAAACCCAGACACTTCGACACAGTTTGTGTATCGTACTTCAATGATAAAACGCAATATAGTTGTTCATACTAGGCATTTATTTTTTAAAAATATTTTTTCCGTTTATTTTTTGTTTATTATTGTTCACATTTAATCAAGTTCTGACTTTTCATTGTGAAAAAAAGACTTGAAAGTAAATGTACATAGGCAATGCAATGGCGCTTGACTAGTCCCCATTATTAGTTGATTTCTTTTATCGACACAGCATAATGAGACATATCAGCCAAGATGGAGTTTGTTTGTTTGTTTGTTTGTTTGTTTGCTTAACGCCCAGCCGACCACGAAGGGCCATATCAGGGCGGTGCTGCTTTGACATACACTCTCACCAAAAGTTAAGGATCGGTTGAAAAAACGGATCTAATTATAAAAAAAATCCAAAAAATTAAACATCGACATAATAATTAAAAGATTAATGTGTTTGAATTAACAAATGAACAATGAGTCTTGACCTAGAATTTTTTTTGGCAGGCAGAGTTATTTCCCTTTGTGGGACTTCTCAAAAGCTTCTGCAATTTGGAAGAAAACGGGTGTTTTTTATAGCCCCATGAAATTTGCGGAACGCATGCCAGGGCAAAACGCCAAAAGGTTGTGATGCACGTGCTACAACCGGGTCCTGGCTATGAACATCGCTCACCAGCTTGTGTTTAAAGGTTGACACGCTGACACAATTATGCACAGTAGCAACATGCCCCCACGAAGAAAACTGAGCGATTTGGATAGAGGAAGGGCAATAGGATGGCTACAAGACGGTGTTGCTGCCAGGCAAGTGGCCCAGAGGCTTGCAGTGGCTCCCTCTGTCATTATCAGACGAAAACAGAGATTCCAAGCAATTGGAAGAGTGCAGGAGCGACAACGTTCTGGTCGGCCCAGAGTCACCACACAAAGAGAGGATCGCTTCATTCAGAGGCAGGCCATGCAACAAAGAATGGCTACAGCAAACAACATTAGGCAACGCCTACAAGCTACCACCAACACCGAAACCGCTTACACAACTTTGGCTTGCGTACAAGGCGTCCAGTCCGAGGAACAACCCTGACTGCTAATCACCGAGCAGCTCGCCGAGCCTGGTGCACTCAACATGTGAGGTGGCAACGTCAGCAGTGGGCTCAGGGGTTGTTTACAGATGAGTCCCGCTTTTGCTTGGAACCTGCTAATGGTCGCATCCGAGTGTGGAGGCGTCGCGGAGAGCGCTTCGCAGAAGGCGCTGTTTTGGAACGACAGCGTTTTGGCGGAGGCTCTGTGATGGTCTGGGGAGGGATCAGCACACGTCTAAGGACACCTCTGTGCCATGTAGTGGGCAACTTGACCGGTGTCCGCTACCAGAATGAGATCCTGCAACCCCTGGTCGTTCTAGCCCTCCAAGCGCTCGGCCCTCGTGCGATTCTTCAGGATGACAACGCACCTCCCCATCGCTCTGCAGCTGTAAACACCTTCATCCAGCAGGCCAGGGTCAACAGGATGTTGTGGCCAGCCAACAGCCCGGACCTGAACCCCATAGAGCACATGTGGGACGAGCTTTGTCGTCGGGTACATCACCCTCCTCCTGCCAATCTGGGTCAACTGCTGCAATGGCTCCAGCAGGAGTGGAATGGAGTTCCCAGAGCATTCATTCGCAACCTGATCCACTCCATGCGCCAACGATGTGTTGAATGCCTGGCACACAACGGAGGGCACACGCGTTATTGAAACTGATTCACATTGTTGTGAATTCCATTTTCGAGGGTTGTCACGTTTGACACACTCTAGCTAAATTGTCGCTGCCGCGTTCGATCTTTGCTTTGTTTGTCATTACTCCTTGGTTGTTCAATTATATAATCTTAAAAAAATGAAAGAATTCGGTCTTGTCTGTTTTGTGTGGCGTGCTTGTAAAAAAGTGATCCTTAACTTTTTTTGAAGAGTGTATAACGTGCGCCACACACAAGACAGAAGTCGCAGCACAGGCTTCATGTCTCACCCAGTCACATTATTCTGACACCGGACCAACCAGTCCTAGTACTAACCCCATAATGCCAGAGCAGCCACTAGATTGCCAATTTTAAAGTCTTAGGTATGACCCGGCCGGGGTTCGAACCCACGACCTCCCGATCACGAGGCGGACGCCTTACCAATAGGCTAACCGTGCCGGTCGGGATGAGTTCTCCCTAAACTATGCGAACTTCACGGCAGCATGACTGCCCCCCTCTCCTCCAGATTTGAAGCCCTATACTAAGTTATGTTTCGAATCAACATCCGTAATGGTCACGCTCGTTATCCTGTTAATTGTGAAGAATATCCGTCAATCTTTGCGTTGCGGGGGAGAAGGGGTGTTGCAACTTGTCATATACATTTATCTGTAACTTCTCTGCAGCGGTTTGTAGTAGGAGCAGTAATAAAAGTAGTAGTAGTATGAGGAGGAGGCGGACAACAGCGACAGTGCAAGCAGGGACAGGCCCAGCATCACTACAAGCAGCAGCAACACGAATAGCAGCAGCAGCACTAGCTTCAGCGTAATGTTGTAGCAATGCTGATAGTGATCGTGGTGTAGGGCGAGGGAGGGGGTGACAGTGCTGGTGGTGTAGGTACCGGAGATTGTAGTTCCTTTATATCCCTTCATCCACACAGACTTCACAACCTCATCCCAGCGATGTTCTCACTAATAGAGAATCCTCGACCCCCGAGAGTTTTCCATCAGTTTCATGGCCCTCGTCTTGAGAGCATCACGGCGTGGAGACTGATTGGAAATTGCCGTTAACTTGTCTCCTAATCACGGCCCTCTTTGTGTGTCGGGCAAGCCACTTGACGGCCAGACAACACTCTTTGTAACGACAACAACGACAGTAAAGAGCCGGGGAAGAGCCACCGCCTCAAGCTCGTTAACCGTCGTATCGGCTTGATGCCTCGCGCCACGATTGTTATGGAAGCTAACAGCACCGCGGCCAGCTTCAAACGACTGTCTCTTGTACACTCTATTGATTCCTAACCGTCCTTTTTACAAGCCTTATCATCACAGACTGAGAAAGGGAAAACAATCGTCTTGACACTTTTTTAAGACCACGTTTTGTTGTCGTGTGGAGTTGGTGTTGGCCGTTGCTGTTGCTTCCAATGACATTAAGAGTTGCTTTGTAACTTTTCTTCAAAAGACGTAGCGGAGAGAGATACTTTCACTCCCGCCATTTTCCGCCGTTGCCTTTTTATGGGAAGTGTACTTTGTGGGGACATTTCCGAACATTGCCGTTCCGGCGCCGGATTTTCTTTTTCTTTTCCTTTTTTTTCGCTTTAGCCTCATTTTTTCTGAGCGGTTCTAGACGCCTTTGAGAAACCGAGTAAGGAAAACCAGAGACGTTTCCTACGGTTATTTTGTTCCTCCCGAAAAAGAAGCCGGTACTCAGGCTTTGAAAAAAGTGATGCTTCAGTGTCGTCCTATTGGACTCCTGAGTGTCCCAGGGCGTGAACTGAGAGATTTTGTTGAAGCATTACTCCGCCATCTTGAATTCTCTGACCTTTCAGCGAGGAAGCTAGAGTGATTTCCTTCATTTCACTCCAGCGCCGAAGGGTCTGGCATGTTGGGTTTTCTTTCTTTTTTTCTCGCGGTTTTTCCTTGCTCTTTTCGCAGGCTCTTTTTTACATTTAGTAAAGTTTTGACTAAATGTTTTAACATAGAGGGGGAATCGAGACGAGGGTCGTGGTGTATGTGTGTGTGTGTGTGTGTGTCTGTCTGTTTGTCTGTCTGTGCGTGTGTGTGTGTAGAGCGATTCAGACTAAACTACTGGACCGATCTTTATGAAATTTGACATGAGAGTTCCTGGGAATGATATCCCCGGCCATTTTTTTCTTTTTTTTCGATAAATGTCTTTCATGACGTCATATCCGGCTTTTTGTAAAAAGTTGAGGCGGCACTGTCACACCCTCATTTTTTAATCAAATTGATTGAAATGTTGGCCAAGCAATATTCGACAAAGGTCGGACTTCGGTATTGCATTTCACCTTGGTGGCTTAAAAATTAATTAATGACTTTGGTCATTAAAAATCTGAAAACTGTAAAAAAAAAAAAAATATATATATATATATAAAACGATCCAAATTTACGTTCATCTTATTTTTTCATCATTTCCTGATTCCAAAAACATATAAATATGTTATATTTGGATTAAAAACAAGCTCTGAAAATTAAAAATATAAAAATTATGATCAAAATTAAACTTTCGAAATCAATTTAAAAACACGTTCATCTTATTCCTTGTCGGTTCCTGATTCCAAAAACATATAGATATAATATGTTTGGATTAAAAACACGCTCAGAAAGTTAAAACAAAGAAGTACAGAAAAGCGTGCTATCCTTCTCAGCGCAACTACTACCCCGCTCTTCTTGTCAATGTCACTGCCTTTGCCACAAGCGGTGCACTGACGATGCTACGAGTATACGGTCTTGCTGAAAAATTGCAGTGCGTTCAGTTTCATTCTGTGAGTTCGACAGCTTGACTAAATGTTGTATTTTCGCCTTACGCGACTTGTTTCTCTTTTCGGACATTTTGTTTTCACAGTTTGATGAGCAGGATAAATTGAAGCAACAAAACAAACAGCTACAAAAGATATAATTATGTGTTTTGGCCGGTACAAAAAAAAACAATCTCAGAGGCTTAAATGCAAAGAGAAATTGCAGACGAAGAAATACTTCATGCGTTTAGTTTTCAATTGCCGAGTGTAATAAAGCCAAGTCAGCGCCTTCGAGGAGGGAGGGAAAAAAGATTGCAATTCTTCACACACTTTAATTTGTTCTTTTTAGAAAGACATGTGCGTTTAGTTGCGGAATGGAAGCGATGGGAAGGCCCAGCTGTTGTGTTTTCTTACTTTTTAGAGAAAGTACAGGGAAATAGAAAATTGCAAAGCAAAAAAGAAGATGAAAGAGAAAGTACATTTGATCATTTCTAAGCGCTTCTAAAATAAAAACGCCATTAAAAGAAGAAAAGTGTTTGGAATGATTGAATCTGTTCATGTTAATGGCAAAGTCTGCAAAGGTGCTCATACTGAAGGGGTGAAAAGGACATTTCGATCAATGTCGGAATCATAGGCGACGATCTTTATAGACACATTTTAGAAGTATAGAGAAGCTGACGTACACACACACAAACACATACAAAACACACGCGCACACTTACGGACACGCACACACACTCACGCACGCGCACACACTGACTCACAAACGCACGCACACACACACACTCTCTCTCTCTCTCTCTCTATGTCTCTCTCTCTCTCTCTTTCTCTCTCTCCTCTGTCTCTCTCTCTTTCTTTCTCTCTCTCTCTCTCTCTCTCTCTCTCTCTCTCTCTCTCTCTCTCTCTCTCTCTCTCTCTCTCTCTTGTTTTGCAACCCACACTCCACCTCGTGTTACCAGAAGTATATTTCCAAACTCCTCTTTCAGCCAGGCAGGCATTATGATGATGGAGGGAGTTTGATAAGCGGGAGACGGTCATGGCCGGGGTACGCTTTCCAGACTGGGCTACATTATTGATGGACCGGTGTAGCGTGACTCCTTCATCATCCAACCACTGACACCCAGACAGCGCGGTGTAATACTTTATTGCATACCCCTCTAAATAAGGGCACGGGGGATGAACCATATTCTTAGAATTGTTGACATTTATTTCGTCGTTAATATATCAAATGATCTATTTATTCATGTGACCGGCACGGTTGGCCTAGTGGTAAGGCGTCCGCCCCGTGATCGGGAGGTCGTGGGTTTGAACCCCGGCCGGGTCATACCTAAGACTTTAAAATTGGCAATCTAGTGGCTGCTCCGCCTGGCGTCTGGCATTATGGGGTTAGTGCTAGGACTGGTTGGTCCGGTGTCAGAATAATGTGACTGTGTCAGACATGAAGCCTGTGCTGCGACGTCTGTCTTGTGTGTGGCACACGTTAAATGTCAAAGCAGCACCACCCTGGCCCTTCGTGGTCGGCTGGGCGTTAAAAAAAAAAAAAAAAAAAAAAAAAAAAAGATTCATGTATTTATTCGTGCATCTTATTGATTTATTTTTTAATGGCACTATGCCAGTTTTGAAGAGGTATTATGTTTCTGTTAGTAGGGGAAGGGCTCCTAATATGGACCACTTTTTGTTTATTGCTGATAACTAGCTTGTTTTCTTGCGAAGAAGTTTCATTTTGTGGTTGGTAGTCCTTCTCTCTTAGTTGAACAGTTAGGCCTAATTAGAGTGAAATAGCTTTGATAGACCTTCAGCAAAAATTAAATACAGAAAAAATCGCAAATGGTCCATATTAGGAGCCTGGGCGCCCAATATGGACCAGTGAAGCGGCCTTCACGAATCACTGTAAAAAGCCCCCTATACTTCAAAATAACATGATACAACTTAGTGTGCAAGTCAGACTAATTCAAATATGCTTTAGATTTAGCTGTTTTGGGTTGATGAGAGCAATATTTGAAGTACACCAGGAAACTGAAGAAGCTTATCAAAAACAGAGTGAAAATAAGTGAAATTATCAACTTCCACAAAAAAAAGACTATTTGTTATATTTTTTTGAAATCTCGAGGGCTAGTTATAGGTTATTTTCAGCAAGCTTCTTAATGAATTAATTAAAATTGCCTCCATATTAGGGGACTCACACATACTTTGAGGTTTTGCTCATATTTTTTGTTTGCAGTAGAAACTCAGGGTACACACTGTTAAAATGTAACAAATACTGCCTTAGCTGTCATATATAGCCATTTTTGTGTTATGAAAGCTTTGGCTGTGGACAGAAACGAGTCCGTTTTAGGCGGCAAATTTAGAGTGAACGCTGCCAAAAGTGAAAAAAAGCGAAAAAGCCTAACGGTTTTGAGGTTTGTGTTTCTGCAACTGTTTTGACATGTGCAACTCATCCAGAGAGGGTGAATAAAGCGAATGAAATTGTTTTGAGTGCTCTAGCGCCGTTAGTTTGTCAGAACAGGAGGTGGTCCATATTAGGAGCCGGTCCATATTATGAGCCTTACCCCTATCATGGTACACGTGGACGGTCAGCTTATATACGAAATATATCACAATACTTGGTTTTCCTGGATAACAGTATATAGCTATTCTTGTGGACACGTGGGGGAATTCGGGGGCAATGGTCTCACACATCCCTTTTTCGATCATCAAAGCATAACGCTACGGAAGTTGGACATTTTTGCCGATATCCAAACGATATCTGCAATAACAAAGACGCATGGTTCCGGTTTCTTCCACGTGTATTATAAAGAAGAACACGCATACCTCGCCAGGTTTGTTTCTGTGGCTAGTCGACAGACGATGCCATTTGCTTTGTGTGTGTTTCTGTTGTTGCTTACTGTACATGACATTACATTACGTGTAAAATCCAGTTCTTTAAAGGCATATGTACTCGATGACTATACACGCTAATTGCTTTACCAACAGCTAGAGACATGCTAAATTAAGTTCCCTGCAAAATATTGTGGTCTAGGACCCCTTCAATGTTGAGATATGTTAATTTTCATTTTGATCTGGATCGTCCTATTTATAGATTTGGCAACACATGTAACGTTGATGCAAGGGAGCTAACACCGCGGCTTTGTTGACATCCTCACTTTTTCAGAGGCTAGAACAAGCTGTAATGCATGTATTATGGTCCGCGCATGGTGACATATCGTCATTATATGGTCTTATGGTGCGTTTGACATCGATTATGGGCAAACTACACTTTGTAAACACGGGAGCGCGTACATATGCCTTTAACAGACAACAAACATTGCAAATTTCAAGAAGCTGCAATCTGAAGCGACCTATCTCTGATTCTAGCAGACGATCTCTCCAATGTTTAACACAAAATCAGCAAACTCTCCTGTCACATAGAACGTCCATTGTCAGGGCCGGACCAAATGAGTTGTAAGGGGGGGGTTCCTCCATTTTTGGGGGGGGCAAATCAGCGAAGTGGCGAAGCCACAAGCGCGCGCCTGCAAAGCAGGCGCGCGAACTAGGGGGGTCCGGGGGCATGCTCCCCCGGAAAATTTTTGAAAAATGGTTAAAAACTGTGCAATCTGGTGCATTCTGGGCCTTGTTTTGAGGGTTAAGAGCAGCATTGTGGGGGGGGGGGGGGTACCTTTTTCTCATCGGATTTCACATTGAATAAAATTTGTTAAAGACACACACAAAATTTATTTAAAAAAAAAAAAAAAAAAAAAAAACCACTCAAAGCAAGGTACATGCTTTTTCCAAGGGTGGGGTTCCGGAACCCCTGGAACCCCCCCTGGGTCCGGCCCTGATTGTATAGTGCAATGTTGAAATGAAGTTACCGGTCTGAAACATTTTGTCGTTTCTTCTGAGACAATCCTTGTTCTCTTATCACCTACAGATTTACCGCAGTCTTCACCACGCGAATTTCCAACAGAAGTCAGACTTTCGAACATACAATCTACGTAGGCAAGCATGACACGTCATGACGTCATATGATTTTTAACATATTGACGTAATGCTAAGCATCCGGTTATCTCGAGTTTTCTCCGTAATACATGTCCGTGGGTTTTTCAATGTTCGGTTATTTCCGTGGCTTCATGCGGAAAGGGAACCGTCGTCTGCAACCAACGACATGGACCATTCTGGTACTTGTTGCTGACAAAAACATGATTTTAACACAGAATGTAATGTCAGAATAGCTATATAAACGCTATTGTGTTTTCATCCTAGCAAAAGGGTCCGATATTTAGACTCGAACAAGTATAATGCGACTCGTCTTCGACTCGTCGGCATTATACTTGTCTCGTCTAAATATCGGGCCCTATTGCTACGCTGAAAACACAATAGCGTCGTCGTCCTGGAATTGTGGCGTGATTCGATTCTTGGCGATTGTGATTTGTTTGTGCTTTAGACTTAGTTATTCACTCTTCATGAGAAATATTCTCTAAATTACGATGGACACTACCTGATTTCATATTCTTAAAATTTTATCTGTCTATCCATAGCAGGTAAAAATCTTAACACTAGGGGGGGGGGGAGTTTGCCCAGTCGGTGGAGGCGCTGGCTTTAAAACCGGTTGTTACTGTCAGCGTGGGTTCAACCCCCAAGTTCGGCGCGGGATGTGTGTCCCAGAGTCAACTTTGTGCAGACTCTCCTCGGTGTCCGCACGACAAAGATCCCAGGGTCACAGCGAAAGCCTCAGGCCTTGGAAACACGAATACATGCATGCAAAAATATGAAGCCCGGGTGTCCGTTCGGCCAACAGCCAATAAAGTAACCATTTTAGCACTGACCCAAGACGACCCAACCCGGTCCCTAGCCCATTTCAGGTCTCCTCTAGCAGCCGGCAGCCAGCTGTCTACATCCCCCCCCCCCCCCCCCCCCGCATTTTTATTTTTTTAATTTTCATACAAAGCCGGGTTTTCCCGTGTAACATGCCCCTAATGGCTTTGCCGTGAGGGCGTAAAACTTACATTTTCTCTCTTAACACTATTTGATAATAAAAATAAACAAGTCGCGTAAGGCGAAATTACTACATTTAGTCAAGCTGTGAATGAAACTGAACGTAGTCCGCCGCTAGTGCAAAAGGCAGTGAAAGTGACGAGCCTGTTTGGCGCGGCAGCGGTTGCGCTGTGCTTCATAGCACGCTTTACTGTACCTCTCTTCGTTTTAACTTTCTGAGCGTGTTTTTAATCCAAACATATCATATCTATATGTTTTTGGAATCAGGAACAGACAAGGAATAAGAAGAAATAGTTTTTAATTCGATTTCGGAAATTTAATTTTGATCATAATTTTTATATTTTTAATTTTCAGAGATTGTTTTTAATTCAAATATAATATATGTATATGTTTTTGGAATCAGAAAATGACGAAAAATAAGATGAAATTGTTTTTGGATCGTTTAAAAAAAAAAAATTTAATTACAAGTTTCCTAATTTTAATGACCAAACTCACTCATTAATTTTTAAGCCACCAAGCTGAAATGCAATACCAAACCCCGGCCTTCGTCGAAGATTGCTTTGCCAAAATTTCAATCAATTTAATTGAAAAATGAGGGTGTGACAGTGCCGCCTCAACTTTTACAAAAAGCCGGATATGACGTCATCAAAGGTATTTATCGAAAAAATGAAAAAAAATGGCCGGGGATATCATACCCAGGAACTCTCATGTCCAATTTCTTAAAGATCGGCCCAGTAGTTTAGTCTGAATCGCTCTACACACACACACAGACACACACACACACACACACACACACACACAAACACACACACATACACCACGACCCTCGTCTCGATTCCCCCCTCTATGTTAAAACATTCAGTCAAAACTTGACTAAATGTAAAAACAGGTTTTTTCTTCTGTTAAAAAGCTGTCTAAAATGAGTTGCGCCAAAATTCCATGACGACGTCGAAAATTGGGCTGTTGTATAATATGGATGGGTATATACAGTATCGAATTTCGCACATGTATATAAACAGAAAGCAAAACCTCAGGAAACTAAACAAGACTGATTATCAGGACAAAGTTGCATACCGTATAGGATCAGCTTATGAACGTGAGAAATGTCTCACAGCAAAAAAAGAAATCAAAACCGCGACTCTCAGTTGCCTGTCACAACCCTGAAAGTCTCACGTATGCTCCAATAGCCTTTGGCTATTGCCTCTGAAATTTTACTAGCCAAAGGACATATTTCACCAGCCAACGTAACATCGGGCTTTAACCAAAATTAAGCCACTGACCACAACTAATACAGCGTAATGCACTTACTGTAATTTCACATTTTGAACACAGCCACACATCCACACTACACGGACATACAAACTTAAAAAATACATGTTGTGCTCATTTTGGATGTGGAAAAAAACCAGTGTAAGCAACGGTCTTCAAAAGTTTTTCCTTGCTTGTTATTGGTGTCTCTTTCAGAACTTTAACGCCATTTATATAAATGTTTTGTTTGTTTGTTTGCTTAACGCCCAGCCGACCACGAAGGGCCATATCAGGGCGGTATTTATATTTATATAAATTAAAAACATTGAAAAACATATATATCTCAGTCATGTATTGCTTAAATTAAAGCTGATCTTAAAATACATCCTTTGATGTCTGTAGCCTGGGGTCAGTGGCAGGCCATCCTTGCTGACAGCCACTTCACACCTCCTAAAGATGTTGGGGGTGGGTGTTACAGCCCTGGCAAGTTGTGTCTTTTACCTTTTACTTGCATTTGACGCGTAGATTTACGTTTTTATTCGCCAGTTTATATAAACTAAAAACAAAGTGTCTGTCGGATCAATCATGCCCTTGAAGAGAATTTAAAGATGTTTTATTGAAGTTATAATTTACAGAAGGAAGCGCTTACTGCTAACTGTACGCTTCCATTCAAAGGAAGACTTTTTTATTTCCATTTTAGTGTAAATTTTAGGTTGACTGACATCAATCATCGTGTATTTATGATTTTTACTGGGTACATGAGAGTATGTTGGTGTTTATGTACGTGTTGGTGTTTATGTACGTAAGGGTGTCGGCGTGGAAATCTGTGGCTTTGGACAGGTGTGTGCAGAGGTGCAGTATTTGTTGTATGTATCGAGCGTGTGGTTTCTTACGTGAGGATTGTGTTATCACGTGATGTAATATTGTGTACACGAGCCAAAAGACATTTTACATTTAGAAAATACGTTATATTGAATAGAATTGAATTGAATTGAAACACTTATGTTCATTCTTTTTCACAGTTAGGCTTACATGCCTTTGGGGTAAACTTAACTTTTCAGTAAAATGAAATTTACTCACGAGTGACTAGGTGCAGTCAAAACGCTGGTGTGAGGAAAGTAGACGGGGGAAGTAATTCAAGATGACACCGGTCGACGCTGAACCCTCACAACCCGACTCGGACGTGTATGAAGTACAGACGGTGAGGGGTGACGGTACAATGCAGGCTGCTTAGGAAAGCCATACCCGGTCAAATTATTATTTGATCAGGGCCGGACTACCGGGGGGGTTATGGGGGTTGCGCAACCCCCCCCCCCCTAGCCTAAACATGTACCTTACTTATTTAATTTTTTTTTATTATTGCTTATTTTATGCCGTTTCATGCAAGGAGCGACCATTTTCCTATCTCAGAATATGACCTACCCGTCAGCTTCAGGGGGCTTCGCCCCCTGACCCCCACAACGAGGGGGGATGGGGGGGGTGGGTTCTAGGGTTTCCGGACCCCCCCCAGCCAAAAAATAAAAATATTGAATGAGGTATGCATTTCTTTATTTTACATTGAGTTTCAATTTTTGGGGTATTAATCAGTGACAAAATCTGCTGCCTGAAACTGGTAATGATCATCCTCAGAATGCACCAGATTGCACCATTTTGCATCCTTTTTTTCAAAATTTTCCGGGGGGGCATGCCCCCGGACCCCCCTGGCAAGCTAGGCGCTTCGCGCCGTCGGCTCGGCGCTTTGCGCCTTCACACCCATATCTTCACAATATACTTTTGAAAAAAACAAGTCATAAAATGAACTGATCTGCCCCTGCCGCCAGGGGGGACATCCCCCTGGGCCACCACTGGCAACCCTCCCCCTCCTCTTCGCCTAGTCCGGCCCTGTTGATCATGCACTTCCGACTTCACACCGCGATGATACTTGGAAGTGTTAATGCGTGAAGAATTTTCTCACCGAATGCACTGATCTGTATGGGTTACGAGTGAAGTATTTTGACACCTCTATTTTGAAACATATTTGTATGGAGACCAGCTCTACAGCTCTCTTTCGATTTTTAAGATTTGATTTTAAAGATCCTTGACACGTCGTAGGGTTTCGACTTAACTTTGTGTTCCCTTCGGGTAACGTTCCTGACTTCTTTTTTTTTTTTAAATTGGTTTAATTTAAATTTGTGTAATGTTAAACGTGTGGGGTCTTGATTTTGCCTATATGGTCCGCTGGACCCAAAAAGCAACAACAATCAAATCAAATCGGTTTTTTTTTTTTTTTAAACAACAATCAAATCAAATTATCATATTTTGCTCATTTCAAAAATGTGTATCAGTAAGTATAGATATGGTAGGCCTATTGATATAAATGTGATGTTAGGATATGAATTAGCGTTGAGATATTTCAGTATTGTGTAAATGTTGAAGGATGATACGCTGTAGACGGATGCTTGAATTTTTTTATTAAAAAACCCACAATGATGTGCTTGGCAAATAAAACAAATAAAAATAAGAAAGAAAAAAAATTGAGCAATAAAGCAGAAGAAATATAAAAAAACACAATCAAATCAAATCAAATGCGTGAAGAAAATGCACACGTTTTGCCGCTTGTGTGCGTCCCAATATCACGCTTCTTTGCACGATTAGCTAATTTATTTTAAGGCGAGTAAGATGGGCACATGTGTGAGATGATAGTTCGCTTGGAATTGTTTAATTTTCTAAACTTGCCTGTACCTCTGTTACACAATCCAAACCCTAAAAAAAGGAAACCATCTTCCTGTCGCAGCAATAATGCTCCCTGTTGCATTTATTGTAAATGATTGGAAAAAGATCACATTTGCTTGATCTCGTGTGTGTAAGTGTGTGCGTAAGTTGATGCGTACATGTGTACGTTTGTGTCAATGTGTTTTTGGGTCGATGTATCTATCTGTGTTAGCATTTGTATGCATATGAGAGAGAGAGAGAGAGAGAGAGAGAGAGAGAGAGAGAGAGAGAGAGAGAGAGAGAGAGAGAGAGAGAGAGAGAGAAAGAGAGGGGAGATTGAGATAGACAGACAGGCAGGCAGGTAGGCAGACAGACAGACAGACAAACAAATAGACATATAGATAACGTCGCATTGCCCTTTGCGCCCTTGCCCAAGACAGCAAAGAAACGCCGGAGGCCTTGCCTTGGGTCACAGAAAAAATAGGAACGTGCCAAAAATGTCATTTCATCGTAATCCCCTTGTTTCCATGCAGCCTCGCATTTCTCCGACTGTCCTTCTGACACACTTCCATAGACAATTTAATTCCAAGGGCTCTAGAGAATTCCTTTATCTCGTACCATTTTCTTTTCGTTTTTCTCTGGCAAGACCGTTTTCCACTTGCAAGGAAAATAAACTGAATAAGATACGCCCTGAGCTATCAAAGCCTTTTCGTTTGTTGGCTTCAAGTAGAAAAGATGAAAGTGTTCTGGCTAGACTACACACTGGTCACACTTATAATATAACGCATGTCCATCTGCTTAAAAGTGAAGAGGCACCATGGTGCCACGCCTGTGATAATAGTTTTTCTGTGGGCCATTTTCTCACCGAATGCGCTGATCTGTATGATCAACGAGTGAAGTATTTTGACACCTCTAGCTTGAAACATATTTTTACAGAGGTCAGCTCTACAGCTCTCTTTGGATTTTTAAGGGAGTCTGGCCTTTTTTTTAAGATTTGAATTTTAAAAATCCTTGTCACGTAGGGTTTCGATTTAGCTTTTGTGTTCCCTTCGGGTGACGTTCCTGATTTTGTTTATTGAAATTGGTTTAATTTAAATATGTGTAATGTTAAACTTGTGGGGTCCTGATTTGGCCTATATGGTCCGCTGGACCCAAAAAGCAACAACAACCAATCAATCTTTTCGTTTTTACATTTAGTCAAGTGTCGGATTTGGACTAGCAAAGCCTTAATAGGTACATGTAGTCGCTGTGTTGGCTGTGGTTGTTTTTTTCAGCGCTGGTCTTCTAGTTTCAGACCAACAGATTGACATTATAAGATGTTTGATGGGTTGTTGACAGACCAGCTTTTTTGTCGTCCGAGGGGGAGCATATCGTCTTTTGTTTCATATTTATTGACCAAGGCCGAAGGCCGCGGTCAATAAATATAAAACAAAAGTCGATATGCCCCCCGAGGACCGACAAAAAAAGCTGGTCTGACAACAAACCACCAAACATCGTTTTTGTCATCATTTTGGTAGTGAGAAAATAAGATAACAATCAACACAGGGAGCCATGCTTTAAAACACGGGTTCCGTGCTGATAACCACACGAGTTCCGTGAGGATAACCACTGGCAAGCAAAGCTGGCGTGTGAAAGCAACTTTCTGTATTTTTGAGTTCATAAAATGTTGGGATGAATATGTCAGGTTTGAGGATGCACAGTTCTGTTTGTTCATCTCGGTATTCCACTCCCTCGGCTTTCAGTTGTGCAGTGTCTTGTCGTCTGTTTAGGTCTGGGGAAACGCCAATGAAAAGAGCCGAAGAATCCTCGAGCGTTTCTATTGGGTTTGCTTTTGATTATCCATGTAATAGGGCTTCCTGCAACTATGGTAACCGGGGATTTATTCCCCGGGGAACATAAGATTTATTTACCAGGTGCTTGTGAATGAAAACTCGTGAAAATGATGACATAATGGTTTGTTATCACTATACACGTCTGGTGTGGTGTTGTTTTTCAATGTTGTTTCGTATCTGTTTTAATCCTGCCTAAGACAGTTTTCCTTCATTTCTCATCTGCTTTTTTTTCTTTCTTTCTTTCTATCTGTCTTTCTTTCTTTCATTCCTCTGCCCCTGCTACAGATCACACTTTCATAACCCCCCAAAACCGTCTTTCTACTAAATTCTTTGTTTGTATACTTTTGAAAGAGAAAAAAAGTCCGGCAGTGACCACTGACGTTACAACTACTTTGGATTCAATTCTAATCCTTCACATTACTTTTATTTTTTTGTTTTTAGCAAGCGCCTTGAGGAATTCCTCGTATCGTTTGCACAAAAAAAAAGTAGAAGGGAATAAAAAGAAGAAAATGAAACGCAAGGAGAAAAAAAAGAATTCAAAGAAGAAAATGACCACACAAAGAGAAGACGTAAGAAACGAGAAGAGAAAAAAATAAACCGAATTGTTTTGGAAATTGGCCAACGTATGAAAGAGGCACTGTGTGTGTGTGTGTGTGTGTGTGTGTGTGTGTGTGTGTGTGTGTGTGTGTGTGTGTGTATGTGTGTGTGTGTGTGTGTGTGTACATCAAACATTTCTAATGGAAAAGGAAGATGCAAATAAAGCTGCAGGCAGAGATGCAAATTTATACAACTGTTTATCTGGTGGCCTTATAAATAATACACCTTGACCACAAAATGCATAACATCTGCCAACCCTACACACACGCTTTATATTATTATGCACTTGACAAACAAAATACACAGTATGTGCCCATGCACCTGCCAACCTTATAAATAATGCACTCGACAACAAAACACAAGATAACAACTTCACTTACGTCAATGCAAATGGTGTGCTGGCGTCATCAACTACAAATGACGTCACCAATTCATCTGGTCCCGAACTGTATCAATCGGCTTACTTTCTGTGCAGATTCATCTGTCCAGAGGCTTTGTCAGAATGAATGATTGTGTATTGCTTCAATCCTCCGCATGCCAAAGAGAGACTTTGTTCCATGAATTACGCTCTGTGTGTCAAACATCAACCTTCCGTATGTCAAAGAAGAGAGAATCTTAATATCACGAAAAGCACACTCCTTCCCGTGTTAATTGGCACTGCATACATTTAAAAGCGTTCACCAAATATTGGCGTAAACTGAACCTACTGTTTTTATTTTAATTGCAAGTGGTCTCATGATAACCTTAGACACAGAACACTATATATTTATCATTGGAAAGAAGAAAGCTTCAGCTTCGCAATGAATTTTTTTCTGATTTGCAGTGATACTTGAATGTACCGAGTATAAAAAATGACGTATGACGTGAGCCATGGCCACGATCGTGGCCCATCGTGCTCCAGCGGGAAAGCTACGATCGTGGCCCATCGTGCTCCAGCGGGAAAGCCACGATCGTGGCCCATCGTGCTCCAGCGGGAAAGCTACGATCGTGGCCCATCGTGCTCCAGCGGGAAAGCCACGATCGTGGCCCATCGTGCTCCAGCGGGAAAGCTACGATCGTGGCCCATCGTGCTCCAGCGGGAAAGCCACGATCGTGGCCCATCGTGCTCCAGCAGTTCGACTTTCCAACTCATTTCTAGCCAGGCTTTTACATGGGATAAGACCAACCCTCCACTTGGATATAGCCTATAACCAAAACCACAATTCGTATGCTTCATGCGCAGAATCGGGTTTTTTGTTTTGTTTTGTTTATGGTAACATTAATTCCTTGAAAGCCACCAGTTTCAAACTGCGAAACTAAAATTCAATCATCAACCAATTCCAACTTTGTACAGGAAGCAGTCAGGGTGTTGAGTGTTGGTATGTGTCCAAGGGGAAGGATGGTCTTATCCCATATGAAATCCTGCCCGGAACCGCAACACGGTGGCCTAGTGGTAAGGCGTCCGCCCCGTGAGCGGGAGGTCGTGGGTTCGAACCCCGGCCGGGTCATACCTAAGACTTTAAAATTGGCAATCTAGTGGCTGCTCCGCCTGGCGTCTGGCATTATGGGGTTAGTGCTAGGGCTGGTTGGTCCGGTGTCAGAATAGTGTGACTGGGTGAGACATGAAGCCTGTGCTGCGACTTCTGTCTTGTGTGTGGCGCACGTTAAATGTCAAAGCAGCACCGCCCTGATATCACCCTTCGTGGTGGACTGGGCGTTAAGCAAACAAAACAAACAAACAAATCCTGCCCGGATCTGAGATGGTGAGATGGTGAGATTGTGAGATGGTGAGATGGTGAGATGGTGAGATGGTGAGTACAAACGCTTGACACGGGGAGAACTGTGCATTTAATGTCATTAAACCTTTACATGCAAAAGAGAGATTTGTCATCAGCCCTGCGCATGTCAAAGACGGAACTGTCAAGGCCCTGGTGCGATTTGTCCTGTTCTATCACGTGAAGACGGATGCCTGCAGCAATCGACAGATAGGTCATGTCAATAATCGCTTTAACGACATACCCTCTGGCCATACTTATAGGTACGAATGCATATATATATAGAGAGAGAATACTGCATGGCTTGCTGTGTCGTGCCAGATTTACACGAGTTTTGTTTTTGTTTTGTTTTTAATATTGAAATACCAGCGAAAGTGAGCTTTTCAATATTTAGTGAGCTTTTCAATATTTCAAAAAGTAACGAGTGTAAATTTTATATGACACAGCAAGACACTTCTTTTTTCTTTTTTTTCTTCTTTTTTTTTTTGGGGGGGGGGGGGGGGGGGGGGGGGGGGGGTGGAGTTTTGAAATCTTTCGCGCAGAAGATAACTGGTTGATTTTGTTTTAAAGATAAATGTCACGAGTCATCATTAGCTAGAAGCTGACTTCAATGATCATCAGTAACTAGGACACTGAAGCTGTGGTGTAATGCGTGCATGTGACTTTTGAGTGAATGTGGCGAATGATAAGTTTGCTTGTTTACTGGTTGTTTTTAAACCTTCTAGTGTATCAAATGTATTTGGTTGTTAATGTTTATAAAATGTTAACTATTAATGCTTGTATTGTTAGATGGATTAGTAAAGCGCCATGAGACTGTTATCTGGCGGTGAACAGCGCTATAGAAGAATGTTTTATTATTATCATTATTATAATTATCGATTATGTGTCTGAAAGTGTTGTATGTAGTCGATATCGTTGCAAAAGACAGCTGCTGTGGGTTGCAACATCCTGTCAAATCCGAGATAACGAACGGAAACCCCTTTCATTTAAGCAGTGACAGTGACTGACATATCGCACAAAGATAAACTAGCTTTTAGGCTCAATGCTCTTTACTTGCTCGATATAATCTCACGCTCTTGTGCAATATTGATTGGCATGTATTATCCCATCCACGCATTCCAACAGTCGTGAAAGGCGCACTGGCGAGACCTGCAATTTTCAGCGAGAGTGGCTATCGGATTATATGATACATGTGACTTGCGTAATTGCAGGATAAACATAGCGGTGTGCAAGGCGATTGCCCAGCTTGCACCGTGACCGTCACATATTCCTTTCGGCCGTGTCGGCGTTTGGATTTATCTTCATGAAAGCCCTGCAGTTTTGATTGCGTGTAACATTAGACATTCAGTGACATGCTTCTGTCGAGCATTCATTAACTACGCAATGGGGGGTGGGTGGGTGGGTGGGTGGGGGGGGGGGGGTGGTGGTTTGACTTCGACCGTCGAGAGGGGTGTGGTGGGTGTGGGTGAGGTAGAGAGAGAGGGACACACACGTACCTAAAGTGTGGATGGTTACCTAAGAGGCGGCACTGGGTGTAGTGCCTTTCTAGTGCACTTGCACTACAACAGCACTGGGTGCAGTACTCGCTCCGGCATCGAAGAATTTTGCACTAAAAAATGCACAAAATTTGACCTATTTCGTCGCCTATAGAGGACGGAAAGAATGTCATTTTGAACATTGTTATGACATTCTTTCCGTCAAAAAAGTCAATTTAACGGTGTTAAATGAAGCGAGCATCCACACAATTAGGTTGCCATCCAGAGTTTAGGTTGCCATCCACGTGTGGATGGTTGCCTTATGGTGATTTAGGCAAGCAAACCTGTGGAAACATGGGTACACACACACACACACACACACACACACACACACACACACACACACACACACACACACACACACACACACGCACATAGTTCGTACACTCCGAGCTTTTTGCAAAAAAACCAATTCTTCAGCACTTAATATATTCATCCACCATCCGTTTTGCCATCAATATTATATTACCCGCACTGAGACTTACACCAGGCAGCGTCCGATACAAATCTATATTTACCAATGTGAGGACCAATCAGCATAATTATAGGGTTGCTTTGATCTCCTCGGGAGACGGCGTGGAACACAAGATGACCTAGGTCATGTGGGTGCTTATAATACGATTCACCTGGTCGACTGAACTCAGCCAACCGGCCATTGATTCTTGGATTTGTTATTCGTATCAGGAGCTTGTTAATGCTATGGCCAAACAAAAATATATGCTGGTTTAGGGTAACCCGACCGACCCTATTTTTTCCCGCGCCGACCCTAACACTTTTTTTTTTTACTTCTAAAAAAAAATCAACTGTTGGCACATTTTGCGAATCTAAGGAAAGTAACCTCCTTTAAACTAGACTAAATCTATAAAAAAAAAAAGATTTTTAAAAATTAAAAATTAAAATTTAAAAAAAGCCGACCTACCGACCCTATTTTTTTGGTCACGTTACCTCTAAACCAACATATATTTTTATTTGGCCCTGTCATTTGGTGCTAAGGTTTGCTACAGCAGTAAATAGCAGTTGGGTTTGTGACAGGGTGATCCACATCTATCCGCCCTGATATGGCCCTTCGTGGTCGGCTGGGCGTTAAGCAAACAAACAAACAAACAAAATCCACATCTATATACACTGCGACCGGCACGGTTGGCCTAGTGGTAAGGCGTCCGCCCCGTGATCGGGAGGTCGTGGGTTCGAACCCCGGCCGGGTCATACCTAAGACTTTAAAATTGGCAATCTAGTGGCTGCTCCGCCTGGCGTCTGGCATTATGGGGTTTGTGCTAGGACTGGTTGGTCCGGTGTCAGAATAATGTGACTGGGTGAGACATGAAGCCTGTGCTGCGACTTCTGTCTTGTGTGTGGCGCACGTTATATGTTAAAGCAGCACCGCCCTGATATGGCCCTTCTTGGTCGGTTGGGCGTTAAGCAAACAAACAAACAAACAAAATCCACATCTATATACACTGCGATAGAAATGCAGTCGTCGCTGAAATGCAAGCAATCCTGAGCTTCTAATAAAGCGAGCGGGCAGGAGAAACGTTACTGCTGGCAGTACAAACCTGTTCACACTATTTATTAATTCATTTGGCACTGAGGTTACCTGCAGTGAGGGTCGTTTGGAACAGGAAGGTAATAGAGATATGTATATGTTGCGACCGAAACTCAAAATGCGAAGAGGAGGAGAGAGAGAGAGAGAGAGAGAGAGAGAGAGAGAGAGAGAGAGAGAGAGAGAGAGAGAGAGAGAGAGAGAGAGAGAGAGAGAGAGAGAGAAGCAGACAGACAGACAGACAGACAGACAGAGATGGACAGACAGAGAGAGATTGACAGAGAGAGAGAGAGAGAAAGAGAGAAAGAGAGAGGGAGAGAGAGAGAGAGAGAGAGAGAGAGAGAGAGAGAGAGAGAGAGAGAGAGAGCCAGTGTATATACTCAACGATGCCAGAACTATTGTTTTGATGTGTGTGTGTGTTTTGACAATTAAGTGTTCCAGCACCTAACCAGAAATTTAAATATGTGTAATGTTAAACTTGTGGGGTCCTGATTTGGCCCATATGGTCTGCTGGACCCAAAAAGCAACAATTAACTAACTAACTAATCTAACCAGAACCTTGTGTGTTCAAATAATCACCGTACATTTCGGGTGCATTGGTACCCACACTCTCATTCAAATGCCAATAACTCCAGTTCTTTTCAAAAAAACTTCAAGAAAGTTCATGATTTTGACAAACAGATCTATATCAACACACAGCCTGGTACAACTGAAATGAAAAGAAGAAGCGCGCCGAGCTCTCCATCTCTCTCTCTCTCTCTCTCTCTCTCTCTCTCTCTCTCTCTCTCTCTCTCTCTCTCTCTCTCTCTCTCTCTCTCTCTCTCTCTCTCTCTCTCTCTCTCTCTCTCTCTCTCTCTCTCTCTCTCTCTCTCTTTCTCTCTCTCTCTGGCCAAGTCTTAGAAGCTGCAGACAACCGGAAAAGCCTGATAAGCTATCGCAAGCAAAACCTACAGGCGTGTAATAATGAGAATAGCTATACAGTTCCTTTCGTCGATGTATCAGTTTCAGACTAATTTAGTATTAGGGATAGGGTTATTTTCCAGATAGATTGCTTCCGTCAGACATACTCGAATTTCAATGTCATGATGGAACCAGATAACGAATATCAACAACCAAGAGCGAGGTACGGAACAGACTCAAATACCAAAGCCATAGTAAAGTTTTCAAACACTATTTATCACAAATAAATCAGTTCTTTCTTACGGTACCAAGACGGGATTTCTAACCCAAAATGTAGACGGTAATAACGACTGTGTGAAAGCGAGGTTGGACAATGGCTGCCGATTTTTTTCCGGTGACAAATTGTGTCGCAGCCATTTTAATTTCGCGGCACATCAGTTAAATCCATTTCTAACTGCGTCTCGCCCATTCCGGCAATTTCAGCGTCTGCAAATCGAAACACTCGGCCATTTTAGCCCACAAAAAGTTCTTGGTTTTCTGGGTTCGATTTAATGGCTCAATCTCCTGCCACCGTGGCCACATAACGGAAGCAATTTTCACCTTTTTTCGTCGCCAACATGTCCCGGCATTCCTGGAGGGCATTTCCGTTTGTGAGAAAGATTCCGTTGCCATCCGATTGGCTTGAACAGGACAGGGGTAAAGTGCTTCATGATTGCTGCCCGGTGAGAACCGGTCCTTTGCTCATTTTTTTTAAGACACAATATCACCATCATCTTCTCTCGCAAAGTGAGTTTTGAGATCCGATGAGAAACTTGTCTTTTGAACATTTTTTTTAAACACAGCTTCATCAAGTATTTTCTATCTCAAAGTGAGAGATTTGGATGAAACTGGTCCTGTTTACAGTGTTTGAGATAGAACATCAGCATCAGCATCTATCGCAAAGTTATTGGGAAAATAAGAGTAGAGTGGGTTATGTGCTGGATGCTGGTAATGATACACGAGGAAAGATGAAGTTTCTAGTGAAGAAGGCCAATTAAACACGGACCTTTTGGAACTTGTGATGGCAAGTGAGGGGGTGGGGGTGGGGAGAGGTAATTGTGAGGGGTAATGGTGTCTGAACCAGAAAACAGCTACAGCTAAAAATAAATCATGTGCACACATGCTTTTCATTGTCTCAGCTCTGCTGAGGCTTGATTTCGAACCCTTACCTCAGTTATACGAAACGTGAATTGTATTCGCTGCTTGATAGGCTGATTTGAAATTGCAAATTACGTCCGAACCTGCCGTCCCGACCACCCCTCTAAAACGACCACTTTCCCGCAAAGACCACCCCTCTAAAACGGTCGAGGCATCGTGTCACGAATTATCCGGCACAGATAACCACTCATGGGCACACAATAACAATGTGTTGGATCTACCTTGCAGGGACACTTTATTTGTACACATTACTGCTACACAAACACAGCTTTTGTTACAAAATATATAGTTTTGTTTGCCGGTAATTGCAACATGAATCTCAGAGGAGGTCTTGGAGTCACACATTTTGGCCTCGACCGTACAAGACGTTTTTGCATTTAATTAAATAATGAAAACTTTTTTTAAACTAATTGAACACAATTTCATCCTGTCATGAGCCTGGAACCAGAAATGCTCACAACAGTAGAAATGGTTGGTTATTGAGCGCGAGATCTAGACTTGCAGTTTAACTTCCGTGTCTGTCAAATTGTCAATGCCTCGAGCGAACATGGTTTTGGACGGTTACGTACTTTGCCGCTCCATATAAGGGAAACCAATAAGTTTCTTTGAGCTTTTTGTTCACTTATAGTTGTATCGCACCCTATTATATTGCACATGAAGTTTTCAACGATTTTCTTTGAACTTTATTTTTCAATGACTATGTGAGAATGTCACGCTTTTGGACCATGACTCTGAGAATGACCCAAATACTTCTGAGGCGTCCCTTGATCCTAAAGATGCCTTGTAGAACAAAACATTAAGTCTCGTGAGTCAGTGGAACTTTTAGTTTCGCAGCTTGTAACCCGCGACACCAGAACCTCTCCATCCCATTTCTTCTTTTTTTTAAAGGATGGATACGGACACCGGCACGGTTGGCCTAGTGGTAAGGCGTCCGCCCCGTGATCGGGAGGTCGTGGGTTCGAACCCCGGCCGGGTCATACCTAAGACTTTAAAATTGGCAATCTAGTGGCTGCTCCGCCTGGCGTCTGGTATTATGGGGTTAGTGCTAGGACTGGTTGGTCCGGTGTCAGAATAATGTGACTGGGTGAGACATGAAGCCTGTGCTGCGACTTCTGTCTTGTGTGTGGCGCACGTTATATGTCAAAGCAGCACCGCCCTGATATGGCCCTTCGTGGTCGGCTGGGCGTTAAGCAAACAAACAAACACAATTAATGAAGACAGAGAAAAAGAAACACAAAAACAAGAAGAGAAAGAAGGGAAAACAGAAACAAAAACAACAAAAAGCAGTACAAGAACAAGAAAGAAACGAAGAAGAAGAAAGAAAAACGAAAGCAGAAGAAGATGAAGAAGACGAAGCAGCAGCAGCAGCAGCAGCATCAATCCCCGAGTGTGTCTAATAGGAAGAGATATCTGTCAAGCCTGCCTGGTAAACTTAATCAACACTTTTTACATCCTCAGAAGAAACCACATTTCTTGTGTCACGTTATCTTTATCTACCTTTTTTTCTTACCTTTTCTTCTTTCACTTTCGTTGCCCTTTTTTCGATCCGGTTTCGTGCAAACATACGGCGGGATGACGTGCACACCTGATGGACATGTAGTTATATCACTCCCCCTGTCTCTCTCTCTCTCTCTCTCTCTCTCTCTCTCTCTCTCTCTCTCTCTCTCTCTCTCTCTCTCTCTCTCTCTCTCTCTCTCTCTCTCTCTCTCTCTCTCTCACTCTCTCTCTCTCCTATGTATTCCCATTTCGATTATAACCATTTTGCTTAGATCAGGACTAGCTGTAAGAAAGGTCCTACGGACCTAATGCTATCTTTCCTGTAATAAAGTTCAAAGTTCAAAGTTCAAAGTTCTCTCTCTCTCTCTCTCTCTCTCTCTCTCTCTCTCTCTCTCTCTCTCTCTCTCTCTCTCTCTCTCTCTCTCCCTATGTATTCCCATTTCGATTATAACCATCTTGCTTAGATCAGGACTAGCTGTAAGAAAGGTCCTACGGACCTAATGCTATCTTTCCTGTAATAAAGTTCAAAGTTCCTGTAATAAAGTTCAAAGCTCTCTCTCTCTCTCTCTCTCTCTCTCTCTCTCTCTCTCTCTCTCTCTCTCTCTCTCTCTCTCTCTCTCTCTCTCTGTATATATGAAAGATAATGCCAGTGGTTAATGTTTATAAGTATTTAGGAATATTGTTCTCCACAAAACTCAGTTTTACCGCCACTTGTTGTGACCTTGCAAGCAAAGCGAAAAACGCATTGTTGTGTATATTACAAAATTTGTCCAAGCTTGGTAATAATAATTTGAAAGTTTATTTAAAATTATTTGATTCTCAGGTTTTGCCAATTGCAATATATGGAGCTGAACTGTGGGGTCTTGAGAATTCTGCATTACAGTCTGAAAAAGTTCATTTATTTGCCCTAAAGAAATTTCTTGGTGTTGGATCACGCACACCCAACGATTTTGTGTACGGAGAGATGAATAGGTATCCCATTTATGTGAATGCTGCAATACGTTGTGTTAAATACTGGTTGAAGTTGTTAAGAATGGACGTAAATAGATTGCCACATAAAGCCTACAAAATGTTGCGTGAACTGGATGAAAGAGGTAAAAGAAACTGGGTGCCTAGCGTACGTTGTAAATTATGTCAGAATGGTTTTGGGTTTGTATGGATGAATCAAGGAGTGCAAGATGAGAACCGTTTTTTGAAAGATTTCAGAGAAAGATTGATTGATTGTAGATGGCAGGAATGGAATTTTCATGTTCAGAACAGTGATAGATTTGCGTTATATAGGACATTTTGCACTGTGCACGAAGTAAAACCTTATTTATTATTGAACATGGATAGGCATTTGAAAATTATTATGGCAAGATTCCGAGGTGGAATAACAGAACTATTTGTGCACGTTAATCGATATAAGAGATACGATGCGGATATGTTGTTATGCCCATTGTGCAGGGAACGTAAGGAAGATGAGTTTCATTTTGTGCTTTGTTGCCCCGCACTTCGTGATTTGCGATGCCAGTTTATTCCTGCTAAGTTTTATAGAAACCCAAGTTTACACAAGTTTTCTATGCTTATGGCATCTGTGAATGAAGGTATTGTTCGAAAGTTGTCAGTTTATGTGTACAAAGCATTTCGGCTACGTAGTGTTGTTATGTCTTAGTTCATGTAAGCCTACGACATAGGGAGAAACACCGGGAGAGGTTAGAATGAGGGGGAGGGGGGAATAGGAACTAATCAATATTTGTTTTTTTGTTCAGTTATCCTTCCTGCATTCAAAAACATAAATGCTGTCTTTTCCCCCACAATAATTGTCCACACATTTCATTCGGCGAGATTCGTAGAGCTATTGACAATAATCATTAAACAAACAGACATCGGAAGCGTCAGTATTTGCCCGTTTTGCCTCTCTCACAGGCAATTGGTAAACACGGCGTTTTCCGGGACTTTGTACTTCTGTCTACACCAGTTCACCGGCTTCCAAAAGCTTTGTGTCAACAGGAGTCTGCTAGCTTTTGCAGCTATCATGCTCATTAGGCCTAGTACGGGTCGATTTTTGTCTGTGGCCGGTCCGGGTTTTTTTGGTTTTTTTCCCTGCCGCGAGACTTTACACAAGCAAACGAAAGAGCGCAGTCCTATAATTAGCGAACGAGTGTTATATTGATGTGTGATGATTGTCGTAGTTAACGTGATAACATCGATGCTTTTGCACGCGCGCACGTGTGTATGGGAGTGTGTGTGTATGTGTGTGTGATTAGGTCGAATCCCAAGGAAACAAACTATTAATTCTTATCGAAAGCGGTTGGAGAAAACGCGTGATAAATGTTCAGAAGAAAACAAACAAACGAAACAAAAAACGTTAAAAAATCTAAGCTCACAATGTACGACACTTACAGACACTCTGTACAGGGATACACACTTGAAAGCAAAGTAAGGACTTACGTTTTTTTGTAATTTCGCAAAACCAATTATTGTTCAGGTAGAATTGACCCTGAGGAGACCAGGGATAAGGTGCATGAAGCGAGAGTGGGTGGCACCCAACTGGGTAGGAACAAACTGCGGGGTCTGGTTGAAATCACAGCAAATCTCATTGTCATCATTTTCACGAGTTTTCATTCACAAACACCTGGGAAATCTCATGTTCCCAATGCAATAAATGCCCGGTTACCATAGTTGCAGGAAGCAGGTTATACATGGATAATCAAAAGCAAACCCAATAGAAACGCTCGGGGATTCTTCGGCTCTTTTCATTGGCGTTTAACCAGACCTAAACAGACGACACTGCTTTGCAAAGTTCCAAAAACGAACTGACAAACTGGCAAAAGTAAGCAAAAAACAAACCTACTTCATGAAAGGTCATAAATTCATCACAAACAAATGAAACCTACCGATATGTTTTGTCTTCTTACAAAGTCATGGAGTGCGTGTATCTGTGTTTCGATACACAGACGTTCGGAGAAACACGAACGTCAAGTTCAAGTCAAACCAATTGACCCCTGACACACACATTTTGACCCGTGCACATAAGACGTTGTATCGATAAACGAAGCACAAATAAGAAATAATAATAAAAGCAAAGAACAGAGCAACAAGATATGCAAACATCTAACAAAGCCGAGCAAGCAGAATGACAGGTCTAATGAAAAACAAAGAGGCACTGAGTCTGAAACAAGATCGCGATTCTTTCCTTCGCTACACGACGCAAATCTTCTGTGACCTTTGACCCAACGTAGCTTCCACATTCGATCACTAAGCTTAATATTTACAACTGAAAGCCGAGGGGGTGGAATACCGAGATGAACCTACAGAACTGTGCATCCTCAAACTTGACATTCATCCCAACATTTTATGAACTCAAAAACACAGAAAGTTGCTTTCACACGCCAGCTTTGATTGCCTGTGGTTATCAAAACGGGACTCGTGTGGTTATCAAAACGGAACTCGTGTTTCAAAGCATGGCTCCCTGTGTTGATTGTGCACTTATTTTCTCACTCCCAAAATGATGACAAAAACTATGTTTGGTGGTTTGTTGACAGACCAGCTTTGTTGCTGGTCCGAGGGGGGGCATATCGACTTTTGTTTCATATTTATTGACCAAGGCCGAAACAAATGACGATATGCTCCCCCTTTGACCGACAAAAAAGCTGGTCTGTCAACACAGACGTTCGGAGAAACACGAACGTCAAGTTCAAGTCAAACCAATTGACCCCTGACACACACATTTTGACCCGTGCACAAGACGTTGTATCGATAAACGAAGCGCAAATAAAAAATGATATTAAAAGCAAAGAACAGAGCAACAAGATAAATTATGCAAACATCTAACAAAGCCGAGCAAGCAGAATGACACTTGACAGGTCTAATGCAAAACAAAGAGGCAATGAGTCTGAAACAAGATCGCGATTCTTTCCTTCGCTGCACGACGCAAACCTTCTGTGACCTTTGACCAAACGTACCTTGCTTGCATGATGCAAATCTTCTGTGACCTTTGACCCAACGTAGCTTCCACATTCAATCACTATATAAGCTTAATATTTACAACTGATTACCGAGGGGGTGGAATACTGAGAGGAACATACAGAACTGTGCATCCTCAAACCTGACATACTTATCCCAACATTTTATAAACTCAAAACACAGAAAGTTACTTTCACAAAGCCAGCTTTGATTGCAACAACGTGCTGGTGCACCAAAACATGTATTATCAAAACGGAACTTGTGTTCCAAAGCATGGCTCCCTGTGTTGATTTGGCACTTATTTTCTCACTACCAAAATGATGACAAAAACGATGTTTGGTGGTTTGTTGTCAGACCAGCTTTTTTGTCGGTCCTCGGGGGGCATATCGACTTTTGTTTCATATTTATTGACCGCGGCCTTCGGCCTTGGTCAATGCTCCCCCTCGGACCGACAAAAAAGCTGGTCTGTCAACAACCCATCAAACATCTTATAGTGTCAACCAATCCGATCAATGTCAACCAATCCAATCCGATCGCGCGGCTGCATACCACCCAAATGTGTGGCACCCAGTTTCACTTCGTGCACCTCGGCCCTGAAAGTTGACAGAGAATATGTAGAGGTTACATGCCGAGTCTCAGTGATTATCAAAAATAATGGTCGAAGTTAGCGGATCATGAAAAATGCGAGCTTCAGCGAGCTTTTTCATAACCGCGAACTGAGACCATTATTTTTGATAATCACTGAGACTCGGCATGTAACCTCTTTATTCCTCCTTTCTTCAGTTATTCAAAGAAAAGAGGAGATTTTGTGCGAAAGTTTGATCGAATCATATTCATCCAACCAGTCTAACTGCGCAAGCGATCGATTAATGCGCGGTTGTATAGTTCCGTGCAAATCATTCAATTCTGTTAACACTTCTTGTCAGTTTCCTTGTTTTGAACTAAAATCAACTACACAGTTATGTTGTCATTCTGCTGTGGCGGTAAAGGCAGAAAATGTGTGTTCTGTTCATGTTTTGGTATCGCTCAGGAAATGTTCTTTCCTCGAATGTGACTTGCAGACGAAGTTTTACACCCGTGTTCCAACGTTAAAAACTGTATGAAGTTCAGTTTTCTGGGGCAAAATAGTGTATGAAACCGCTGCATGTTCTTTAAGTTGATTAAATGTTTGCAATTGATTGCGTGTGATCTGTTTATAAAATGAAATATTGTTGAAAACTGACCGTCGGATTGCAGTCTTGTCGATGCAGCCGAAATCTGGAAGGGGAACTACTCGTGTCGCTAGACAAAGTATGAGAGTTACTTTTCCTTGGAATCTTGCTAGCGATAAACGATTGTGCACGGCACGGAAAACAACCAAACTCATGGATTTTGTATTGAGATTCATGTGTTCAAGCCTGTGGTTGCTGGTTTAAATGCGGTATGGTTGTATTGTTTGCTCCAGAAATGTATATTTTGTACATTAAAGTGTTCTGAACTTTTGAGTCGCAAAAAGTAGATCCACAATGTGTACAGTCTCTACCCATGAGCTATCGAGGATTCAGGCCCGTTGATGGGTAAGTGATTTTGGTTGTTGGGTAAGTTACCGAAAAATAACTAGCCCTACAAGTTTACAGAGAGAAAGAAGCAGAGGGGGGAATAAAGAGCAGTACATTTAATTTATTATGCCGACGGTTCTCACCTCGTAACTTAACTCGGTAAAGTGGGTTGCGTGACTGTGTCCCTTTCTGCGAATAGCTATCACAGACGTTCATCTTTTATGACTGGCTGCTAAAGAGATTCGGTGCGCGCATAACGGAGCAGGTTGAAAACGGAAACTTGGGAACAGGCTGATGAATTATGGATGCTTACAACTTAGAGCGTGGTCATCAAAGAAAGATGGATCCAACTGGAAATCTTCTGTGGATTTCTTTTGTCACACATTCCCTCTTTCATTTCTGATCATCTTCACGAGTAGAAATTAATCAGAGAGAGAGAGAGAGAGAGAGAGAGAGAGAGAGAGAGAGAGAGAGAGAGAGAGAGAGAGAGAGAGAAAGAGAGAGCATCATCTTCACGAGTAGAAATTAATCACAGAGAGAGAGAGAGAGAGAGAGAGAGAGAGAGAGAGAGAGAGAGAGAGAGAGAGAGAGAGAGAGAGAGAGAGAGAGAGAGAGAGAGAGCATCATCTTCACGAGTAGAAATTAATCAGAGAGAGAGAGAGCATCATCTTAAACGAGTAGAATGTAATCACAGAGAGAGAGAGAGAGAGAGAGAGAGAGAGAGAGAGAGAGAGAGAGAGAGAGAGAGAGAGAGAGAGAGAGAGAGAGAGAGAGAGAGAGATCAAATCAAATCAAATCAAATTTTATTTTACGAGGGTTGTGGCATAAGCAATATAAACGAGCTTCTTTTCAACCAGCCCTCGCCCAGAGAGGGACTATTCTAATCTTGAATACATATATATATATATATATATATATATATATATATATATATATATATATATATATACATACGTAAAACAATTACAAAAGATAAGCAAGGCAGAGAAACTATTCACATGACTATATACACGTTTTAGGCTATACATACATTCTTGCGTTATGAAACACTGATGCTTTATGGACAGATATGATCAATATGAAAATAATCAGAACGAAGTCTTCCATCACTGTGACTTTTCGTAATTTGACATTAAATGTAATGAGAGGTGTTTTTTGAAAGTATTGAGACTTGTTGGGACTCGAACTGATTCCGGGAGAGAATTCCACAAAACGCTGCCAGAATAAGCTAAACTTGATTTAAAGAGATCTATCCGCGGAATGGGGACGTTGAATTTTCGGCTTGGTTTGGCTTTAAATTTTGTAATGAAAGCACTCGGTGCATGGCCGGAAAGGATTTTGTGAAGGAGCACGCCTTTATTTGATTTAAATCTTTCTTTTAAGGGCAAAATCTTAAGTTTTTTATAATCGTCGAAAACAAGACTGGATTGTTTTAATAGAACTGATTTTAGTGCTCGTCTGTGTAGACTGTACAGTGGTTTTAAAATGTTTGCACTGGCAGAGTCCCAGATGGTCGAACAATAATCCGTGATGGTTTGTATGTATGCATTATAAAATAATAACCTTGAGTGTGGATCAAGAAAGTGCTTTATTCTGTTCAACAAATATATTTTCCTCGACACGGTTTTGCACAACGATCTAACATGATGGGTCCAAGATAAATTATTATCGATATTTACTCCCAAAACTTTGTGATCTCCTACTTCCGCTATTGCATCGTTGCCAATTAATAAGGAATGAGGATTATTCTTGATGTTTTGTCTTTTTTGCCTTGTTGTAATTAACATGTATTTGGTCTTTTGGGGGTGAAGACTCATGTGGTTATATTTTGTCCAATTAATGAGATCATCTACACTGTTCTGCAATGATAAATAAACTTTGTCTAATTTTTTATCAGAAGTGTGTATGGTCGTATCATCAGCAAATAGTTCACAATCATCATTAACACTAAAAGGAAGATCGTTAATATACAGAGAGAAAAGAAGTGGCCCAAGGACAGAACCCTGGGGAACTCCATATAACACCGGTCTTTTACTTGACATAGTGGAATTCACGCAGACGGATTGCTCTCGTCCGGCTAAGAAAGATGAGAGGAGGCATAGGGTTTGGGGTGACAATCTATACTCAGCTAATTTTCTTAAAAGTAACTCATGATTAATGACGTCGAATGCTTTTGCAAAATCGACGAATAGGACACCACAGAGTTCATTATTATTAATGTTGTTAAGCAAGTTTTCAAGAAGGTTTATTAATGCTGTGTGGCACGAATGATTTACTCTGAAGCCTGACTGATTTGAATGAATAAGGTCGTATTTCTTCAAATGTGCGGCCAAGTGTGTATATATGTGTTTTTCAAGTGGTTTGGATAAAACAGGAAGAATCGAGATTGGTCTGTAATTGGCGGGGTCAGAAGAATTACCTGATTTGAATAGCGGGATTACTTTTGCCTCCTTTAATTTGGCGGGAAAGTCAGATTTGTCCAGGCACAAGTTGTAAACGTATGTCAGAGATTCTGCAATAAAAGGGGCAGACAACTTCAAAATTTTCCCATCAAGATTATCTAGACCATGAGTACCAGTTTGTTTTAAGCATATCAGATAATGGAAGACTTCGCTCACAGATAACAGGGGGATGTCTAAATTATGTGTAATATTTTTTGAAACACAAAACTGTTTCAACTTGTCCAGATTATTCTGTTTTGATCTATCATTTGTGATTATTTTTTCAACAATAGAAGTGAAATGAATGTTAAGATCATCCGCAGGTACATCAATGACAGAAGATTTTACGGTTTCTTTACGTGTCAACTGGTTGATCACTTTCCAGATGGCTTTTGAGTTTTGTTTCGTATTTGATGCAGCGAGCTCACGGTAATATTTTTTGCGAGCAGCACGTTTCATGGACGTTACTTCGTTTCTCTGCTTTCTGTACTCTTCTTCTCTGCCATTACGTTTAAGAAAATCGCGGTGATTAATCGCACATTGAATGTCGTGTGTAAGCCATTTTGGTTTTGGGTGTTGCTGCACACGAGAGGTTCTGAATGGTGCATGTTTATCATATACTTTTATAAACAAGTTGTACCATAATTCAAATGCTTCATCGGGGTCAGTATGATTATAAATTGTTGAAAAATCTGTACAACTTAAATCAGAAAGAAATGATTCTTTATCAAGTTTTGAAAATAGCCTATACGTTATGAATTTATGCTTTCGTTTGGGGATTCTAACCCCTTTTTTCGACCATGTGAGGCATATTGGAAAGTGATCACTACAACCAATACTTGGAACTGAGGTTTCAATAATGTTAGCCTGAGTTGACACACATATATGGTCTATAAGCGTAGATGAGGTAGCTGTAACTCTTGTTGGAATCGTTACTAATTGTTGTAAATTATGAAGGGATAACTTTTCCATCCAGCACTTGTTGGGTTTCAGAAGATCAAGATTAAAATCGCCCAAAAGTATAATTTCTCTGGATTCAAGGCTGACAGCGTCCATCATGTTATCGAAATTATCAAACCAGTTAACATGTTCAGCTGGATTCCTGTAGCAGAAACCGGTCAAGACTGGCGCTGATTTACGCAATTTTAATTCCAGCCATATTGTTTCAACCGAATGCTGCTCTAAGTGATGAAGTCTATGAAACGTTAAGGACTCGTGGATATAAACAAGCAAACCAGTTTCTTTTGTTGATGATGGATCTCGACGTACGACATTATATCCTTCAATCTTAACTTCCACATCTGTGATATTGCTGTTAAGTCTCGACTCAGAGAGTCCAAAAATGTGAAAGAGAGAGAGAGAGAGAGAGAGAGAGAGAGAGAGAGAGAGAGAGAGAGAGAGAGAGAGAGAGAGAGAGAGAGAGAGAGAGAGGATCATCTTAAACGAGTAGAATTAAATCACAGAGAGAGAGGGTGAATGAAGGGGGATAATTCACAATCTTGTCTATTCTCTCCCGGCAGCTATGTCCCTTGGTTGACGGTACCGACGACTGTGATCGCATTTTACGTGTGCAGGGCCCATACCTGTCAAGTCTTACGTTTTTCGCGTAATTCTTACGGAATTTTGATGTTTTTCAAGTCTTACGGCGTATGCCGAAGATTTTACGGTTTTTACAAAACAATTTGGTCAAATAAAAAAAAGATCGCTAAGGTTCGTCCGAGAACAAAGTAACAGCTACAAAATCTCGCGGTAACTGATCCGGCGGAAGTACAAGGCAATGCGCATGTGCACACCGTCAGCGCGATCTGACCGAGTACT
>NC_090250.1:40197945-40212945 GCF_037325665.1 Littorina saxatilis
TACAATATTTAGTCAAGTAGCTGCCATTTTTCAGCAAGACCGTATACTCGTAGCATCGTCAGTCCACCGCTCATGGCAAAGGCAGTGAAATTGACAAGAAGAGCGGGGTAGTAGTTGCGCTAAGAAGGATAGCACGCTTTTCTGTACCTCTCTTTGTTTTAACTTTCTGAGCGTGTTTTTAATCCAAACATATCATATCTATATGTTTTTGGAATCAGGAACCGACAAGGAATAAGATGAAAGTGTTTTTAAATTGATTTGGACAATTTAATTTTGATAATAATTTTTATATATTTAATTTTCAGAGCTTGTTTTGAATCCGAATATAACATATTTATATGTTTTTGGAATCAGAAAATGATGGAGATTAAGATAAACGTAAATTTGGATCGTTTTATAAATTTTTATTTTTTTTTACAATTTTCCGATTTTTAATGACCAAAGTCATTAATTAATTTTTAAGCCACCAAGCTGAAATGCAATACCGAACCCCGGGCTTCGTCGAAGATTACTTGACCAAAATTTCAACCAATTTGGTTGAAAAATGAGGGCGTGACAGTGCCGCCTCAACTTTCACGAAAAGCCGGATATGACGTCATCAAAGACATTTATCAAAAAAATGAAAAAAACGTTCGGGCATTTCATACCCAGGAACTCTCATGTCAAATTTCGTAAAGATCGGTCCAGTAGTTTAGTCTGAATCGCTCTACACACACACACACACAGACAGACGCACATACACCATACCCTCGTTTCGATTCCCCCTCGATGTTAAAATATTTAGTCAAAACTTGACTAAATAAAAAAACGACCATACACTCGTTTAGTTACTGTCAGAATGTAGTTTTTAATGAGATATGACACATATTAACCACACTTATCAAAGTGTCAAAAAAATCAAAATGAGCACAATCTGCGATTGACCGAAAAGAGACATTGGTAAACGAACATAAAGTTTAAAATCATGATACTTAATTTATGATTTTGTATTAGGATGTAAAAGTGCGCGTGACTTTATTTGTTCGTATGTGGGCATGTGGGGCGAGGGGGGGGGGGGGGTGTGCGTCTGTATGTTCCTTAACTTTCAACGATACTTCCCTCCCTGCATGATCCATTTATGACAGCTTCTTACGGGAGCGAAATCAGATTAACTGTGAATATGTAGCTCTCATTCACTTCGACGTTACATGGCGCCCGATATAGGATGGAGTCCGATATTGGTAGTAAGAACAATAAGGGCATATTAATTTAATGGGTATTCAGATACGGTACCGTAATCCGGTTTCTAACTGCCACGATACTTGTATTATGATTATGCCAGAAATAAATCTGCGTGGGGTGTGTGTGTGTGTGCGTGTGTGTGTGTGTGTGTGTGTGTGTGTGTGTGTGTGTGTGTGTGTGTGTGTGTGTGTGTGTGTTTGTGCGTGTGTGTGTGTATTTGTGCGTGTGTGTGTGTGTGTGTGTGTTTGTGCGTGTGTGTGTGTGTGTGTGTGTGTGCGTGTGTGTGTGTGTGTTGGAGAGAAAGAGTGAGATAGAAAAACAGAGAGACAGATGAAGGGAAAGGCAGCAGACAGCCACACAGACATACATACAGACAGACAGACACAAACAGAGAAGGAGAGGGAATAGTCGTGTCAGAAAGATCAGTCTGTTTTTTCTCTCTGTTTTCTTCTCTTTTTATATTTAGTCAAGTTTTGACTAAATATTTTAACATCGAGGGGGAATCGAAACGAGGGTCGTGGTGTATGTGTGTGTGTGTGTCTGTCTGTGTGTGTGTGTGTGTCTGTCTGTCTGTCTGTGTGTGCGTGTAGAGCGATTCAGACTAAACTATTGGACCGATCTTTATGAAATTTGACATGAGAGTTCCTGAGAATGATATCCCCGGATGTTTTTTTTCATTTTTTCGATAAATACCTTTGATGAGGTCATATCCGGCTTTTTGTAAAAAGTTGAGGCGGCACTGTCACACCCTCATTTTCCCATTAAATTGATTGAAATTTTGGCAAAGCAATCTTCGACGAAGGCCGGGGTTTGGTATTGCATTTCAGCTTGGTGGCTTAAAAACTAATGAGTGAGTTTGGTCATTAAAAATCGGAAACTTGTAATTAAAATAATTTTTTTATTAAACGATCCAAAAACAATTTCATCTTATTCTTCGTCATTTTCTGATTCCAAAAACATATACATATGTTATATTTGGATTAAAAACAAGCTATAAAAATTAAAAATATAAAAATTATTATCAAAATTAAATTTCCGAAATCGTTTTAAGAACTATTTTATCTTATTCCTTGTCGGTTACTGATTCCAAAAACATATAGATATGATATGTTTGGATTAAAAACACGCTCAGAAAGTTAAAACGAAGAGAGGTACAGTAAAGCGTGCTATGAAGCACAGCGCAATCGCTACCGCGCCAAACAGGCTCGTCACTTTCACTGCCTTTTGCACTAGCGGCGGACTACGTTCAGTTTCATTCTGTGAGTTCCACAGCTTGACTAAATGTAGTAATTTCGCCTTACGCGACTTGTTTTTCTTGTCTTCTTTTTTGCGCAATCTTCGTGAAAGACGTGAAAAATTGCAGGGTCAGACGCAGAGGTGAAGGCAATTAGTGTGAGAGGAAGAAGGCTCAGAGTGATACTTTACTTCAACCGCTTCTTTTTCTGTCTTTTTTTAAAACATGTTTAGCTTTCTCTATTTTTGGTTACACATCCTAGCTTGAATTCATGCGTGGCTGATGAATGTTGACAGGTTTTAATCACGCGAACAGATGAGATTAAAAACGCCTGTGATTTCCGAAGCTGCCACAAAGCAAGTCTAGCAGCAATGTGCCAATCTTCTTTTCTAACAGGGGGAGATAAAAAGAATAGCTACGATTTAGAGGAAATTACATTTTCATTAACTCGTTACATTTGTTAACCATTTTTTTCTTATAAGTCCATAATGCAGTGGTGATTTTTTTTTAGAATTTATTTCTGGTAAATGATGCTTAAAAAATGATAAGCATATCGTACTGGAGCTTTGTCCAGTATGTAACATTTCATTGTCTTTACACAGTAGATAAATTACGTTGATGCCATTCGCCATCAGACCAATATTCCAGATCTTCTTAGAGCTTAAAGGCCCAGTCTGCCTCAAATGGTTTACAGAACGATTTAAATCTTCTCACGAAAAAAGCAGTTCTAACCTTATGGAACACACTTGCAATAGCATTTGATAGCATGAAATGACACAGTTAGTTTGAATGGCTAATTTAGCTTGCGTAAACCACACACCAGATTTCGTGGTTTATTCTACCCCTGAGCCATCGCGAACAGGTGTGATCCACTTTCCTTTTTTCACAATTTAGTCGAGTCGTCAGTTTGTGATTTCAATGCGACTTGCTGTATCTGCAATAGCACATTATTGTTAACCTCTGAATCTAAAATGCAACAAACGACTGCGAGTCACAAGATCTTATCGGCGGCGGTTGCCTTCAAAGAAGCAAGCGCTATGCAGAGAATTCGTCTGCTTGGGAAACACGACCTTGCGTGAGCTACTTCCGGGCTCCATTTTTTCAAACTTTCAAAACTTCGAATTGTACTGATCTTGTCTTGATGAAAAAAGAATTCTTTTATGATTTAAGAATGTTTGTGTTACATGCTGTCAATTTATTATTTAGATTTTAAAAGTTAGTTCTAGCGCCAAAACGAGGCGTCCGATTTGTCTCATTGTAAATCCGTTCTGACTGCACGAAATAAATTCTTTGAAAAATGCTCGCTCTTTACGGAGGGCACCTAGGATGTTCTCAAGCGGTGAAAGTTTAAACGAAAGGGTGTTTGTACTGTGTGTAAAAGCCTGACTGTGTCTGTGACCAGAAACTGATGGTTTACGTGAAGATGAATTATGTGCCTTTAATATCGTCGGAAACATGGTAAGACTTACAGGGATTGCGTTAACTAATAACCAGAATGATCTGGTGTTAACCGGTAACATTGTGAATAAAGGCCTACTTGATATGAAATCGGTCACACCTAACGTTTGATACTTTGCTTGATAAGTTGAGCCACATGTGAATACATATAAAGAGTCTTTGAAATTTTCATATAAGCCTATAGGAAGTGGGGTTTTTTTTAGCAGGAAAAATCCGCTTAGATTCATTTCTTCATGCAGTGTTAACTCATAAACTACGTTTTAGCATAAAACCGTACCAGGAAACGTGCCAAAAGAACTCTCAAAATGATGATTTTAACTGCCTTCGTTTTGTAAGACGCAAATGGATGAAATCGGTTCTGAGAGAAATCATTCACAAGTTTCAGATCAACTGAAACTGATTAAACTGGAGTCAGTGTGTGTGTGTGTGTGTGTGTGTGTGTGTGTGTGTGTGTGTGTGTGTGTGTGTGTGTGTGTGTGTGTGTGTGTGTGTGTGTGTGTGTGTGTGTGTGTGCTTAATTGTTGTTTATATTGATGTGTTTTAATGTTATTGTGTGTTCAGCCAGAATGTAATTTCTCTTTTGAGATAAAAAAAAAGTAGTATTGTATTGTATTGTATTGTATTGTATTGTCGGTAAAAGAGTGTATCAAATCTGGTGTCCAGCGAGGCGAAGCCAGGCACAAGCGATGCACAGTATTTGTACAATGTATATTCGTAAATTACGCAATTTAAACGATGATGAATAACGTAAGGATGATCTGTAGAAACTTTGAGAGAATTTCGCTTCGTCTCAAATTGAGTTGCTCCGTCCACTTTATTTTGTTGCGTTTTGTTGACTTGTCACGTTTAGCGCTATGCACAGAGGCGAAGCTACTACACAAAAAGAAAAAGACTTTGTTGTGCGTGATGTTTTTAAACTGAAATTGCATGTAACCCATATTCACACCAGAAACTCTACGGACTCGGTCCTCACTTAGACATTTTATTCAGTAACAATAACTTCTGTCACAAGAAATAGCCTGATCCTTCTGCGGTTGTTTCCCCTTCTGCTTGTCTCGTAAATAATAGGGGGTAGGGAGAGAGAAAGAGAGAAAGCGAAGAAGAAGGGAAATAATCAACACGCTTGTCCACGCGACTGTTCTAGCAATTGTGTCCCTTGGTTGGAAGTACCAACGATTGCTGATTTTACCTGATCATCTGTGCCCGACGTGTGTGTGTGTGTTTGTCTGTCTGTCTGTCTGTGTATGTGTACAGAGTACCTTGTAAGACGGTTGACGTTGGTGTTGATCGTAGAGCGTGTGTGTGAGTGTGTGCGCTCGTGTATACATTCAGTTTACTCTCAATGTGGATTTGGTGTGCAGCAAGCCGTAGAATTCCATGAAGTGTCGCTAGTTGATTCGACTTGCTGTGGCAGCCTGTTTAAAACTACAGTTCACAGCGGTTTCATTCTGTCTGCCAGGCTGTGTTTTTCACACACACACACACACACACACGCGCGCGCGCAAGCCACACACACGCAATCACACACACACAAGACACACACGCGCGCGCGCACGCACGCACGCACGCGCACACACACACACTCATTCACTTACACACACAGTCACAACCCACCCGGGCATAAAAATAATACTTTATTTCCATACAGACAGTGTATACAACTCACATAATACAACGCATATTCACAATACATGCTAATATAAAGGGCGTTCTGCCAGCAAACCTTACATCACTGAACCATCCGTACGTACGTGTACCACCAGCGTCCCCTCGCATAAGTGTACTCACAACCTATTACATTTGTTAATTTCATGAGAAGGATAGATGAAAAAGAATCGTGCAGTTCACTGGGCTTTTTCTTTCTTTCTTTCTTTCTTGCGGAAGATCGAGGACATCTCCAAAGTTTGGTTTTACTAACGATTTGTAAAATTACGTTGCTTAAATTGTCCTTTTCCTTGTACTTTTTAATCTAAATTAGCATTGTCCCTTCTTGTTTGTTTGTTTTTTAATTCTTAAAATGTTATTCTTGTTTACTGGTGTTGAACCCGAAACCATACTTATACTTCAGTCTATTGTTTTGTTTTTGGTTGATTTGTTTCACTCTTAAAACTACATTCCCCCAAAACAGGTGTGATTTTTCAAACTGTACGGTACTTTTAATCACTGCACGATCCAACAAGCATCAAACTTTTTCAGCTTTTCTCGCTAAAACAAATCCATAAAATGCATTATTTGTTGTCAAACCTTCGACATATTGTACACAATTTGTCAGAGGAGAATAAGTGAAAGATAATGATATCACACTATACGGAGTGATTACACAGTATAATTAATGGTAGTCTACCTGTTTGGCTTTGAGTAATTTCACCTTTTACAGTGCAGGCACTATCACAGTCGCAATAGTCAAAGCTTAACGTATAATATTCATAAATATTATCCCTATGCCTCTTTCTGAAAACACAGCGTCGCTTACAATTTAACATCAGCCGTATCACCGTCCGTAATATAAGCTTAAAAGCAAACACGTTCGTGCACTTCATACAGTTTCTGTTGCAAGACAACAAAATGCAAAGTGAAAGTTGATCTGAGAGACAGGGGGGGGGGGGCAGAGAGAGAGACGAGGGGGGGGGGGTCAACGAGAGAGAGAGAGAGAGAGAGAGAGAGAGAGAGAGAGACTGAGAGAGAGAGAGACTCTGAGAGAAAGATAGAGACTCTGAGAGAAAGAGAGAGAGACTCTGAGACAAAGAGAGAGAGAGACTCTGTTACCCGACAACAAAATGCAAAGTGAAATGTGATCTGAGAGACAGAGGGGGGGGGGGGAGGCACAGAGAGAGAGACGAGGGGGGGGGGGGGGGTACAACGAGAGAGAGAGAGAGAGAGAGAGAGAGAGAGAGAGAGAGAGAGAGAGAGAGATTATGAAATGTATGTCAGTGTTCTTGTGTGTGCCCATGCGTGCTAGAGTGAGAAGGGGATTGGGGCACGCCTACATACTCGCGTACGGTCTGTGTGGCTAACTAAAGGGATAGTGCACTGTACTAGGGGAAAGGCTTGATAAGAAAGTGCTTATAACTAGGATACAGAGTAAAGGCACGGTTATTCATGAGCGGAGATATAACATGCTTACATGCAACTGGCACCTTTCTCTTTCCCATTTGAAACACACACTTGTAACATTAGGGGAGAAATCAACGCTCATCAAGAATTCTTTTGATTGGCTTTGACAAATGTATGAAATTGACTTTGACAAAATAAATCCCGTAAAACATATTCTTGGTGAAGCTTAAAACGGAAAACGTGAAATAAACATCAGTTATCATATTTGAGATTGTGAAACTAGTGAAACTAGTGAAACTAGTGAAACGAAGGAGAGGATTTTGGTAGGATATCACTCTGAACACTAGGGCGTATAAAGCTTTCAGACTAAAAAGTAATTTGGGAAATAAAACAAGGATATACTTTTTCTTCGTTCATGGGCTGAAACTCCCACGTTCACTCATGTTTTTGCACGAGTGGGTTTTCACGTGTATGACCGTTTTTACCCCGCCATACAGGCAGCCATACGCCGCTTTCGGGGGAGTAAGGACATACAAATCAACAGTGGAATGCTCTGATCCTTAAAGTGTTTAACATCGCCAGCGTGTTTATCCTGCACAACTTACGCATTCTCGCATTTAACAAGATCTGATTAGCTGACACGAAAAGTGTATTTAATAACAAGTCACAAATCTGAAGCATCCTGCATCCTTCAAATTCTTTGTTTCAATAACGTTCATTTCAAAAAAGTGAAATTATGAATATCAGTATGAGTTTTATCACAGACAAGGTTTTACCAGGTATGTGGGGGAAGGGGGTGGGGGTAATTTAAGAACAAGGGCGCTCGCCAATAATGACAATTTACACATAACTATTAACAGGTAGCTTGCGTTTGAGGCATGTTTGTCATTTGCTCCAAACAAGTTTATATTTATTCGGAGTACCTCAGTTATAAAACAGTACCAAACGTGTCGCTGTATATACAATAGGTCGTTTATGCAAGCTGGAATAATATTTGTTTTTTTTAAACATGCTAAAGTAACCACTCTTTCACCTAGCAGTGAATTATGCTTCGTGATAGATACAACCCCAACCCTTTCGGTCAAGCATTATGAACGACAATCCATGCACTTGAACAGACATACTGTGGTGAAGAGTTATTCCCCTTAATTGACAAACGCGGTCGTTGATAAGTAAGAATTTCGACAACACACGCACACACACACAAATAAATGAAAAAAAGCATTAGCATCACATATCCTTACAATGACGCGCGCTCTCCACTACTCTACGTATACAAATCTTCATAGATATGTACATGCACTGGTCCCCTATGGGATGGAAACATTTTGCGTATAGATAATATCTTGGAACATTGTTTATGTCTTGAACAGACTGTTCTGACCAGATTCATTCATGTCATTATGAAGGAAAACCTTGCGAACTGTATCGAAACAAACACCACTTCACCAAATCACTGCATGATAACACAGAAAGAACATGGCGGAAAGCATATGAATTTTTGTACATGAGTAGAATGGAATGAACCAATTGAATGATTAAATATTAGTCGCCGGGAATGGATCAGGTGGGAATGGAGCTATGTGTGTGCTTGTGTGCGTGGGGGGGGGGGGGGAGGTGGAGGGGGCATGGGACGGGGATATGTGGAGAAGGACTGTCTTAATAAAATCAAGAACTAAGTCCCAATCTATGCCTCTGGCTGCTCAGCATACAAAAAGGAATCTTTGACCCCCAAAACTGCGACTGCGAGGCGGCAGGCAAACTAAAAAAAATTAAAAAATATCAAAGTGAGGTAGCGGTACAAGTGCAAGCACAGGTAAAAATGTATTATTTACAATCAGAACACTTTACACACAAAATGAATTCAAAAAAAGAACAACGAGTGCTTAACATGGAAGGGCTAGCCGTGTGGGTCGAGTTGATCATGCATACTTCTCACCAATATGCATTGTCACGACAAGCGGTATCGCCAACGAATGACACATTTTTTCAGATCTGTGAGCCAGTGTGTGAATTCAAACCATGTTCAGTCTGCTGGAAACCAACCCGACTTGGGTGCTACCCGCTAGCGGTTTGTGTAGAGCTAGCGAGTCCACGTGGAAGGACGGCCTTATCCCATGCTACAGCCTGGCCTGATCTGAGATGCTGAGCCACGGGAAGCACTGTAGCTTTAAACATACACCGTCAATCTGCAGCCCAGCTGCTTTCTGTTCTTTCTTTATTTGGTGTTTAACGTCGTTTTCAACCACGAAGGTTATATCGCGACGGGGAAAGGGGGGGGGGGGGGTGGGGGGTGGGGGGAGATGGGATAGAGCCACTTGTTAATTGTTTCTTGTTCACAAAAGCACTAATCAAAAATTTGCTCCAGGGGCTTGCAACGTAGTACAATATAATTACAATGCAAGTTTCCAGTACAAAGGACTTAACATTTCTTACATACTGCTTGACTAAAATCTTTACAAAAATTGACTATATTCTATACAAGAAACACTTAACAAGGGAAAAAGGAGAAACAGAATCCGTTAGTCGCCTCTTACGACATGCTGAGGAGCATCGGGTAAATTCTTCCCCCTAACCCGCGGGGGGTAGCTGCTTTCTGTGCAGATTAAAAGTTTCTTGTTGAATTAATTTCGTAAGTGCTAGTGGCACTTTAAGTCAATCTGCAAAACAAATTGAGCGACACAATCCCACTCTGCAAAGATAGCAGCCATGGTGTTGATTGTGGGTATGTGTCCATGTGAACCCCTGGACAGGTCTGTGATGGAATACACCAACAAGAACGTATCTTTAAATTGTTACAGCTGAAGGATTACTCTACTTGGTGACATGTATTTGAAAAATGCTGGTTGATGTGTTTATCGTCTCATTCGGTGGGCTTCGGGCAACTTTCTACACATGCTGAACGATGAAGATTATGAGTTATCCGAGATTAATGTTTACATGATATATATATAATTATATACATGCAATCTTGCTGGTGATATGCTAAATGCGACAGAGACATGCTGAGGTGTTGGGCCGCGACAATAACTATTCCAGTCAACAAGTCATACATATTGGTATCAACTCACACTTGTGCCGCAAGCAAAACAAGGTTCATGTGCGAACTCGACAGTAATGTTGCTCGTGGTAGTTTACAAGTTGACAAAGTTCTTGTCGACAGTCAGGTTTGTCGAGGCAGTCACAAAGCATAAAGTGAACGAACTATGAATTCGAACGAAGACATTGCCTGTTTTCAAATCAGCTGTGAACGAAGACATTTCCTACTTGATAGCCTTCGCCGCATTACTCCCAGCAAGCATCATGACTTGAGGATGAGTGATTATTATCGCAGGTTCGATGGTGCATTCACCTCTGTCTATTCCAGAGTAAAATGTCTTCGAAGATTGACGCAGGCTTTTTTTTCACCAGGCTGCACGCGACCTGTTCGCCATTTTGCTGACTCTGTTCCCAGTTCAGTGATCTACTGGTCAAGCTGATGATTTGTTTGGGTTTAACCAGTTCAACTTTGTTTAATCATCGCTTGATTTTCGGGTCACGCATTAATTCCTTCGAATGCCTCATACTTCAATTTCTTCGAATGATTCATACTTCCAATGTCTTTAGCTTCATTCCTTCCAATGCTTCATACTTTAATCTTTTAGATGTATCATACTTAATTCCTTCGAATGCTGCATTGTCAAGGGCTTGTAAACCTGAACACGCACACATCTTGTCCAGCTAGAAATGATGATGCACTCGAGTTTTCGTAAAACTCTGCGTTGGCGATCAGTCCAAGCAAAATGCTAGGCAAGCAACAGTCAGCGCATTGGGTGGAAAGCGCGTGAAGAGGATTGTAACAATCTTGTTTCCAATGGTAACTTTAGTAGAACTATAGTAAGATTTGTGAAACATGAAAAATGACCTCAATCATCAAATAATGCGTCCGTAAATGTGAACCGTCAGACCGAGAGCATGTTCAACGTGTCGGTTGTCTGAAGCCGAGGACCTGCTCTGTTCAGAAACGCGTGTACATGAAGCTCGGGGACCCACTTCAACGCCTCGTGAGAGTTACACGGAACTTCAGATCAAGGTAGTCAGCCTGGACAGTGGTCTTTGTCAGACTGTCTAACCAAGACTTACATCAAGGCTGAAGATCAACATGATGATGATGATGAAACTTTCGGTCTAGTACTTTTTCTCCATTAGTCCCCCCCCCCCAACGACTCACGGTCTCACCCAAAAGTATTACAATTCTGAGACCTACACTGGAGATTTGAGTGTCGAAGCCGAAAGTGTTACTAGTTTCAGACTTGCTAGAATGCTGAGTGTCCACAAAGAGGGTTTCCCAAAAGGTGCAAGTCTCAAACCCAAGCTGGGGTGTAAAGTGTCGACGCTCCAAAGTGTGACAAGCTTCAGACCTGCTCTAGTGTTTTGAGCGTTTTGAGCAGCGTGCTGAGCAGCCCGGCCAGGTTGGTGGCCTGCCTCATGAGGTACTTCATGTGGGGGTCGGTTGTGGGCTTGCCCATGGCGGCGTTGGCGGCGGCCACCGTGCTCTTGAAGGACGCCGACACCTTGAGGACCTCGAAGCCCACGTGCTGTGCCTGGTGCACGCCGTGCATGCGCACCATGGTGGCCTGGCTGTGCAGGAAGACTCTGGCCAGCGTGTGCATGGCGCGGTTCATGTGCTGGCTGACCGCCTCGCGCGACCCCGTGGCTCCCGCCACTAACAGCTTGGCGTCCTGCACGAACTGCTTGGTCTGCAGCTGCAGCTCCTGCTTGACCGTGTGGAATTGGCTGGCGCTGCTGGTGGTGTGGCCCTGCCACGTCTTCAGCGTCTCCATCGTGTCCTTCAGCCTGATCAGCAGGTTCTCCACGTCCTGCGCTGCCGCCTCGAACCCCTCCGGCCCGTACGTCTTGGAGAGGACTGATCGCACTGACTTGGTGACCTCGGGGCTGACCACGGCACAGCTGCTGTCCGTCACGCTGCGTCCTCTCCGCTCTGAACTGTCTCGGCGCTCCCTGCTGCCCCCGCCATCACGGGACGAGGACCGGGAGCGCATGCTGCCCGTGTAGGACGAAGAGGAGTCGTGGGGGTAGTCCGCCGGGATGTCCCCCCCGCCGTTCACGGAGGACGAAGGGGGAGGGACGGGCGGTGGGGGAGCTGACGACTTGAACTGCTGGCGAGACCTCCGTGGTGGTGGCACAGGCCCAGCCTCCTCCTCCTCTGGGTGCTCATTGATGGACAAGGACCGAGTCTTCAAGGGTATGGTCACTGCGGATGACGGGGCAGAATTCAGACCCGCCCTGCCCACAGACGCGTCAGATGCAGAACGGACAGAGGACGGAGGGGGAGGAGCAGCGCGCCTGGGCTGCACTCTCGTCTTCACCACTTCAGAACTCCCATTACTCTGCACGTAGCTGACAGAGCGCTGGCGCGGCATAGAGGGGGAGGGATGTGGGTAGTAGTCTGGAGGGACGCTGTCCGTGAGGTTGCTGGCAGCATACTCCGTGGCCGTGATGGGGTGGCTGATCGTTCTGCTCAGCACAGAGTTGGAGGAGAACGAGGAGGGGGGAGGGACGGTGGAGGAGAGGAAGTCCTCGTTCCTCAGATCCCCGGTGACGGGTAGCTTAGCCTCGTCAGCCGCCGCCATCAGGACCTCGAAGTTGGAGAAGTTGTGGTAGACGTCCTCGTCGTGGGAGACGCTGGAGGTCATGGTGATGGGTCTCCACATTCTAAGGGTGGCGTAGGGGTTGGCCTGAACCTTGGTCTTCTTCTTGCGGCCGTCCTTGTGGCCAACAGACAGGTCGTCTTTGGATTCGTGGGTCGCGTTGAACTTTTTGCTGCTCGACAGCTTGGAGGGGGAGGAGGTTGTAGTGGTCGTTGTCGTTGTGCTGGTGGTAGGTTTAGAGGTGGAAGTAGGCGATGAGGGTTTGAGTGGGAGGGAGTCCCTCAGGCTTCTGTCTGAGGTCTTCTCGTCGCTGGCGAAGACTGAGGACAGCGCTTTGAGGGGACCGCTCTTCTTCGTCTTGTTCTGAAACACAGTGCCGAGGCTGTTAGTCTTCAGTTCTTGTAATAAACTTGAATTTTTTACTTCTTTTTACATTTAATCAAGTTTTGACTAAATGTTTTAACATAGAGGGGGGAATCGAGACGAGGGTCGTGGTGTGTGTGTGTGTGTCATTGTGTGTGTGTGTGTGTGTGTGTGTGGTGTATGTGTGTGTGTGTGTCTGTGTCTGTGTGTGTGTGTGTGTAGAGCGATTCAGAGTAAACTACTGGACCGATCTTTATAAAAATTTTCATGAGAGTTCCTGGGTATGATATCCCCAGACTTTTTTTCATTTTTTCGATAAATACCTTTGATGACGTCATATCCGGCATGTTGTAAAAGTTGAGGCGGCACTGTCACACCCTCATTTTTCAATGAAATTGATTGAAATTTTGGCCAAGCAATCTTCGACGAAGGCCGGACTTTGGTATTGCATTTCAGCTTGGAGGCTTAAAAATTAATTAATGACTTTGGTCATTAAAAATCTGAAAATTGTAATTAAAATTAATATTTTATAAAACTATCCAACATTACGTTTATCGTATTCTTCATCATTTTCTGATTCCAAAAACATAAATATGTTATATTCGGATTAAAAACAAGCTCTGAAAATTAAAAATATAAAAATTATGATTAAAATTAAATTTCCGAAATCGATTTAAAAACAATTTCATCTTATTCCTTGTCCGTTCTTGATTAAAAAAACCCATATAGATATGATATGCTTGGATTAAAAACACGTTCAGAGAGTTAAAAGGAATAGAGATATAGAAAAGCGTGCTATCCTCCTCAGCGGAACCGCTACCGCGCTTTTCTGGATTGATAATTTCACTACCTTTGCCACGAGCGGTGGACAGACGATGCTACGATTGTACGGTTTTGCGGAAAAAATGCAATGCGTTCAGTTTCATTTTGTGAGTTCGACTGAGCTCGACTAAATGTTGTATTTTCGCCTTACGCGACTTGTTTTAATTTCTTTTTACAGCTTTCACATGTGTAGGCGTACGACATAATTACTCTGTGCTCTTCACTTCTATGAATGAATATGTAAGTGTACTCTCTCATTGTGTTAAGTATCACATCTTGCACCATAGCGTGCAACACCTTGAACAGACGGATATACGTTACCCAACGTCCTATTTTCTGACAAGAACTTCACAAAAAGTTATTTTTAATAACTTTTAATAAGATACTATTTTAATAAAATAACTTTTTTTTTAAGTAAAAAGTTATTATGGAAATGCTAACTAAAACATCTCTGCATACTTACGGTTGATGATCTGCAAGGAAGACTAACGTTAGAAATCACATACAATTTCCTCACCAACACAAATATAAAAGTCACTATAGCACGACCAAGACACAGTCATGTGAAAGAAACTAGAAACACTAGAAACAAATTCTAGAATGTTGCTGCACATGAAAAGGACAGAGAATATTTAATTAAACAAAGTTGCGTATAGGATGCGTTGTAGATTAGAAATAATCGTATTATTCATTGTAATCATTCACATTACAAAAAAAATGTATTAAAGATCGAAGAAATGTAGTGCTGGGCAGGTAATGCTTGTCATCATCTGACAACGTGAGACGTCAAAAGCATGCAGATGTCTACTTCTATGAACGATTACACACGCTGCAAACAAATCTTTCCTCTACATGATTATAAAGTGGGCAAAAAGTGGCATTTACAATCAAATAAAAAGCACACACAAAAAAACATACCACCGAAAAATGAAAACATGCAATGATTGAGATGGCAAGATCAACACTGTAAATCATCTATTGTTCCGCATGCGACTAATACATTTCAGCACACTGCAAAAAAAGAACAATGCAAACTTGCAAAGCTTGCGAAACAAGAATATTCTTTGTCCTTCAAACTTGCATAATTTAAAACACGTCTTTCGCACTCTGATCCTGCCAGGCATACATACAGATTATACAGTCAAGGTTTGATATATTCATATCTCCCTGCATGCATATATGCATCAGGCGTGCAGG
>NC_090250.1:40215445-40237945 GCF_037325665.1 Littorina saxatilis
GGGGGGGGGGGGGGCAACCTGACCTCAGGTCAAAATGAGTTCGGCTCATTCTATCCCTGACAGGATGCCTTGGTTTTCCTTGTCTGGCGAGGAAATCGATTTTTTTACATATAGATCTTTTCGTAATGTGTTATGGATATGAGCAGATTCGCGATCGTCGATAATGATTTTTCATGGTGTTGTGTAATTTTTAAATTACAAAGGAATTGATATGTAAGCGAGCTATTTTTCGCGGCTGTATTTACTGTGCAAACAACTCTAAATATGGCAAAAGTGTCAGACGATTTTTTTCTGACAGTGATGCAACCATATATTACGGTCTCCTTCCGGCAGCAGTCCCAAAATTTCGACTTGTTTTGACCTTAGAACGATGTCTTTATCATAACTGTGAAGAACAGAACGGAGATCACTCTCGAAGTCGGCCAATCTGCAATCATTTTCGTCTCGCGAAGACTGCTCGCGAACAACATAATGGGAGATAACTCTGTATTCTTCTTTTGATAGATTCGCGTAGGACTTTAGCGTCCGGTCAGAGAGATAACTGGCGATAGCCGTGGAGCGATGATGATCAGAATGGGGGTGGGGGGGGTGGTGGTTCATAACAAGGGCTACAGTCCAGTCGACATTTGCCGAACACTTAATTTTTTCATTTAGTCAAGTTTTGACTAAATGTTTTGACATAGAGGGGGAATCGAGACGAGGGTCGTGGTGTGTGTGTGTGTGTGTGTGTGTGTGTGTGTGTGTGTGTGTGTGTGTGTGTGTGTGTGTGTGTGTGTGTGTGTGTGTGTGTCTGTCTGTCTGTCTCTGTCTGTGCGTGTGTGTGTGTGTAGAGATTCAGAGTAAACTATTGGACCGATGTTTATGAAATTTTATATGAGAGTTCCTGGGTATGATATCCCCATTTTTTTATTTTTTTATTCGATAAATGTCTTTTATGACGTCATATCTGGTATTTTGTAAAGGTTGAGGCGGCACTGTCACACCCTCATTTTTCAATCAAATTGATTGTAATTTTGGCCAAGCAATCTTCGACGAAGGCCGGACTTTGGTATCGCATTTCAGCTTGGAGGCTTAAAAATTAATTAATGACTTTGGTCATTAAAAAATCTGAAAATTGTAATTATTGTTTTTTGTATAAAACGATCCAAAAGTACTTTTATTTTATTCTTCATCATGTTCTGATTCCAAAAACGTATAAATATGTTATATTCGGATTTAAAAACAAGCTCTGAAAACTAAAAATATAAAAAATATGATTAAAATTAAATTTCCGAAATCGTTTTAAAAACAATTGCATCTTATTCCTTGTCGGTTCCTGATTCCAAAAACATATAGATATGATATGTTTGGATTAAAAACACGCTCAGAAAGTTAAAACGAAGAGAGGTACAGTACCCGTGTGACTTGGAATAATTGGCCGTGAAAAGTAGGATATGCGCCGAAATGGCTGCGATCTGCTGGTCGATGTGAATGCGTGATGTATTGTGTAAAAAATTCCATCTCATACGGCATAAATAGATCCCTGCGCCTTGAGTACGAGTCTGGAGATACGCGCGCGATATAAGACTTCATATAACATAACTATGCAGCACAGCGCAACAGCTACCGCGCTAGGCTCGTCACTTTCACTGCCTTTTGCACTAGCGGCGGACTACGGTCATTGTGAAAAAATGCAGTGCGTTCAGTTTCATTCTGTGAGTTCCACAGCTTGACTAAATGTAGTAATGTCGCCTTACGCGACTTGTTCTTTCTCCAGTCACGGGTAGTTAAACAAATCACAGAGCGGTTAGCACCCTGGCTGCCTGTGTCCCACACTCTTCACACTTGATCGACTTTCCTTTCAGGAGATTTCTATTTGCAGATGGTACAATAGGGGAACCGTCACTTGTTTCTATTGAACGAGCGAGTTATTTTTGTGATTTGTTCAGCCTCGGCGGGATTTATAAAACACACCAGAAAAACAAAATAAACCATTAAATAGGAACCCCAACGTTTGCGACTCGCCTAATGTATAGGCTTAATATAATGGACAAACTCAATATTTTAGGCAATTTTTGTACCTGCGCTACGGTGTCCCCCACTTTCAATTATTACTATGTATACGGCTAACGCCTGTTTAAGAAACCATTGAAAAGTATTAGATGTTATGAACATGTAACAGGCCCAGATGGCTACGTGGCATTAAATGTTCATCAGATGTTAATTCAATTAGCCAGGAGTGTATTTATACTCCTCGCAATAAGAAAATCAACAAACAAAACTCACCTTGAATAGAGGCATCGTGTTTTTGTTTTGTTTTTTGTATACAGCTTCCCCTTGAAACTTGCATAAATCTTTACTACGTTTTCACGACTTATGCCTGTCAGTTTCGCCTTTCTCCAACCGTGCAGAGCTTTTTATCACACATAGCTCGCTATCGTCATGAACACAAAAGGCGTTTTCTCCATAACATGTGATATTGAAAAAGGCAGTGTTGACATTAGTGTAGATAATATTCTAAACGTCTTATCAGAAACTGCAAACTGCACAAAACAGCTGTGGAGTTTATGTGTCACCCTCCTCACTGGGTGTGTACAGATGGGCCGCGATGATGTGTAATCTTATGCACGGCAATATTCTTTACGCCAACTTCTGTTGCCGCAACCAACCGTGCACTGACTATTCACCACTAATTGCTAGCAATAAGCGATTACTGGTGCGATCATTATGCACATTTGCATAACACCTAAAGGAAGAGGTGAAAAACACTCGAAGGAAAAAAAGAGAATAATGTCTCACGTTTGCACGATATGCCCTACCATTTTTTGTGTCATCTTTTGCGCAGTCAGATTTTGTCCTCATCGTTTTCTGTCCTTTTGTTGGTGTTTTTGTTTTTCGTTTATTGTGCACAGAGAGTCACATATCTTTGACAGAACGGCACTTCAATGACATGATTTAAAATCTGATGTTGCCAGATATAAACTAGTTTCATCGTCACATACACAGACTTTCTGAAGGCACCACAAAACACATGGGAAATCCTCCACAAACCTGACTTAAATACCTTCTGCTACTGTATGCTTATTGCACAACTTGTCTGCTGTTAATCCAACAAAGAGAATTCAGTGTAAATCCTCAAAGTGAAACACCATGAATTACAGGAGCACACACAAGTGAAGCAAATTGTCCGAACTAAGCGGTCATTGTTGTCTACACAGACGATTGCCCACAGCGAAAAGGTAAGTGGCCTCTGCCGTATGAACACAAGCTGGGCAGTAACCCGGTAAAGCAAACAGACGAGAGTTCCGTCCCTTGCTAGTGGTACGTAACACTGAGACAGTTTAGTAGTCTCGGCTGAGTGGACGGGTTACGTCATAAAGCTGTCCCCTGACTTTCACCTGTCATGGCCGTCTTTAGAAGGCCCACACTTCTTTATCAAACAGGCACCTGGTGGTCATTATTTTCTCTCCTCCCTTTCACTTATCATAATTCTCTTTTCTTCTGAAGGTATATTCAGCAGTGTTGTTCCCAGGCCTCGGTCTTCGATCATTGACGCATACTTTTTGTGATGTGACGCATTGGTCTGACCCCTGGCCGGTCAACCGTCCGATAGTTTTGACACGTGGAAGGTCTTCTGACCGTCACTTTTCCTACCCAGCGGACAAAGCAAGGATATTTGTTCAATCCAGGTCCAACTGACCTTCTGTCCTCTGAGGGTGGGAACAACGCCGGTTCAGGCAGGGATATTAGGACCAAGCAGGTCGGGCATCTGAACAGACATCTTCTTTCATCCGATAGTCCGGACGTTTCATACACGTGATCATCACAGCAGAAACTAATCGTGCACATGGACATTTCAAAGACAGCTGCAGAATTTACAAGTAAACGGATTTGTATTATGGCGCTCATTTGGAGAAAAAAAAGTCACATTAATTTCATTTCTCAGAGGTGAAAATGTTTATGAATGGAATATAATTATGTGCTTCGAATGTTTAAAGTGTCCGACTAGGGTAATTCCTAGTAACTTTAATAATGTAACTGCACGATAATGAGACCAAACAATTTCCCTGATTTTCTGTATGGCAATAGAGACAAGTCAGACAGCGAAAATGCATTGATATTTGACCACTTATTCAGGTTTATCTTTTTAAGCAAACGTTTTGAATAATGAATGCATTTATCTCATCCATGTTCGAAATGACCATGTGCAGTACTGTTTACATTTTCTTGTTCTGGTAGTATTCTATTTTCTACCATGTGGAAGTAATTGTGTGCGAGTGAGTGTGTGAGCGCGTGTGAGTACTGTTGTTAGTTTAGCATTGTGCTTATTGTTCCTTTTATTGTTACATGTTTGTCTACCATAATTCACCATTATTATTTTGACATTATTTCAAACTTGTTATATTAAAATCGTCCACCAAATTTCATTTGCTTTTCAGAGTACGCTCATAAGCCTAGCTTGTTGTGCTCCATGTTCCTTCTATATATATATACGACTTGTGTCTGTCTGTGTGTTTGTGTATCTGTGTGTTTGTGTATTTGTGTATTCGCCATGCACGCCCAAAGTTCTCGATGGATCTGCTTCCAATTTGGTGGGCTTATTCAGAGAGACCCCGGACACAACCTCATCGATGAGATATTTCAACACGTGCTCTCAGCGCGCAGCGCTGAACCGATTTTGGTTCCACCTCAGCTATTTTGGTTCCACCTCAGCTACCCGGGCCCCCATACCGACACACCATAGCCGCTACACCACATCACAACGCCAAAGTTCTCGGTGGATCTTTTTCAAATTTGGACACCGTATTCAGCTACACCCCGGACACAATATCATCGATGAGATATTTCAACACGTGCTCTCAGCGCGCAGCGCTGAACAGATTTTTGTTTTTGTGTTCATTTCACCATTATAAGTAACTCTTCCTTATCTTCTCCAGTGTTTGGCGTTTATCTCCCTTCCTTCGTGTGGCTTTCCCGTTCAGTTGTAAGTTACTATTACTATTTTTAGAATGTCACTGCGCTGTCCACTGCGCTGTCCACAACGCTTCCCTTGCACCCGTAAGTTGTTCTTACTGTCAAAGTGAAAAGGTCGAATCAATTTATAGCCACGCGAAAAATACACTCTCACCTATCTCTATATATTTATAGATACAGATATGCATATATATATACGGCTTCTCTGTGTGTGTGTGTTTGTGTGTGTGTGTGGGCAAAAACCTGTGTTTTGTAGAGTTCTGTTTGTGATGTGGTCTAGCGGCTTTTGTCTGTCTGTATGAAACTCTGCCTGCGAGGTCCTGACTGACTTTTTTCCTCAGCACCAAAATTATGAGGCCAACACCAAACATAGCACTCAACTCTTGGCCAAAACGCTACCCTTATCCGACACAGTAAACCGCATTCTAGCCGATAGCGGGGTGAAGGTCAGTGAGCTGGCCAGGGTCCCCCCGCCCTCCTACCCGCCTTGGCTTGAGGAAACCCCTACTATCATATACGACAGTGAAGATAATACTACCAAAAAAGATAACCCCGTCTACCTAGCTACTGTTACAAAAGAAACCCTAAACTACAAATTCTCGGAGCATTTAAAAGTCTTTACTGACGGATCCAAATTTGCAGACGGCAGCGTTGGCTGCGCCTTTGTGATCCCAGATCTCAAAATCTCAAGGAAATATACTCTTAATAAAGACATCTCCATATTCTCAGCCGAGCTATTTGCCTTGCTCATGGCATGCACTTTTATAAATGACCTCCCAGTCACACCGCGTGCGGTAGTTTTCTGCTCTGACTCGCGCTCTTCATTACAAGCTCTGCATCGAAACACATCAAATCGGGCAGAGCTACAAAGAGAAATCCTCTTTATATGTCACCAGTTAATCTCATCCGGCACATCCGTATCATTTCTCTGGGTCCCCTCTCACGTAGGGGTCCGGGGAAATGAACTGGCGGATGTCGCTGCCAAAGAAGCGGCAGAATCTAGCCCAGCTAACACTAACATCGGCTACTCAGTAACCGAGTTCTACAGTAAAATCCGTAAACTCATTCGAAGTCAGTACGTAACATCTCTGTCCTATCAACCCATTGATATGAACGATCTACACCCCGATCTCCCAACAAACCTCCTCACTATCTTCAGACGCCTCCGTGCCGGCGGCTGCCGCTTCCATATCTTTAACAAGTCCTGCCATTGTGGAGAACCCTATTCATTTCAACACATTTTCGCTCCATGCGCTACAAATAGAATTACCTTTAAAACCTTATATGACCATATGCAGCTCCATGGTCTGAGTCCCCAGGATTATCTGCGCAGTAGCAGTTCTCTAGGCTGGTCACACAGCTTGCTGCTGTGCCGACTGGTCAGGGACTCGGACATGGGGCTGTGGGTATAACTAAGCCCAGATTATCACATCAGCGTGTTTCAGTTTGAGGTCGAGTGGCTCCCGCCATCCCTCCTGATTCCAGCGACTACCTTCTAGACAACATATCCTCACCCAAGGCCCACTAGTCGCCAAACTGTACATATTGTTTTTATTACCACGGCCTTCGTGGCTTACATCTTAATCCTTTTATTTGTAAAAAGTTTTGAGATTTATTGTTCGTGTTCCTCTTACTTGCTCATCTATTTGGTTTTATTGGTGATCCTGAAAGGTTCCACTTTTTAACTCGATTTGAAATTAAAAAAAATAATATTACAAGCCCGTTATTCAAGATATAGAATACAGACTTATAATTCTTACCAAGAAACATCTTAACTACTTTTCATTTTAACAAATTCCACAGAGCATTATCAACTCAACCCCACCCCCTGCCCTCCTCTCCTTATTTTTTGTTTCTTTCTTTCCTCTTTTTGAAAGCGGACAAACACTCAAGTCCTTAATGGCTCAAAACCGTAGGACTTTTAATATTAATTTTAACTAACTGTCTGTATGTTCTGGCATGTGAGAAGCCACAGCAGATAATATAGGGCTAAGAAATAAGCTCTAAAATTCTCAATCCCGTTTGACAGGACTTCGCCTTCAAAGGTGATTGTGGTGAACCGCCACGCTGTCTGTCTCTGTCTCGCGCCGTTCACCTCAAATTCCCGTTTCTGAGGTTCTATTGTTAGAATGTCACTGCGCTGTCCAGAACGCTTCCCTTGCACCCGTAAGTTGTTCTTACTGTCAAAGTGAAAATCAATTTATAGCCACGCGAAAAATACACTCTCACCTATCTCTATATATTTATAGACTAGAGGAATACCCGGCTTCGCCGGGGTGAATCGCGAGACAGAGACAGACAGCGTGGCGGTTCATCACAATCACCTCTGCAGGCGAAGTCCTGTCAAACGGGATTGAGAATTTTAGAGCTTATTTCTTAGCCCTATATTATCTGTTGTGGCTTCTCAAATGCCAGAACATACAGACAGACAAAAGCCGCTAGACCCCATCACAAACAGAACTCTACAATCCACAGGTTTTTGCCCACACACACACACAGAGGAGCCGTATATATAAATATGTATATCTATATCTATAAATATATAGAGATAGGTGAGAGTGTATTTTTCGCGTGGCTATAAATTGATTTTCACTTTGACAGTAAGAACAACTTACATCTATATATATATACGACTTGTGTCTGTCTGTGTGTTTGTGTATCTGTGTGTTTGTGTATTTGTGTATTCGCCATGCACGCCCAAAGTTCTCGATGGATCTGCTTCAAATTTGGTGGGCTTATTCAGAGAGACCCCGGACACAACCTCATCGATGAGATATTTCAACACGTGCTCTCAGCGCGCAGCGCTGAACCGATTTTGGTTCCACCTCAGCTATTTTGGTTCCACCTCAGCTACCCGGGCCCCCATACCGACACACCATAGCCGCTACACCACATCACAACGCCAAAGTTCTCGGTGGATCTTTTTCAAATTTGGACACCGTATTCAGCTACACCCCGGACACAATATCATCGATGAGATATTTCAACACGTGCTCTCAGCGCGCAGCGCTGAACAGATTTTTGTTTTTGTGTTCATTTCACCATTATAAGTAACTCTTCCTTATCTTCTCCAGTGTTTGGCGTTTATCTCCCTTCCTTCGTGTGGCTTTCCCGTTCAGTTGTAAGTTACTATTACTATTTTTAGAATGTCACTGCGCTGTCCACTGCGCTGTCCACAACGCTTCCCTTGCACCCGTAAGTTGTTCTTACTGTCAAAGTGAAAAGGTCGAATCAATTTATAGCCACGCGAAAAATACACTCTCACCTATCTCTATATATTTATAGATACAGATATGCATATATATATACGGCTTCTCTGTGTGTGTGTGTTTGTGTGTGTGTGTGGGCAAAAACCTGTGTTTTGTAGAGTTCTGTTTGTGATGTGGTCTAGCGGCTTTTGTCTGTCTGTATGTTCTGGCATGTGAGAAGCCACAGCAGATAATATAGGGCTAAGAAATAAGCTCTAAAATTCTCAATCCCGTTTGACAGGACTTCGCCTTCAAAGGTGATTGTGGTGAACCGCCACGCTGTCTGTCTCTGTCTCGCGCCGTTCACCTCAAATTCCCGTTTCTGAGGTTCTATTGTTAGAATGTCACTGCGCTGTCCAGAACGCTTCCCTTGCACCCGTAAGTTGTTCTTACTGTCAAAGTGAAAATCAATTTATAGCCACGCGAAAAATACACTCTCACCTATCTCTATATATTTATAGATATAGATATACATATTTATATATACGGCTTCTCTGTGTGTGTGTGTGGGCAAAAACCTGTGGATTGTAGAGTTCTGTTTGTGATGGGGTCTAGCGGCTTTTGTCTGTCTGTATGTTCTGGCATTTGAGAAGCCACAACAGATAATATAGGGCTAAGAAATAAGCTCTAAAATTCTCAATCCCGTTTGACAGGACTTCGCCTGCAGAGGTGATTGTGATGAACCGCCACGCTGTCTGTCTCTGTCTCGCGATTCACCCCGGCGAAGCCGGGTATTCCTCTAGTATTTCATGTATGCAGAAATATTCCAATGAAATCTACTGAAGAAACTTGTTTAAACCAAACAATTTCCTCCCCGTGACATTTTACTCTGGTTGTACCTACTTAACAACTCAAAATTAAACGTTTGTCGTCCGGATTCTGTGTTTTTGGACACACCGTTACCTTGCACGCGAAAGACATCTGATATAAAGATCAGACTCTTCCCTACTCCACTACAGGCTGCAGACATGATTAACTTTGTTCTCTTACTAATTCTCCATCCTGAGCACTCTGTCTTGCACTATCTTGTGAAAAAGAAACTTGTTTCAGCATCGCATTGCTCGTACACACACTTTTTCAAGGCACAGTGGTTTCTTTCTTTCTTTATTTATTTGGTGTTTAACGTCGTTTTCAACCACGAAGGTTATATCGCGACGGGGAAAGGGGGGAGATGGGATAGAGTCACTTGTCAATTGTTTCTTGTTCACAAAAGCACTAATCAAAAATTTGCTCCAGGGGCTTGCAACGTAGTACAATATATTACCTTACTGGGAGAATGCAAGTTTCCAGTACAAAGGACTTAACATTTCTTACATACTGCTTGACTAAAATCTGTACAAAAATTGACTATATTCTATACAAGAAACACTTAACAAGTGTAAAAAGAGAAACAGAATCCGTTAGTCGCCTCTTTGTTTAAACTGTTTTATTCAACGTTTGTGCATTATTTACAAAAAAACCGCATATAGAGTAAACAACAACAAGCATAATGCTTATAGTGGTGCCTCTTACGACATGCTGGGGAGCATCGGGTAAATTCTTCCCCCTAACCCGCGGGGGGGAGGTACAGTGGTACCTCTGTCTAACGACTTTGAAAATGTAACCGAAAATGTAACCGAAATTCGGTCGTTATTATGGAGGGGTCGTAACATGGAGGATTGGTTTATGTCCGGGTCCGTCAATAATCGGTATTAATCCGGAATGACAGGGGCGTTTTGGTTGATGCCGCCCACAAAGTAATGTTTTTCTTTCCTTACACGATTATGGTAAGTTTTCTATTGAATTATTTACCCACACATAGTTTTCTTTCTTTTTCTTATGTACCACATAACACATGACTATTCCTTACACATCTGATGGCTCGATCACTCTACTACTGTGTGTTGACACCGTGACTTGTTCGAGTACATGTTCAGCGTCTTGTCTATACTCTGCTCTGTCCCAACTCGTCCAGCTTTCAGTAACCTCGATAGTTATGACTCCCGAATGCTAATTTGTCCTAAAACAACCAATAAGTCAATCTGGTGGCCTTGTGTCTTAAGGGCTTGATGTAATTCACGACATGCACATATTGTGTCGGCGAAGATCGGTCTTTGTGTGACCTTTACTGCGTGAATCCTTTCCCACAGCTTGCTTCTGCGACAGGTTTGGCCTCATGTATGTTTAAGCCTATGTATTAAAACATTCTGTCCGTATGTGCGTGTGCTGTTGTTTGATGTGGTAAATGTTGACACTGACAATATTTCATAAACTAAACAATTTTGAAGCGCCACAATTGATATGATAATAAACAAGGGCAAGGCCTGTCCAGCACAGCATGCTCAACAACAATTGTTTCTAATTATTCGCAGATTATTATTTAAACGCCAACCACACGTATCCACTAAGGCAAACGATTTGCCAAGCGCCATCATGGACTGAACACAGACATGTCACTCAAAACAATCATATCACCTTGACTTCTCTTTGAGTCAATATCTCTTCGTTTATCTATTATCAGTGTTCCAGTGTAGGAGGAACATCAATATATGTTGTCGGCTACGGTGTATTCAAGCAACATTGGTGGTGGGGGTGGGGTGGGGAAGGAGGGACTATTTTGTGTGCGTGTCTCACATCATAGACAGCCTTCCTACTTACTGAGTTCTGTATCACTTATACACAAGCAGCATCCCCCATTCCTGTTTAATTACGTTATTTGGACAGCCACTTTTAACAGTAATTAAAATATAACGATGAACAAAATGCATTCTTAAACACTCAACGCGCGCGCATTCCCTCTTTTCTCCGTTTTTCATTTGTTTTAATTATTATTTTTGTTGTAAAATACAAATAAAGGGGGAAGGGGGTGTTCAGCATCAGTGGTTGAAACAAATACGTCAAGTGCCTCATCTGCCGTGAAAGCCCTCTTGACTTTATGGCAGTCTCCAGCCACGGTACAGCAGGGGGGTGATAACAGCACAGCGAAGGCAAGACAGAAATACTTTTTTTTCTGTTGATGGTGTCGCGCTTGACTGCGCACGCTAACACGTCCGTTTCCCACAAAACGACTGTAAATTATTCCGAAACAGGACGATGGTGAAGAAAGCTTTGTCTTGGTCGGTTGGTCGTTGTGTGTAGGAGAATGGAAAACTGACTTCTTCTTCTGAAGCTTTTTGAGTAGACTCCTGAGTTAATTTATTTCCTTTCATCCCCTTCGCAACCCAACACCTCTCCCTCCCAACCACCCTTTTTAAAGTTTCTTTGACTAGTACAGATCACAAAAAACCCACGTGTGCGGAGAAACACACACACACACACACACACACACACACACACACACACACATACACACACACGCACACACACACACACACACCACAAAGCCGCTGTACATAAAGCTACATCTATTACAAATTGAAATGCTAATAAATTGCAACTGTGTTGCATATCTGTTCTTTACATGTATTCCATGCATTAATTTCATGCAAACCCTTGATAAAAGCGCCCCACTGTGACATTTCTAGAGAGAAATGTATGCATTTACATATTTGAAACCTAATGTATCCCGGAAACGGCAAGTTGACATTGCACGCACATGCACAAAATAAAAATAAAATTATATCAACTGGAACACATATTTATCCCAACATCTCCGTTACTGTGCTTTCTTTCTTGGTTTTAACAAGATTTTATTCCGAAAACACGGGGTGGCATGTATCGTACGATGTAAACATTTGTGACCACACAACAAGCTAAGCCTATACTACGTGTGGTTTATATACATATGTGCATCTAGAAAGGAATTATTTTTCATGTTAAATCAATTTCTCCGACCAGTAAATCAGGCAAAGGCATACGTACTTGAGTATGATTACCGATAAGTTATTGCACTCTCTGTTCATTACATATTAAACGCGTATTCCACTTTTCAGCAAAGTATTTGTTTGTTTGTTTGCTTAACGCCCAGCCGACCACGAAGGGCGGTGCTGCTTTGACATATAACGTGCGCCACACACAAGACAGAAGTCGCATCACAGGCTTCATGTCTCACCCAGTCACATTATTCTGACACCGCACCAACCAGTTTCAGCAAAGTAACCGAAAAAGGTCAAGTCTTCGTGTACATTCAGATTTTTCCGTGAATTTCAAAGCCCAGTTATAGAGTTTGTGTGATTTGTGTGTTTGGTCAAAATCAGCACTAAGAACAATAGGTATAAACTACAGCTTTTATATTAATTTCAGAAATATATAGATATGAAGATTTCAGAAGCTCATTTCTGTAACGCAAAAAAAAAAAAAAAAAAGCAAGAAAAATACGAGCATAAAAACTACACTGAATGACGGCCATGCCCAAAATGTTCGTGGATCTACTTAAGTAGACGCCAGTTAGGGAAAATTACACACAAGGAATTCTCATTTCAACAAAGCCTCATCCTCATGCATTGCAGGGCTGCTTCAACTAGGACGAAGGACAAACATCACACGAAACAGATGTAAAAGCAGGCATAAAACAACGGCAAACCCCACAGTACCAAAAGAATGACTAGGGTCGCAACAAATCAACCTTTTTGCCCGTGGACTTTTAAACATGCCGGAAACCAGGATAATAAAACTGTCAGGAAAATTAAAAGAAAGAAATTGGACAAACAGGTGATAAAACAAGAAAGTTGGGCAAAAATTAAACAAGAAATGGTAAAATAAAATAAAAAGTAAAAATAAAAAAATAAATTAATGAAGTAAAAATAAATCATAAACATTGGCCAGGGGGAAAGTGACAAAATACGCTCCCTTCCCGGGATGACTCAGCCATCACGTGACATGCAGCAAGATGCACAAAAAACCATGACGTAATCCTGGGGATGCAAGATGCTTGAGCCTACACAAAAGGGATGCATTTTTTCTGTACCTTATATTTTAACCCGTTCACGAAGTTGACAGCAGAAAAATGAAGATTGCATATGAAGTGTAGGTAGGCAGGAAGGCTTGGAGTATATGGGTCCGCAGGTTAATCCACAAAATCCTATATATCACTGCAAGAGAATTAATCTCGACATGTGAAAACATGTAATGCGCATTCAACCATACGCATATTGTTCGATACATCACTGAAAAAGAATGTAATCTTGACATATGAAAACATGAAGGGAACACATTACCATCCGCATATTTAATCCTATACATCACAGTAAGAGAATGAATATCGACATGTAAAATGCCACGTATAATCACCCCATCACATAAAACAACAGCCACTGCATACTTAAAGCAGAGGGACCTATTCTGAAACTGTCAATAACACACACACAAAATACATATGAAACGGGGACATTTTGTTCAACTTTATGAAACATGAACAATAATATTACTGGACAATATTGATAAGTGTCATAGTCCGAAGAGCTCCGGACGAATGCTGGATAGACAAATGATTAAGGAGATAAAAACAAAAAAACAAAAACAAAAAACAACCATGAAAATAGAAGAATAAGACGATTTAATGTGTCTATATCCGAGGAATATACTTTAAAATGCCTAAAAATCACATTGATATTTTCATTGGTAGATTTAAACAGCAATGTTCTGTTTTTGTGAAACTATCAAAGGAAACCCTACGTCACACAACTTTGCCACAATTTGCCATAAACTCACCGAGTGTGTCAGAAATAAATAATGAAAACGTGTTAGTGTAACATGGCCGAATGGAACAAGTACATGTTGTTTACCACAATGGCATACGACAGCATGCAAAGCGGTCCTTTCAACATTACAATAGATCATTGTATAATCCTTAATCCCCCCATAAATTTGTTTCTGTCAGTATGGCATGCCCTATGTATACCGGCATACACCTTTCTACATGCTAAAAGTAACCAGGGCCAGCACAAAGCTACCAACTTACACAATATAATATATTCCCATCACCATCGACTACGCGTGATCATGCAATTAGTATGCGTGTATAGGCCTATACGTTTACGAAACCGGGTCGGACTGTTCATCCTCGTAATATTTACAACTAAACTTGATTAAATTTCCACAACCAGAGTATGATCTAATTTCAGCTAATACCGGTATTCTCTCCGGGGATACAACCTTGATATGCAACCTTGACAAACATCTTGAAATGTAACATTGTTTGCATGCAAATTGATGTCTCTGAGTATAGTATCCCGAAAGTAGCCAAAAGCAGTAAAATACCTTGCAGCCTTGGAACAACGAAGACGAACGATGTACAAACAGTCCGTTTGACTCTAATAGCTATACACAGGAATCAGACAGCCACTGACGCAGACAGCCGAATGAAACGAATAAGCGACGATGAAGCGATATATGGCGAATTTCTACATCAGCGAATTTAGCTTTTGTTAAAATACATAGCACAGCTTAACCCCTCAGTCTAACCCTATTTGTTACCTTTTCATCATTTTTATTTCGCTTCTTTTGGGGGTTTGTTTTACCTTCCTGTTAATTCAGGAAAGGTCATCTTAACAATGTAACTTATTTTTCTTCTTTTCAATCTATCATTCCGTCTGTTGCCATTCACTTTTCCCTCATCAAATTTGCTTTGTAATGTCAGTCATGTTTGGCCTATAACACAGGGACAGAGAAGGTTAATTGCTTATTATTCCAATTGCACAATCAACTATAGCTGATCCGTTCAGTATTTGTCTGGATCTTCGCTGAGACTGCGGCAAATAATTCTGACATTTAGATTAATTGGTTGTTATGCTGAACTTTTCTGCCGGTATGCTTGTTAGTTTAAATCCCGTCTGGACAAGAAATGGCGCCTACCAGTTCACTATAATTATACAGATGCTATAAATGTGGCTGGAGCCACAGACGGCATAACAAGGTGTTTTATTCTTCAATGTATTCAACAACAGAATACATATCTAATTCGTCTGAGGAACACTATCAATAATACGGTAGAGCAACACTAGTGCGATTTTTTTTCGTTTAGGTATCTTACATTTCCACGATCTCGTATCACCCACACGAGCAATTTCATCCTGTCGATATAAGAGCTGTTTGGTCAACAACCACAATACAATTTAAGTTGTGAAAAACGTTGATTTGAAAACGTTGATGTCAAACGGATGATTTGGAAATACAACCTTGACTGCGACAAATAATGCCGAAACCAAAGTAACCATATTGAATTAACATGCCAATGAAGAGTCTTTTGGAGGGTTAAGTGTGCACCATCTCCGTACTGCAGCCATGACCCCATGCAGCACTGTACAAGGACGCTACTTGGACACGTTACTCGTGACATACAAAGCGTTAAACAGTTGCTGACCCCTAATGTCACGGGTCACACTTGAAAGGTGAGAGGTCAACAGGAGCTCTCGCTGTCGACGGTTACCTGTGCTTGCTCCGCATTCTCTGCAGGCTCTACTTCTGGCTGAAACACGGATGATGGAACACATGAAAATGGCGATGACAATGAGAAGTAAAGAGGCTTCCATGAGAACGAGCGAACACTCGAATATGTACGGAACCGATACAAAGATTACATAATTTTCACCTTTTAGACTGTCGGTGTAAAATCCGTTCTACCACACCACCCCCCCCCCCCCCCCCCCCCACACACACACACACGTACACGCCATCACCCCGGGGCACGTACTGGGATCACCAAACGGGGTGCTACACGGTCAGTCTGAGATGAATAAAGTGGCGTCATGCTTGCTTCGGTTCCGTACTGAGTATTCGATCGTTTTGCCCGCAACATCTGGACAGCGACGGACATTTAAGACCTAACGATTTCAACAGTTGACGTGGAAGTCAACGAGGTAAGGGTGGAAGTACCAGAGAGGGCAGTCAATTAATGCACGCACAAAAATCACACAAAGTCAAAGAGATCGGATTTCACGGGAAACAATGAGTTACACTCAGATATTCCAATGTCACAAGTTAATCAAATCGCAGAAGAGTCAAACTTAGCATGGGCAGGTTAACAATAGACAGGACACACACTGAGCACAACGTTTAAACAAACAACTCGTTATTGGAAAGGACAACAGACGCAAAACACAGCGAAAGAGACACGCGAACAGGTTCAGTTGCCTTTTGTATTCAATAGCTATTTTTTAAAGCGATGCCTAACAATATAACAAATCAGCAGACACCAAACTCAGATTTAGTGCAAACCAGAATAACTTCTGTCAAAAATGAAACCTAGCTCCTCGAACTCTGAACTTGTCTTCTGCCTAGAGTTCAGGGACTGTTTCTTGATTGGCCAGTTAACAGGCACACGTGCAAACAACTCTTCTTCTTTTTCTTCTTTGATGATTGTGTTTTTTGTGTTATGACAAAACCAGTCAAAACACGACGGTAGTTTATGTTGAATTTGAAAATAATGTATGTTAAAACATTACCTACGATAGCGGAAAAAAGTGCAGACATTGTCAAACTTCAGAAATCAACTTCAAACAACAGTGCACCACACTTCAACACCACACTGACCTTGCGTTGCGGATACGTATAAGATGGGTATACATAAAGCTGTAAAAATAATGCCAGAGAATAATATGGTATTATTTCTTTATGTGCGGACAACAGAATCGCTTAGTCGCAAACTCACATACATAAAACTGAACAAACAACACGAATACTGAATTCTCTTTCTTCTATTCTGATTAGATTATCTACGAATCAAACAATTTCGTTACCTAAAAATTAATTTTTTAGTCAACTTAATTACCTGAAAAAAAGTAGTTTAACGTATATCTCCGCTTGTTAAAAATCATTCAAAAGGTTACTGAGAAGGGTTTCTTTTATTATTAAGAACTACTAAAAAAAAAGAGGGGAATGGTCAGTCAAAAGTAAACTACTGCTACCAAAACTATTCGAACGTATTAACATATTAATTACCTCAGTCCTAACATATCCTTTAAAACAAAATTAACACACAGACAACTGTGCTTTGAAAAAGAAAACAAAAGCGACAAATAATATATGACAGAAAATACAAATATTACGAATACACAAATCACACAGAGTATTGCCACAAAATAGAAACTGAACACGGTCATACAAAAGATATGTGCTTTCGAATAACAAAATTACGACAAGAAACAACAACAAAAACAACAACAACAACAACAACGAACGATATAACAAAAGAATTGTTGACACTTTTTAGTGACTTCATTGCCATTCACATACCTCTCCTGAAATGTTCTTGCATGATACACACACCAAAGCAGCCTTATAGCCATTCCCATCTCACTCGTTTAATAATTCTCCTTCAAGACACGCATACCGAAAAATCATTGCCCTATCCACGCAGAAATTCCCTTTGATTAACACACTCCCGCCCACATTATTTCTTCCCGTAGCAGAACAAAATCGTTTTACCGATATACAACCAGCAGAAAGAAAGAAAAACAGAAAACATGTAACACTATCCCTGAATGTCGATATAAACGAAAGGAAAAAAGTCTCACCTGCGTGGGGCCAGAGGTGGAAACAGGTCTGAGTGAAGTTCTGGCTACAGCGAAGTTCTCCAGCACCACAGGGGTACCTCGCTTTTCCTCCTCGCTGCCCGGGGGGTAGAAGAGACTCTGCAGGTCTCCTGTACTGCTGCTGACCCCCCGCCCTGACCGCTGCTTCAACGTCCAGTTGTCATTGCCGACCACCACCGGGTCTGACGAGGTAGACGTCTTGGAGCCTCGCCGACTGCCGCTCAGCTGCGAGAAGAGACGACTGAAAGAGTTGGATCGTCGCAGACTGCTTTTCTTCTTCTCCCCGCTCTCAGAGCCCGAGTCGTCAGAGTTTTTGCGAGAGTGGCTGGAGCGCTTGAGAAGATAATCGCGGTAGTCCTTCAGCTTGGCCTTGAGGGAGGCGAAGCTCTCTGTGGCCGACTGCTGCTGCTGGCTGGAGTCCTGTGGCGAACTAGCCCCTGGCACAGCGCTACTCGTGGCCAGCTGTTCGTGAGACACCGCTAATCTGCCGGAGTTCCTGCCCAGACTGGCGGCCCCACTGAACAACGTCCTGTGTGTGGCTTTGCCTGTGAACGCCTGGGCGGCTTGGGCACCGTTGGTAACGCTTGTCGCAACAGGTACCAGGTCTAGTGAAGAACTGCGGTGAATTCTTAAAGACCCCGTCCTGTGAAACTGCTGGGGCTGGTTGGCCATGGCAACCTCGGGGGCAAAGTTGGGCAGCGACTTGAGGAGGTTGTGCAGCTTTAGCGACACAGTGGCCGGTGACTCCGCAACCAGACCGTCATGAGAGTGCGAGTCCGGGGCCAGTCTCCCCCCACCGAGGTCGTGGGGCGGTGAGCTCCTTCGTATACTGTCCTCGTGCTCGCTCCTCAGGTCTTGACCGTCCAGCGACCGGCGCTTCTCGGACTCCTCCAGCTGCTGATTGGCCAGGTTGAGTGACCCGATGTCCACGGACGATGACCGCTTGTGTCGGAACTGACGTCGCTTGACCTTGCTGTCTGCCGGCACTGGAGGCACCACCGCCACGTCCTCTGTCTGGGGAGGTGAGGAGGAGGGTGGAGGGGGTATGATGAGGGAGGAAAAGTCGTCGTCAAGCGGTCCCCCCGAGTCAGGGAGCGGGGAGCTGAAAGACCCGGCTATGGCACCGCTGAAACTGTGGGAAAGCACCTGCACGGGCCAAGAAAAGAGCAATTCTGAAACGATTTGCATTTACAGCACACAACGTTACTGATAAAATCATGAAGTGATTGTCAGAAAGGTAGGCTAACCATAGCCGTTCTAAACGTTCTTCTTTTTCTTTTCTTGTTTTTCTTCTTCGTCGTCGCCTACGGTCGTCATTATCATAATCTTCAGTTTTTCGGGTTTGTTTGTCACCTTGGTCACGGTCAACCCCCTACCCCCCCCCCCGCCCCCCCTTCTTCTTCTCCTGTCTTCATTAGCCTAAAAGAGTCAGAAGCAATATACGTCTTTCGCACAAGAAACAACACAGGACCTGGCCAGAAAGTGCACAAGTGATATATGGCCGCTGTTCCCAAAAGGTATCGATCCCAGCCCCCTATATAGTAATGAGGTGCATTCCTCGTAATTGCCCAAATGGGATTCTGCTGTCAGAATCTGATGTCTGGCACGGCTGCTGAAAGGACTTGGCAATGGTGCTAATTATTAAGTTATGTATAAGATATGACCTCTGTACACCCATGACCTGTCGGTCATGTAGTTGCATATATGCGGCCGTTTGTGAGAGCTTGGCATTCAATGTATGCTATAACCTTTCTGTGTAACAACCTCTTTCTTTCTTTTGGACTTCTGAGACGCATTTTCTACAAAGACTGACAGTGCTTTCCTTTTCTGCAGTTTCTTACGAACTTTATGGCACAACCCTTCTTGTGTTAGCGAATACGGGCACCATCACGGAAATGTCTTGACGTGTACGTGTGAGAAGGGCATCATACTAAAGTAGAAACACGACCCCCCCCCCCCCCCCTCAAACCCCCGTCCCAATTTAAGACCCACTGATTAAGACTCCCTTCTTTTTCAGACCCTGTTTTCTAAGACTTTCTGTTCATAATTTCTGTAAATGTACCCTCATCTTAAGACTCCCTCCTTTTTAAGACCTGATTTATCAGATTGTTTTAGATCTTAAAAGGGGGGTTCCACTGTATTTGTTTGTTTGTTTGTTCGTTCATGGGCTGAAACTCTCACGCCTTTTACGTGTATGGCCGTTTTTACCCCGCCATTTAGGCAGCCATACGCTGCTTTCGGAGGAAGCATGCTGGGTATTTTCGTGTTTCTATAACCCACCGAACTCTGACATGGATTACATGATCTTTTTCGTGCGCACTTGGTCTTGTGCTTGCGTGTACACACGGGGGTGTTCGGACACCGAGGAGAGTCTGCACACAAAGTTGACTCTGAGAAATAAATCTCTCGCCGAACGTGGGGACGAACTCACGCTGACAGCGGCCAACTGGATACAAATCCAGCGCGCTACCGACTGAGCTACATCCCCGCCCTCCACTGTATTTAAAAGTGTATTAACCATCTACAGCCCGGCGGTTTTCTGTGTAGAGTGGGAATCTTTTCTGGAATGTTCTTATGCAGAATGATATAGGTGCCACTCAAACAAATCAATTCATCACACGACTCCCACTCTGAACAAAAGTGCAGCCAGCGTGTTGATTTATAGAATGTGTCTACATGGAATGATGATGTGATCCCATACATGTAAATCACACACACACACACACACACACACACACACACACACACACACACACACACACACACACACACACACACACACACACACACACACACACACACACACAAACATGATTGCTCGCACGAGAAGGAGTGTGCTTTTAACATTGTAAACAATGACCGGGGAGCCAAAGTAAAAAACAAAAGAAAATCTATAAGACGAGAAAACATAGGAGCAAAACTTGCCTGGGACTGAGCAGAGTCCGACTCCCCGGATGAGGAAGGGGGTGGGGGCACGTAGTACTGAGCGATGAGAGAGTCGATGTCGCTGTCAAAGAAATCTGGACAGTGGCCGGCACTGGCTGACCGCATCAAGCCCGGCTGACCGGTGCTTCTGCTGCCAGGGTAACCGTTGCTGAAATCTGCAAGGTGAGGTCAGTTAAAGTCAAGTCAGATAAGGTATCGTGAAGTAAGGTAAGGCAAAGAAAAAACAAAATCATTCCGATTCCCCGATTGCCCCTTTTTTTTCTCCCTACAGATGTACATTAGAACTTGTTTGACCTATCAAACAAAATATACTTACCAACCCCTTTTTTTGGGGGGGGGGGGGGAACAAAATTCCATGTAGACACATTCTATAAAATCGGAAACAAAATTTTGTTGTTGTTGCCCTAAGGTAAATTAAGGTACGTCAAGTTCAATCAACATTCTAATTTTTAGTTAAGAAGCTTGAAAGACAGAAGATGAGAGATAAGAGCGATTCTCACATCATCCGAATACTAATTCATCTGCCTTCCTGCACTCTACAAAAACCGTCCCTGCGTGCAAGGGCATGCATTTAATGACTTGTTATTTGATGATAGCCACAGCCGCAGTACGCAACAACACGCCGGAACCAACCATCACTGGCGAAGCGTGCACTTTGCACCCTTTCAAGATGGGGCCATAAAACCACGAACTCTTTTAACTCATCCAGAAGGACATTAATCAAATTGTTTCTGTGGGCAAGCAGTTGGGTTTTTTTACGGAACGCTCCACTTCGTTATGCAACATGACGTGGGTGACTTTTTGCTTCATTTCTTCTTCTCTGTTGTTTACTGTTTGTTGGCTGGGGGTTTTGGATTGCCATTTGGCTTGGCGATAATCAATTAAACGGCGTGCAAGGGTCAAAAGCCGTTTAGGGCAATTTAATTTATTATAGCAACGATGTCAAAAACACTACATTTTAGGACGTACGCGCTCAAAAATGCGATCTCAAAATAGTGCTCCGCCTTATTTGATTAAGATGATTATTGGATATTTGGTTTCTAGCTGGTTTGCACATGTTGGGGCGTCTTGTCCATCGCCTGAGAGGTTTTCGTGTTGTGCACATTTTCAACACACAAGTGCAGAAATGAAAAACCCGCAAGACGTGGAGAAGACCTGCAAGACTGGACGGTAGGCTAATACCCAGTGATGAACGGCAACACAGAGCTAGTAAAATAGAGAGCGTCAGAACATCGTTAGAGACTCATTCTTCGGTAAAAGAAACAAGTCGCGTGAGGCGAAAATACAACATTTAGTCAAGCTCAGTCGAACTCACAGAATGAAACTGAACGCATTGCATTTTTTCCGCAAGACCGTACACTCGTAGCATCGTCTGTCCACCGCTCGTGGCAAAGGCAGTGAAATTAACAATCCAGAAAAGCGCGGGAGCGGTTGCGCTGAGGAGGATAGCACGCTTTTCTATATCTCTATTCTTTTTAACTCTCTGAACGTGTTTTCAATCCAAACATATCATATCTATGTGTTTTTGGAATCAGGAACGGACAAGGAATAAGATGAAATTGTTTTTAAATGGATTTCGGAAATTTAATTTTAATCATAATCTTTATATTTTTAATTTTTAGAGCTTGTTTTTAATTATTATTATTATTATTATTATGAACATTTGTGCGCCTAATCTAAATATAGCCCTAGGCGCTTACAAAATATACAATACTTAGTGAACATTATACGAAACACAAATCAACAAGGACCAAGACACTCGGACTCATACACTCGCAGACAGACGCACAGCGAGAACGCGACGGACTCACTCATACCAACTACAGGCACATGCATTCTGAAGACGGAAACACAGTCATAAATAAATAAATAAATTATTGTATACATAAAGTTAGTTGAGAGAA